>NC_140209.1:19059658-19524658 GCF_951802725.1 Rutilus rutilus | reverse complement strand
TAAAAATGCTCTAGAAGAAAATTTCAGATGGTACTTAGAGGCTTTTGCATTTGAAGTCGTCATATATATAAAATTATATTATTTCGATTATTTATTTTTAATTAAATGACTAGGCTATTATTTTCATAAGTAGATTGGCTCTCTTTGCAACAAAAAGCATTTTCTCCCATCTGTAGCCAGAAAAAGAAAATCATTACCTGTCCTTTGGTTTGTATAATAGTAATATAACTTATACAACTACATTTGGATTATTAGACAATGTCGAAATAAAGTGAATCTGCAGAGTGTTGCATTCAAAGGCATGCAATTGACACAGAGAAGAAAGAGTTAAAACTCTTCACATGTGCTCGCGCTCATGACTGCTACTGAATATCTGAACACAAAAAAACAAAAGTACATCGACGAATCTTCTTCTGTCGGTTCTCCAAAATATAATCAAATGTATATTTCTGCAAGCATGTTTAAACTGGTTAACTGTGTCTACGGCAGGCAATTAAAGGCATTCGTTTTCAAGTCGAGTTCGCACGCCACTGCGCAGCAATACACAAACTACCGCGGGATGGCGGGTGTTCATAAACGGTGGGCAATGGTAGCTTATTTAATGTATAAATTAATGTATATGTCCAAAAACTAATGTCATAGTTTCTAGTAGTGCTATCATGGCGTAATAATCTGTTTGGTTGTAAAATATATTACCTGAGTGAAATGAAATCGAATATATCGTCCTGTGGAATCATTCATTCACAGACAGCTTACGAAGATGTTCAACTAATAAAGATCTTCATCGCTGGCAAATATATGATGCATTTGCAGATTTGCTCTCACTTGTGACTTGACTGTACTGTAGGTCCACGGCCACTTCATCCAACGCTCTTGGTGTTCTTAAATCTTCCTTTAACGACTCGAGTCGAGTGTGAATTGGAAATCGCTTCAGACAATTCAGTGCGTGCAAGAACTGAACAGTTCATTCAAACTGATTCGCGAACCGATTTAGACAGATCTGCCAACTTGTTTGATGAAGTCTTTGAACAGAATCGACTCAAAAGAGTGATTCATTTGTGAATTGAGCATCGCTCAAGCCCAGAAAAAAGATACATCGCACTTACGCATTTAACAACACATATTGCATTAAAATAAAGTAACGAGAGGAACGTCGCCCAACGTAACGAAGTAAAAGTACAGTTTTTTCATTAGAAATGTACTCGAGTAAAAGTAATAAGTACCCACATTCAAATCTACTCTTAAAAGTACAATTTTTCCAAAAAAACTACTCAAGTAAATGTAACGTTACTACCCACCTCTGCTGTGGAGTATAGCTATAGTGCAAGATGGGTGGTGTTTATGATCATATGTAGTGGGCCAGCCTGGACCAAAATGCCAGTGCCGATTTTTTTTTTGTCCCAGTCCAGCCCTGCATGTGCATCTTTCCTGGCGTCTTCCTACTGAAATAAACATTTAGTGCAACAGCAGCAAGCATGAGGAGAATATGTTGAGTTCATTCAGACCTGAGCGATTTTGTGTTCGTTTGTGTGTTGTTTGGTGAAATCACATTACATTCTAACATTGCAACATTACAATCTGAAAACAAAATAATGTTTTTTTTTTTTAAGTAGTTAAATTACTAAACTTAAAATGAAAATAAATAAATAAATAAAAACTGATATCATAAAAATTCACTTGCACATTTATGTTCACCAACAATTTTTTTTTTTTTTTAGCAAAATATATTTATAATTTAGTGTTGATGTTTATTTTAGTCAGAATTATTGTGCTCCTATTCTATTGCGTCTGTCCTGCGCGCATGCACTCGGCGGCGCTCGTTCACGGAAATTTAGCCTGCAAAAGCTCGTCCACTCATGACAGCAAAATGGAAATATTTGCTTGACTTTCTAACATTTACAGATGGAGAATATGGCAGTTGAATGTAAGTTATGCACTGAGGAAATTTTTGGATGTCACTTCAGCTTAAAGATTATTAATAGAGGCATATTTGTTTCCACCAATCGCTGCACAAGTGAAGTTTAGGTGTGATGACGAGTCGTATACAGAGAGAAATGCACATAATGGTGGATCATAATCAGAGAGTATATATAGTAGCCTACTATATATAGCCATATTTCTTTTTGAATTATTTCGTTTAAAGACATTTCAAGCTTTGTGTATTTGATGTATTTATCATGTCTGTGTGAGGCATACACTTAGTTTCGTTAAGTTAGGATGAGATGTGCTTCAGTTAACGTGCAATGTGACCGTGTGGGCGCCCGATTATATTGTCTATATACCGTAGGCTATTTGCTTCTTATTTATTACAAAACAAAACGAAAATAAACCTATAGGCCTTCCTTCTATACAGCCTATTATTAGGATTGTTTTTTAGACTATATGGGTTTTTTGTGTGTTTGTTTTAAAACACCTAGATCGGCTGGACAAAAGTAGGGTTGGGTATCGTTTCATTTTTTTGCGATTCCGATTCTGCTTATCGAATCCGGTTCTTATCAATTCTTGTTTCCGATTCCAATATTTTTTGGAGGGAGAAAAAAGGGCAAATACTTGAATAAATATTTTTACTTTTTAGCCTATTCTTGCCAATTTTAAGCAATAACTAATAAAATGGCTAAAGTGAAAGGAGTCTCTTCATATAAAGGTGTTGATTACATTATTACTCCAGCAGTAGGTGGCAAAAATCGACAGTTTTTTTCATTGAATTATTTATTGAAGAAGACTCGAGAGATTCGTTCAAAAACGGTGAATCATTCATTCATTAAACAAGTATTTATGAGACACTTTTGAGAGTTAATTCGTGTTTGAATGAATTATTCAAACGAGTTTTTTATTATTTTAAATAGACTATTAGACTAAACATGTGAGTAGTTGTCTGATCATGTATGTAATCGTGATCTCCATTTTAAACAAAACAAAAATTATTTTAAGCCACATAGATTCCTGAATTAGGGACACATATCGTTCACATATCGCGTCTGAAAATGCATGGAAAAGCCATAGACCGTATTTAAACGGGAAAAGCTCGGCCGCGCCGCTTTCTCCTTTCCACAAGCGCTTGCGCTCCCGTGGCGTCTGTCGTTGCTATGGAACCAACCATTTACTAGGCTACTAGATATATTCATGGAGATGAGAAATAAAAACCCGCCCTGTTCAGTCGAGCTTTTGATGTTACAGAAAGGTCGGTTGTTTTTTGTCACTTGACTGCGCACCGCTTGCGCCATTCTTAAAAGTTGAGATGTTTTCATCTCGCCGAGGCATAGGCGCGCCTGCACAATCGAGCGCCACGCACCGCATGCTCGTCGCGCACACGACCCACGTCGCTTCTATTATGTTGAACATTGGTCACATGTTTTAGCCGGCTTTCTACCCTTTATGTTACGATGGCAGCTTCAACAGGTTATGGGCCCAGAAAGGAGTTTGGAAGCCGGTGGAACCGTTTATGATTTGACGGGGATGAGAAAAATTATGAACTGTGGGAAACTAGGGGTGGTTAATCTGTCTGATTTCCCGATTCGATTCGATTACGATTATTGAAGTCCCGATTCGATTACAGTCGATTTTCGATTATTAACGATTCTCGATTAGCGATTATTGATTTTCCAGTTCACAACAGTAAACGAAAATACACTACAAAGTGATTGCAGTATTAAAAAAAGTCAGCTGCTGAATTACTTAACTCTTTTATTGAGTAACAACTCAAAGCACTTTCTGTGTCATGTAGTTATAACTTCAGAATTATTTTTATGTAGCTTATGTTCTGTAGAACACAGAAATGAATACATCACATTGTGTTGTGACTCATCAAGTTGAACTAAACAATAACACATAAATGAAAGGCTTATTTCCTTTAGGAAGTAGATCAGAACCAACATACTGTAGAAACTGGACAATTTTCTTCTAGAAAGACAAGGTGTTCAGCTAAAGATATTAAATAGCAGTCCCAAACTAGCTTTTGTTAATACAATGTTGGTATGAGCCACCACAGTATTTTACAAATATAAAAAATAACACAAAGTGAAAATAAAGTGGCATTTTGGGGTTAATATTGAAACGACAGTTACCATGGTGAATACACAATACTAACAAGAACTGTTAATGAAACATGGAAACTGCTCCTGGTGAATAGAATGAAAATCATACCTGCATGCAAATCCTCCTCAGCTAACACACGACGTACCAGTAACGTGATTTATTGGTATTTTACTTTTATTTCATGACTTACTAATTTACAACGTAACAACGTTACATGCTCGTAGTTTCCTTTGCACTTTATATACAGTGAAGCGATACACGGCGCGCGCCTCCGCATTTGCGCGTGCAACTGAAGAGTGTGCGCTATGAGTAGGCCTACAGTAACGGCTGACAGGACAGGAACGTCCGTTTTTCTGAGGTGAAATACTTTTTATTTCAGCGTACACATACGTCACTGCCTGGTAGTTCCTATATTGTGCTGGGTTTTCTGAAGTAGTTGTGATTCGCCTCTCATAACATAACATGCTCTAAATGCACGCAGAGTTGATTTTTATTTAATTATTTATTTATTTTTAATAAAAAATCGATTTTTGAAAATTTAATAATCGATTCATACTCGTCCATAACATACTCGCGATTAATCAATAATCGATTTTTTTCACCACCCCTATGGGAAACTAAGTTTCTAGCGCACCTGCGTCTGCTCAGTTTGAAGAGCACCATGAGCGAACCACCTGATGATGACGGTTTAGAAGAAGACGCAGAGAAAAATGAGGATGCGTATGCAGAACTGATTCAGCTGTTGGATGATAAAAGTCTGTCCCTCATGATGAGAGATGCAGCGGATGATGGAAGAAAAGCGCTGAAGATTCTGAGAGAACACTATGCTGGTAAGGGGAATCCAAGAGTGATAAGCTTGTACACAGAGCGTACGTCTCTCCAGAAAGCTGTCAATGAGAGTGTCACAGATTATGTCATTCGCGCAGAGACCGCTATTACAGCGTTGAGAAATGCGGAAGAGACTTTAAGTGATGGCTTGTTGATCGCAATGGTTCTGAAGGGCCTACCAGATTCTTTTAAGCCATTTTCCATTCATATAACTCAAAGTGATGAAACGATAACTTTCACGGAGTTTAAAACAAAGCTGAGAAGCTATGAGAGCACAGAAAAGTTTAGTGCTGTTTGCTCAAGAGGACGACAGCGTGATGAAAGCAAGAGACGGGTGGAACGTGAAACTGACCTGTTTTAACTGCGGACAGAAGGGACATAAGGCTGTGGAGTGCATTTCTGCTATGGGCGAGCATAGAAAGCAGCGACAGTGGTGTCATCTTTGCAAGAGTTCCACGCACAGAGATGTGAATTGTAGAAGGAGAAAGCGGGACAACGCGAAGCGGGTGTTGGATGAGGAGGACCACACCTTTGCTTTTAAAGTGGGCCAAGTGGATGCAGTCCTGGTCAGCGGAGTGAAGGAAAAAAGCCTCATGGTTGATACAGGAGCCACGTCGCATATCATTCGGGACATCACACAGTTCAAAGACTTTGACGAAAGTTTTGAGCCACACAAGCACATCCTAGAGCTGGCTGATGGAGAGAGGACCAGCGGTATTGCCTTGAGGAAAGGTACAGCCAAAGTTCGCCTGAGAGACAACAAAGGTCGAGTGGTGGAAACGATGCTGATGGGGGCGCTGTACGTCCCATCTTTTCCACAGGACATCTTCTCAGTCAAGGCAGCAACGTCCCAGGGAGCGACGGTCATTTTCAAAGAAGGTCAGAATAGACTTGTTCATAAGAACGGTGTAACATTTAACATCCAGGTGTATGATAGACTGTTCTATTTAAGCACTGTTACAGACGATGTTGATCAATGTCATGGATGTTATGATATACACACATGGCATGAAATTCTCGGTCACTGTAATTATGAGGATGTATTGAAACTGGAAAATGTTACAAAGGGGATGAAAATCAAAGGTAGAACTGAACTGTCTAATTTGAAATGTGAAGTGTGTACACAGGGTAAATTTGTTCAGAGTAGGAACAGGGAGGCGGATGAAAAAGCAAAAGTTCCTCTTGGACTTGTGCACACAGATTTAGCTGGACCTATGGAGCCAATAGCAAAAGATGGTTTCAGATATATCTTGGCATTTACTGATGACTATTCAGGTGCAATATTTACATATTTTTTGAGAGCAAAGAGTGATACAGTCAAAGGAACAGAGAAGTTCATTGCTGATGTTTCACCTTATGGTAAAATTAAATGTATGAGATCTGATAATGGCACCGAGTTTACATCCAGGGAATTTCAGTCTCTGCTCAGTAAAAATGCAATTAAACTTGAAACCTCAGCTCCATATTCACCACATCAGAATGGGACAGCTGAGAGGAGCTGGAGAACTTTACTTGATATGGCAAGGTGTATGTTAATCGAGAGTAACTTACCAAAAATGTAAGAGTTATGGACGTATGCAATCCAGACTGCAGCTGTTATTCGCAACAGATGTTTTAACAGACGTGTAGGACAGACCCCATACTATATGTTGACTGGAAAGAAGCCTGATCTTTCAAGAATGAAAATATTTGGGTCAAAGTGTTATGCATACAAACAGAACAAGAAAAAGTTAGACTCTCGATGTGAAAAAGGGATTTTCGTTGGTTATGACAAGAATAGCCCTGCATATCTAGTTTTCTATCCAGAAAAGTGAATAAAAGCAGGTTGGTGGAGTTTTTCACAAAGAGTGGGACAGAATGCCACACTCAGACAGATCAGTCAATGTGTGAGGATGAAGTGCGTAGGGAGAGCGTTGAAACTCACCTACCAAAACCTGAGATAATAGAAATAATAAATTCCCTGGACATAAAGTCTGGAACGTGTGACCCAAGCCCCAATACAGGTGAAAGAGAAAGTGTTGAGAGCAGACGTTATCCACAGAGAGAGAAGAGACCCCCACAATATTTGAGAGATTATGAGTGTAGAGTGAAATGTGATGATGACCATGCACTAACCAGTATTGATTATTGTTATAGAGTTGCATGTGGTGTACCCCATACTCTAAAGGAGGCTATAAGTTCACCAGAGTCAGAATTGTGGAGTAAGGCTATGCAGGAGGAGATGAACTCTCTTAAAGAGAATGATACGTTTACCCTTACAACACTTCCTGAAGGTAAAAATATAGTGGGAGGCAGGTGGGTCTACACAGTGAAGGAAAACCCAGTTGGAACAACATACAAAGCTCGGTATGTGGCGAAAGGGTATAGTCAAGTTGCAGGCATTGATTATAAAGAAACTTTTTCTCCAACTGCTGACATGACATCAATACGTAGCTTAATGCAAATTGCAGCTCAATATGGTTTAGAACTGCATCAAATGGATGTAAAGACCGCATATTTGCACGCCCCTATTGATACTGAATTATATAGGCTATGGAACAGCCGGAAGGATTTGAGGTTAAGTCAGAAACAAGTGAGAGGCTTGTCTGTAGACTTAACAAATCATTATATGGTTTGAAACAATCAGGGCGGAATTGGAATAAAATGCTAGATGATTTTCTGATTCAAAATGATTTTGTTCAAAATCCTGCTGACCATTGTGTTTACAGTAAACAAACTGGAAGTGAGAAAATCATATTGATAGTTTGGGTTGATGATCTTCTTATTGCAGCAAGCGATAGTCAGATACTCAAAAATGTGAAAAGAATGTTGGAGGAAAGATTTAAAATGAAAGATCTTGGTAAACTTACACATTTTCTGGGCATTGATTTTGCACAAGGAGATGGTGAAATAAAAATGAACCAGAAAAGGTTCATTATTAAGATCTTGGAGAAGTTTGAAATGATTAATTGTAAACCAAGGTCAACTCCATGTGAAAACAAAATGCAATTTGATAATGAAGGTGAATGTGTTGATCCAAAGCTGTATCGAGAAGTGGTTGGTAGCTTGATCTATTTAATGACCTGTACTAGACCGGATCTAGGTTTCATTGTCAGTAAGCTGTCACAACACTTTTCTGAACCAAAGAACCAACACTGGGTAGCTGCTAAGCATGTATTGCGATATTTAAAGGGAACTATGAATAAGGAATTGTGTTATAGGAGAAAATATGTAAATCTTAATCTCTTTGCATTTAGTGATGCTGATTGGGCAGCAGACCAAAATGACAGAAGTACCACCACTGGTTACTGTTTTAGTTTGTCTACCACTGGTCCTGTTATTTCTTGGAGGTCTAAGAAACAATCCACAGTTGCTCTTTCCACATGTGAAGCTGAGTATATGGCTTTGACAGCTACTGTACAGGAAAGCCTATATCTTGTCCAGTTATTAAATAGAATGGACAATGAATGTATGTACACACCAGTGACAATTTATGAGGACAATCAAGGGGCAATTGCTTTGTCTAAAAACCCTATATGCCGACAAAGGTGTAAACATGTTGATATTAAGTATCATTTTGTTCAATCTGCACTTGGAAGATGGAAAGATAACTATTGAGTATTGTCCTACAGCATCCATGGTTGCAGATATTTTGACCAAACCTTGTAACCAAAGTCATGCTTGATAAGTTTGTGTGTTTTATTTTTGGTGTGATGTAAATGTACATGATAGCTGTATGTTATTCTGCCTAAGAGCAAGTGGGGGTGTTGAACATTGGTTACCTTGAGTGTGCTCTTATTATGACTGTTGTCTAAGGGGGTGTGAACCTAAGGGGTGTGGTTCATTCATTGCGGCTGTTCAGGTGTTGCAACTTAATGAATGACTGCATGCCCCTGTGTGTGTGTGCACGCCAGTCAAACGAAACCCGATGGCTATGTGAGTTTATTCCTCCGTCATGTTTTAGCCGGCTTTCTACCCTTTATGTTACGATGGCAGCTTCAACATATTATGAACGTGCTTGGCGCGCGCCTACATTTGAAATAACGGATAGTCAGGAATCGATAAGAGGAATCGTAATGCGTGCGTCTTATCGAATACCCGTTTTTTGGAAATTTGTTACCGGTTCTAAAATGGAACCGGTTCTCGATACCCAACCCTAGACAAAAGTCAACCCATAGCTTTGAAAGTAAAGAAGAATATAAGTTACAGCCTGTATAAACGAGAGCTTTAGTTAGGTTTTTTTTATTATTTGGCAGTTTTAGCAGTTATATTTTTTGTAGCGTGTGGTGTGGTCAGGTGCGCGATTGTGACTGTCACTATAGACCTAGGACAGAGCTCCTCAGTTTGCAGTTAAAAAAATCACTTAATTTTCAAAAGAATTGTATTATTATTATAGTTTTATGTATTATTGTTGTTTTTTTCGTTGTTGTTTTATAAATGCTCTATGACAATTGTTTAATAAATGTTCAATCAAAATGCAAAACATCGCATCTCTTTTTTTTCTTTTCTTTTTTTGTCGACCGATCGTTGCGCAGGACATGACTTTGGTCGACTAAGCATTTATTTGGTTGACTACAGCCCTAGTTATTATAAAGTCAAACTATATTTAGATTCACATATTATGGTGTAGTAGTTATTTGCCTGTAGAGGTTAATAAATATAGGTTAGGCCTTTTTATTTAATTATTTTTGTTTTATTACTGATTATTTATCCATGTTATATAGTGAAAAATACTTATATATTTTAGATTTTGGCAGATCAGCTCCTCCCACAGCAGTCACATCATCAGTGAAGCTCCTCCATCTGCAATTCTCCAATAAATGCTGGAATATTCCCATCGGCTACAAGACGAGCAGAAATGCATCAAGAGTCTGCTCAAGAGCTGAAATCTGCAAAGACTGAGTTTATTAAAGAGGACAGTGAGAACATGAGTGATCCAGAACCCTGCAGAATGAAACACACTGAAGATCCTGAAGAACAAAGAGGTTGGTGTTTATTCTTCATTCATTCATGATGCTGAAGAACATTCATGTTAGAAACATTCAGATAAACAGTTCAACTATAAAATGGCTGCAAAAGTTTTTTTTTGTTTTGTTTTTTTAAATGGTCAGTAAAAGGAGGTTTTATATTGTTTGTCAACATCAGGTCAAACTAAATTAAAATATTTTAACTGTTTTATTTTACATTTATTATATGGTTTACAATTTGTAACAATTTTATCAGAACTTTGACCTGAATTTTGCACGTATTTTTACAAACATGTATAACAAATAATTATCATTCCAAAATGTACAAATTTACACCGCTTTACTGCAAACATTTGTGTTCTTTCTCGCAGTGAAATTCACTTGATCTTGTGTCCCACTTTCACATGCGTGAAAAACATGGGATTTGTGCCTATAATGTTTAAAAAATAATAACTGGAAGATAAGTGTACCTCATTCATGGAAAGTTTCAGGGATGTTTAATTAATTATTGTAAGAAATTATTGTACTATTTTATAGCAGTCGTCTGTTTATCTCCATTCACTCCATATTTCTCTCTTTAAATTATTTTGATTATTTAGAAAATGAGAAAATTAATTTTTCTTTCATTTCAGACCTGATGGAAGTGAAGGAGGAGAGTGAAGTGAAGGAGGAGAGTGAAGAACTGAGTGAAGTGGAGGAGGAACATCATGTCAAACCTGGAGAAAAACCTTTGAGTCGCTCAAAGACTAAAAATAAATTTTTAAAGAAAAGAAAAGACAGAAAATCTTTCACCTGCACTCAGTGTGGAAAGAGTTACACAACCAAACAAAGTCTTGAGATTCACATTAGGATCCACACCGGAGAGAAGCCGTTCACATGTGATCAATGTGGGAAGAGATTCAGTCAATCATCATACCTTGATGTTCACATGAGAATTCACACTGGAGAAAAGCCGTTCATGTGTGAACATTGTGAAAAGAGATTCACAGACAAAAAATCTCTTAAGGTTCACATGAGAGTTCACACTGGAGAGAAGCCGTTCACATGTGATCAATGTGGGAATAGTTTCAGTCAATCATCATCCCTTAAAGAACACATGAGGATCCACACTGGAGAGAAGCCGTTCACATGCCATCAATGTGGGAATAGTTTCAGTCAATTAGCAAACCTTAATGTTCATATGATGATCCACACCGGAGAGAAGCCATTCACATGTGAACAGTGCGGAAAAACATTTATCTGGGCATCAAACCTGAAGAGACACCTGACGGTTCATACAAAGGAGAAGCCACATTCATGTTCTGAATGTGGAAAGAGTTTTTCAGTGCTGCAAACTTTACAAACACATCAGAAAATACACACTGGTGTGAGAGAGTACATGTGCTTTGAGTGTGGGAAGACTTTTATTTCAATGAACGGTTTAAAACGGCACCAGATAATTCACACTGGAGAAAAACCTTACAAGTGTTCACACTGTGACAAGAGATTCAGTTATTCATCATCTCTGAAAATACATGAAAGGATCCACACTGGAGAGAAGCCGCACACGTGTGATCAGTGTGGAAAGAGTTTCTCTATTAAAACTCACCTGAAGCGACACATGAAGATCCATGCAGTGGAGAAACCACATCACCACAGTCTGAGATCACAGTAAGTAGTTCATCATTATGTGCTGAGAAACACAAGCTGCTTTTCCACCTTCGGAAAAGGTTCCAGTTGTGTTTCCACACACTTGGTTAACCGTGCCCAACCGCGATCGTAGTGTGTGTGCATTAGTTGTGGAAATTTTTATTCTTTCCAGAGATTTGTTCATTTTCAGTTTGTTCACCAAAATGATTCATTCATTGATTTGTTCAGTAACAATTTCTTCATATTACAGAAATACGCCAGGAGATGGCGAAAAATAGTGACTTATGTGTTACAGTGTTTCCCCTACAATGTAATGTAATGGACCTAAAAGGCTCAACCCAAGAATTGGGTAGAAAAAAAAACGTTCAAAACGTCACACTCTGTTCAGAACAGTGTAAATGCCACAAAAACTCGGGCCAAACATGCATAAAAACACCTTTTACATGTTATTGAAGGTAATCAATCAAATGCAATCAACAAATCATCTTATACAAAAGTCTCATTAAAACATCTACAAATGTTTAAAACTGATCAGAGATCAGGCAAAACCCATAGACACTTGTTCAATGGTTCGTCGCATGATGGGTTCACAGAGATCATTGACATTTAAAACATTTCGAAACGGTTATGAGGCAACAAAGCCTCGTTTACTGAAATCACGTGACTTTTGCAGTTTGATACACGCTCTGAACCACTGATTTGAAAAGATTCATAAAGGTGTCTGAGCTTCGTGAAGAAGTGTCACGAAATCGCCCATCACTATAAAATAGTCCATTGAAACTCACTTGATGTAATGTTTCTTTTAGACCTGATGGACGTAATCAAGAAAGGAAAAACAGAAGCCAAGAAAATTGGTCTCCTGCCCTCAGTGTAAAAAACGCTTCACATAAAAATCAAGACTGAAGATTCACATGAGAGTTCACACTGGGAAGAAGCGGCTCAGGCTTTCGCTCTGAAATCACATCAGCTTCTCATTCTGAAGAAAGACCATTTAACTGTGATCAGTGCGGTAAAGTTTCATTGGGCTTCAGTCCTGAAGAAACAACTGAAGATTCAGTAATATTATAGCAGAAAAGACACAGCGGTGTGTGTTTCAGTGATGAAGTTCTTACAGAAGATGAGCTGAAAGAGCACCAGAAAATTCACACTGGAAAACACTGCAACAAGAGATTCAGTCTGTCAGAAAAACCTTTGGAGGCAAAGTTAAGAGAGAAATGAAGAAGAGGTCATAACACTTTTATTAGAGACATGAATCTGATATTAATTTTGAAATACGTACTTCATTGTTTTTCATTTGAACATGTAGTTTATCTTCCACTTCTAGTCTTCTATGCAAACACGATATACTTTCATGTATCTTTGAAACTGTACACTTTAATTATCTTCTTCTCTTGAGATGCTTTGGCTCTTATGAGTCAGTAAAGAGAGAGATCTGTCTCATTCACTTTTACTAAATATTTTGATTTATGTAATTATTTATAAAAATCTTTACTCATCTCATTGTTATTGTCCATTTACTTATTTTCTGCAGATTCTGCTTGAATCAGGAATAATTTTAGTTCTGAAAGTCATGAAGTATCCTGATATTAGTGCTTTTTGAGCTTTCCATGTTTAAATTTTCTCAATTGAGCTTTTAAATGCCTAACTAAATTATATTTTACCACACACGTGACTGACACTGAATGAGATTGCTGTCAGTCTACATTATTAACAGTTTCACCCTTGATATTCAGTATCATATATACATTTCAAAGAGTTTTGTAAATAATGAATCGATTTTGTAGCAACTATTACAGACCTGGTCACTATGTAGTGACAACACAACTACAAAAAAATACATATTTCTCCCAGATTAGTTGTTGCTGATGTTTTATGACAGCAGAACTGCACGTTTCTCAAGAATGACTTAAAAAAAGCTTTTTAAATGTGTATGATTCCATCTTTAAATAAATATTTAAAAATATATTCTTGTGTTTTTATTCTGTCATCCTAAATTGTCTGCCTATTTAAGTAGTCTTTATTGAAATTATAGGCTGACAACACAAGAACTTGGAGTTGCATGTTTTGAATGTTGCTTTACACTCAACTGAAAATCATTTTGATATACAACCCTCGTACTTCAAAGGTTATCATAAATGTTAAACTTAAGTTGCATGAACAGTTGTTTTCTCTTGCAATGTTTTAGAATGTTGGTCAAATTAAGTGATAATTATTTCAATTGTATTGATGTGTAACCTCTAAAGTAAAGCTCATCCATTCACATCATCCTGCTCATAAGTGAACACAAACGCACTGGTTTACATTACAAAGCAAGGTCCAACTAAAGTAATTTTATGCTTAGTGTTTGCAATAAGTAGTTTATTATTTGCATTTCCTGATGTAGTAATAACAACCATTATGTAATAACAGCCAAGTTTGGTGACCAAATAATTACTACATCACATTATGGGTTAGATTTGCTCCATGCATGTTGCACTAAATTGAAACTGCGCTATAAGCATTTTCACATATATAGGAACTTGTGGTTAAATGTTTTCCAGGTGTCTGTGAGATGTTTCTTGAAGGCATGCTTTGTGCATTGAACAGTACTCAGGAAAAGAAACAAGGAAGAGGCCACTTTTATGTTTTAAGGCATAATTCAAAACAATGTAACAATCCAAAGGTAAGTGCACTTAACTGTAATAAAACAGACAAAACGCAAAAATTATTTTTATTTGGAACAGTCAAATTTCTGACGGTGCATTGAAATCATGCTGTGGATGGAAGTACCAAATTAAGGGCTTTGGCACCCAGGGCAAATAAAAACCTGTTTCTTGTTTGGCCGGTTCACACATTTCCAATGGAACCAACCATAGCAACTGTCACATTCAATCTGAAAGAGCATGCACAAAGTCCAAATTAAAACAATTCCTCATCGTCCAAATTAAACAATTCCCCATCGTAAGTACACATTGATGGCCTAAGACACGAAACGAGCGGTTTGTGTGAGAAAACGAACAGTATTTATCAGTACCCGCGGGCGGGTATAGATATATACACTAGATGTCGCCTTCGCTACTGCAGTTCATTGAAACGAAACCGTAGCCAAGGCGACATCTAGTGTATACATCTATACCCGCCCGCGCCCTCAGATCATTTGGACGCGGCTGTGTTCAAGAGGTAACAACGATATAAATACTGTTCGTTTTCTCACACAAACCGCTCGTTTCGTGTCTTAGCCCATCAATGTGTACTTATGATGGGGAATTGTTTAATTTGGACGATGGGGAATTGTTTTAATTTGGACTTTGTGCATGCTCTTTGAGACAGTGACCATAGACCTGCATGAAATGACTGACAGACAAGAACGGTTTGACCTAAAAATATAAAAATTGAAACTACTGCGGAAAAAAAGACACCTACATCTGGGATGCCCTTGAGGTAAGCTAAAACATTCCAAAATTTTATTTCAAAGTGACCTATCCCTTTAATGACGTGGGGTCAAAAAGAATGACAGACTCGCAAGGTATAACTGTATGACTACAGAATATAGTCTATTCTAAAAGCAAAATGTTAACTGCAGCACAAACCTCACTTTCAAGTTTCGCCCCAGGTTTGAGGCGTTCCAAAACCCAGGTAAAGACCTTGTACAGGCCAACTTTACTGCAAAGTTTCCCACCCATTTTCCTTGCCCATATGTCTTGCAACAATACAGAGAGATAGAGAAGTAAATCTTGAACAAATGTCACTTACATGTAGGAGATATAAATTATGAAGAAAAACACATACAACACATACCTGAAGAACAAGGTATTTTGGGGGGAATGCTGACGACCGACTGGGTGACAGGACTGAAGGTAGGATGAGGTGCAAGGCCAGGTAAAGGTGGAGACTGGGTGGCAGGACTGGAGGTAGGCTGGGGGTCAAAGCCAGGTAAAGGTGGGGACTGGAGGTAGGCTGGGTGTCAAGGCCAGGTAAAGTTGGAGACTGGATGGCACGACTGGAGGTAGGCTGGGGGTGAAGGCCAGGTAAAGGTGGAGACTGGATGGCAGGACTGGAGGTAGGCTGGGGGTGAAGGCCAGGTAAAGGTGGAGACTGGATGGCAGGACTGGAGGTAGGCTGGCGGTCAAGGCCAGTTAAAGGTGGAGACTGGATGGCAGGACTGGAGGTAGGTTTGGGGTCAAGGCCAGGTAAAGGTGGAGACTGGGTGGCAGGACTGGAGGTAGGCTGGGTGTCAAGGCCAGGTAAAGGTGGAGATTGGATGAATTTGTTTTCACCACATCAATGGATTTGCCCTCCACTTTTATAACGGTGTATGGACCCACATAATCTGGGTCCAGCTTGCCCCCCTTTCTCTGCTTGCTTCTGATATTCTGCCGCAGGAGCCTGTCTCCAACCTGAATGTCAATGGCCATTCCTTTCTCCAATTTCCTTTTTTTAAATTTACCTTGCACATTTCTAATGTTGTCCTGCACAGTTTGAAAAATTCTTCTAATGCATTCTGTAATACATTCCTCTGCCACAATGTCCTCCACACTTTCGTTGATCTATAAATAAATTAATAGGGTTTTATTGACAATTGCAGGGTTGGAATTGCAATTGTTTTTTAAAAAATACTTTAGATGTGTTGTGCTTACCTCATAATTGTCTGGCACCTCACAACACTCTAAAAAATGCTATGTTGGCTTTAATTAACTTTTTTATGTTAACAGTTGGCTTTAATTAGCTTTTTTATGTCAACAGGTCCCACGTACTGTAACTAGGTTACGTTGGATTTATGTAACATTATTTATTTCAATTAACTTAAGTTAATTACATAAGGTTAACAGTCTTAATTTTGTCCAAAACAATTAAGTTAATTAAGTTCAATTATCCTAAAATTAATATTTTTACATTTCAACCAAAACAAATAATCCAGTTTCACACAGCAAAAACTCCAGTGTTAAATTAACTCTCCTGGGAGTTTATATGGCTCCAGACTCTTGCAGTGTGCAAGGGTTTATTTTTCTTTTAAGTAAAGAAAGAGTATTGCAATAAAAAGTATTTTTTTCTACTTAACCTATTGCAGTTCTCTCGTTTAAGCATAGAATAACAAAAAAAACAGTCCGATGTGCCAAGCCAAACGAACCGAAAACCGTGGTTAAAAAAACGAGTTATGTATTGAACTGTGGACTAACTGTATCCCTAGTAATGTCACAAAAAAAGTAGCTTGGTGTAAAAAGTAGCGTAGTGCGTCATGGCGTAACGTAAATATCATTACTCGCATAAGTTGCGTTTTACACTGATATTGGATCCGTATGTTCATTTGGCCGGAAGCTAGTTATTTTACTTTATACATTTTTAAATATTAATAGTTTTCTTACACAAACTTTCAATCAAAAAACATCAAGTAAACCAATAAGCATTTTACTTTTAGAGAATTCAAGACTATAAGTCTTAAAAAATTTCATTTCACCATTACACAATATACAGTAACATGCTAACAACATCTTAAACTCCCTATACAGTAAGTAGCTTATTCTTCAGGGACTGAACTCTGTTGGTGCACTTTTCTCCCAATCCCACAAAGATGTTCTGCACTGCCTCAAATGTGTATTTTAGTCCTTTTGAATACTCAATGTTCAGCGCATAGAGAAGTCCAAAGAGTACCATGAAAGCAGTAGGAAAGTCAGGTAGGTCCTCCACGACCACAGTTCCCTCCAGGATGATGCTGTAGTTTAGACATTTCTTTTTTGACACGTTCAAAAACGTCTTTGACACGTTTTGACACGTTCGGCTTGAACGTTCGCCGGTTTCTGACTTCTCCTTCCCTGATCCTTTAACTGCGTTGCATTGGAGCTGAATCCCAGGAAGGAGGAGGAGGGATCCGGCGAATGTTCAAAACTTTAATTATAAATAACCACAAAACGACAGTAAAAGCGGCAGCCCCCCACAGAGGACTGTGTATCTTACTGCTTCCCACAGGCACAGTATGTGCTAACCTGATGTAAATACTTGATGAAAACAAGCCACATTTAAAGATATAACCCCTAATTAAAAAAAAAAAAAAAAAAAAATCACAAGTATAGAAATCATACATGGTCATCAAAATGGTCCAGGATCCTTTCATGTCATCTACAAGGTCTTTACTCTTTGCCCGATACATTTTGATGAGGGTGTTGCTATATTTGTTAAGAGCTGTCATGAAAGCCGTTTTAAGGTCCACACAAGTGATCCTTTGGAACTCTGTACAAACCTGAGGAAGTGAAAGGATAAAAATCTGTGAACAATAAAATCTATATACAATCAAGACAAAATAATGTACAGACAAATTGTAACTTACTTGCTCCTCCAAAAAAAGGCCAGGCCATCTTTCTTTGATGACAGAGACCAAGGGTTGCTCATTGACTATTTATTTTCTCCTGAGAGGGAATGTAGTTTCCATTTTGGTGTTCAGTTTTGTCATATCCATGTTCCTTTTCTTGACTTCAAGCTCAAGCTGTTCCCTTTCATGTTCCAATGCAGCATCTTCTAAACCAACAGGATTGTCTGGAAGGAAGTTGATTAATGATCTTCTTGGTATCTTCTGGGGTAATCTTGAACCATCATCTCTTTTATTGTCAAGCTCACTACATCCAGCATTGCGTAATTTTTGTCTGTAATTCCCCATTTTAAATTTTAAGCTCATCTTCCAGCCTTTGCATCCCGTGTCACAGCCAAGTTCCCTTAGACATGGATGTCTGGAAACTTACGCAAGTGCCACCTGCACAATTTCAGAATCACTTGGGTAAGCTTTTTCTCTGTTTTTCATAGACTTCATTAGCTTTTCTCAGTCTGAACTCTACATCATAGGAGAAATTTGGAATTAGGAAAACACGTGGCCAGCGCTCTTCCCTGACTGTGGAAGAAGATGGACTGGACAGATTGGATGAGATGCTTGCTGTGTCTAGGGTAAAATCAGTCTCAGACCCTGTGCTTTCATTTCTTGGGGGTTCTGCTACTGCTGCAGTTTTGAACATTTCCCAGATAATCTTCAGTCTGACCTTTTCAGATGGAAGTTCTTCTATGTTACTTAAATTGCAAAGCTGACTACCAAAATCGGGGTCCTCATACTGGATCACAAAGTTTTGATCAATTTTCAGTTTGTCACAAAAAATTTCATCTACTGATGATGGCACTTTGGGGAGTGTCAGCTTTTTTATGCACTCTGGATTCACGATCACTCACAGCAACATTGTGGTTTTCTGAAACAAAATATACCATTTAGTGATTAACATTCTCTTGCTTAAAGCAAAGGGAGATATTTGCTTTTAAAGAGATCAATTTCTAAGAACTACATAAAACGGCCGGTAGGGACTACACAACATTCCTGCGGGCTTGCTGACACCACTAAGCCCAATATTTAAATAAACCCCTCCTCCGAGAATATTAAATAAGGGGGGCGAGACAATTTTATATTGCTTTGGAGAAGAGTTGTTGTGGTAGTAGAGTGTCGTTGCTGCTATGCCGTCCAAACGCTGTTATTTTCACCCAGATTGCAGGTCCACTTTGTTCAGTGTTCCTAAGGACGCTTACAATTTATTTTTAACTCGGTCCCTCATAATTATAATCCAAATGTCGCTCTCTGTGCTGCACATTTTCCGGAGGAAAGCTTCCTCAATCTACGCGAGTTCAATGCAGGATTCACACAACGGCTTGTCCTGAAAGATGGAGCAGTTCCAACTTTAAAAACAGAAGCTGTTGTTTACGAGCCACAACCTGTAAGTATGATTTTTTCGTTGATGTGTTTTCCTGTAAAGGCCCATTCACACCGGACGCCGAAGCGACGCCGAAGCGGCGCGGAACGGAGGCCGCTTCCTTTCGGCGCCCATGTTAACCTATGGTGTCGTTCACACCAGACACGGAGCGCCGCGGCATGCCGCGGCCGGCCCGCGCCGTGAAGCGCCAGTTTCGGCGTCTGGTCTATTTTTTGCGCGAGCCGCGAGTGATTCGCGTCCATTCCGGCAGGAAGTCACACCAAGAAACACGAGACATCCGGTCAATTGTCAAAATTGTTGTCAATTGTTAAAATACCGCGAGTATTAACAAAAAGTATTAATACAAGAAGTGTACAAACTTCTTGGTTACAGAAACATGGTGTATTCATTTTATGAGGTTATTTACTTACCCATGATGTAAAAAAATAGCTCTGAATAAACAACAACTGAGCAGAAGCGCTTGTCGACCGCTGCGAAGAATACGCCTCTAGTGTGAACAGGCAGGCGCCGGACCGTGCGTGATTTTCCGTTCCGCGACGCTTCCGCATCCGGTGTGAACCAGGCGTAATAGTTCGCATTGTTAATTGTACGTTGTAGAAAGGAAGTAAACGAAGGACAACGCTGTTTGGCTACACAAACCAGTTTGTTAAATGCTAATTCATACTTATCCGACAAACACAAACACACTTCTGTTTAATATCACCAGTGCTGCCACCTTGTGGAACAACTGATTACTGCAAAACACATTTAGTGCACATGTGCGACCTGCGTGGCAAGGTTAAATCAGACAGCACACATACTATTCTAGTGATGAAATTTAAAGCTTGAGAACTATGGGGATTATTAGAAGGCCATGATTGATAAGGGTCAAAGGAGGGTTTCGGTCAGGACACCGGGTTACACCCCTACACTTTACAAGAAGTTTCATGGGGTTTTTAATGACCACAGAGAGTCAGGACCTCCTTTAACATCTTATCTGAAGGATGGTGCTTATTAAACTATAATGGAGCATTAGGATCCAGCCAGAGCACAGGGTGAGCAGCGCCCCCTACTGGCCTCAATAACACCTCTTCCACAGCAGCCTAGTTTCCCAGGAGTCTCCCATCCAGATCCTGACCAGACTCAACCCTGCTTAGCTTCAGTGGGCGACCAGTCTTGAGCTACAGGGTGATTTGGCTGTGACTAATTTACACAGAAGACACTTTGCTTCTCAGCACATAAAGATGAACTGTGATCTCAGACTGTGGTGATGTGGTTTTTCCACTGTATGGATCTTCATGTGTATCTTCAGGTGACTATTAAAAGAGAAACTCTTTCCACACTGATTACACACTTCTCTCTGCTGTGGATCCTCTCATGTGTTTTCAGAGATGATGAATAACTGAATCTCTTGTCACAGTGTGAACACTTGTATGGTTTTTCTCCAGTGTGGATCCTTATGTGTAGCCTTAAGCCCTATTCGCACGAGATTAGTATTACCCCTGGACCTCTGTAATTAAGAAATTGCCCCCTAACGTCTGTGTTTTTGGTGGCTCATTCACACGGGCAAATAAATATTTGTGTGTTTTACGGACTTTACAGCGTGCGCCCACCCATTCACACTTCACTACCTGAACGTGCTGAAACGAAGATCGCGTTGCAGTATTGCAATTCAAAAAAAGAACGTATTTAAAACCAATTTATTAGAGAAATATATTATATATATTATAGAATATCATATTATTGTATAAATATATAATATATCTTCTTTTTCTTGTATTTGTCCATATTTACAACAAGCCTGCCTGTCTGAAGAAGGTATTATAAAAACCGAAATGTCGCGATAGACTTATTGTTCTTCTATTCATTTTATTTGGTTTATTTAATTTTATATTATTTTTACTCTTTCACACTTTGATTTCTTGAGATAAGTTACTTACAGGATGGATGTCTTTAGAGGCCGTGTGAGACAAAGAAATGCTCCACGATACAGACTACTAAGTTACACTACCACAAAAAGCGTCAAAACTTTCCAAAAGAGCTTCCATGTTGCGCCAAAATGCTTAATTTGACGTTTCCATGACAACGGTCCGAGTTGAGCTTCCGGATCACGTCTTTACTGTAGTTTGTTTTCTCCTTTGCAGCACTTCATAGTTTTTAATTGGAGAAAAACTATAATCGGATTGGAGTAGGGCATATCGAGAGATTTTATTTTAAATATAGTTTTAATACAGACGTAAAATGGACTGT
The DNA here is from genome assembly GCF_951802725.1 of Rutilus rutilus. Classification (NCBI taxonomy): domain Eukaryota; kingdom Metazoa; phylum Chordata; class Actinopteri; order Cypriniformes; family Leuciscidae; genus Rutilus; species Rutilus rutilus. The sequence goes on along the minus strand of NC_140209.1, from coordinate 19,503,276 downwards.
GAAACGGCCCATAATGGTTATTACGTTCTTTAGGAAACGATAGGCTCACAGAAAAACAGACCAAAACACAGACATGGGGATTCGCACGGGACTGGTATTATCAGAGGACCCCTGTGTTGGCCGAAATACGGTAGGTCATTTTCGGGGGAATTTTTACATACATTTTTACAGACATGGCAGATTCGCACGGGATAAAAATCACAGACGACCTCTGCGATTATTACAAATTACCGGAGGTCCCTAGGTAATACTAATCCTGTGCGAATAGGGCTTTAGTTGAACTTTAATGGAGAAAAACTTTCCACACTGGCTTTTCTCCAGTGTGGATCCTCTCATGTGTTTTCAGAGATGATGACTGGCTGAATCTCTTGTCACAGTGTGAACACTTGTAGGGTTTTTCTCCAGTGTGAATTCTCTGGTGCTGTTTTAAAGGAACACTCCACCGTTTTTTGAAATAGGGCTTATTCACATTCTTTCATACATTTAGATAGGTGGAAAAATGCATATTTGTCTCAGTGCATGCATTGTTTTAGTTTGACAGGGTCGGCGCTAGCTTAGCTTAGCACAATGAATGGAATCCTTTGTTGCCAGCTAGCATGTCCTGAGTAAAAGTGATAAAAAGTGATAAAAAGTCATCGGCATGGTCACTGCCTCAAAGTTGATGCCCTTGGCTGCAAGGACACCCACCGACTGACAAAGGTCCTTTGCTTCCCCTTTAATAACAAAAGGTAAAACAGAAAATAAATGTGAATAGAATGAACACAGCCTTCGATACACTGTTATGTCAAAGTGCATTTTTTTACAACTACATAGCAACATAACCAACTTTGCAACCAAATTTAATGTAAAACTGTTAATAATTGAACTGTACCCTCTGTCAGTCTGGTGCACAATGATGTCACCTGGGTGACAGGCCCAGGGACCACTCCCACATTCTTCAGCTCCTCCTTCAGGTTCCTTTTTTCATTTTTATTAATTCTGAGGAGTGACGTCAGTGTATTGACAGACATCATCTCTGGAGGAGCAGTCCTCCACTTCACCTCCTCCACAGATACAGGGTACCTTTGTCAGACATATTTAAAAACAGAGGCCAATGAGTGATGAGTCTAAATCCCAGAAATTAAAACAGTAGAGATGCTTTTGCAAACTTGTGATTGGCAATCATTGTCAGGTTGTTCTATAAAATTACAGACATTCTATTTTTCCTATGAAAGCCCAGAGCGGTATGTGTTGTTTCTATCGAGCTCCATTTGTCTGTACCATAATTAACTTTAATCCTATTAACTTTCCTGTTATCATCATGCCAGCAGATGCTAGATGCTATTTTGTTGTTATGAAACCAAATGTGATAAAAAAAGTTTTTTTTCTGCTGCTAAGAAAAATCATATTAAGCCTAAATGTTTATCTCTGAAACATAACTCTTACCTGTGTGCACGGTGACCAGAGCACACCTTTAGAAGGCTTGGCACACACCGAAATTCGTGTGTCTTGTCTTGTGCGTCCTGAGGATCTGGTACGGGGTCTTGTGCACCCTGGGGATCTGGTTCGGGGTCTTGTGCGCCCTGGTAATCTGTTTCGGGGTCTTGTGCACCCTGGGGATGTAGTTTGAGGTCTTGTGCAACCTGGGGATCTTCAAGGTGGTATTGGGGCAGGTGAGCAGATGGTTCTGGGGTGTCCTTGGAGACAGGGGGTGGGGGCTGGAGGGCCAGTGGAGTGGTCACCAGAGGTGATCTTTGAAATATTTGGATTTTGGACCGTTTCACTGGCCCTTGAAAGTAAAAAAAAGACAAAAAAGATGAATAGCTGGTAAAAGTATGGATAGATGGATGGACAAAAATGGTAGATGAATGAATTAATTAATTGATGGGTGAGATAATGAATTTAAAAATAGTGAGTTAGATTAATTTACAGGGTTTCTATCAATGAAAAATCAAAAAGTCAAAGAAGACCCTTACCCTGTGAGCGAGCTGTTTGTGTTAATAAGCAGAATTGCTAACTTACTTCCATTTGAATCATGTTGCTTGCTGTTCCTTGCTTTTGCTGGAGGACATTACAAGGTATGGTTTAGTACATTTCTGTCATTATATGTAAGGGATAATGCATAGACATTTATGGTATGCAAATACTGAAGAATAATGTATCATGAAAGAATGGATGTACATTTCTAAAAATGGTAAATTGATATTGTAATTTAGAATAACCCTAAAATGTATTCAGGTTTACCCTTACTTCGTGTGAGCACAGGCATCTTTTCCAATAAATAGACCTACATGATAAAAAGAGAGGCAAAACAGTAGGGTAAGAAGGGTATACAGTTAAATATCAAATAATTCAAATGATGTGGCTACCTCATAGTTATGTCAATGGAAGACAATTACTTAAAATGCAGTTATCTGAAATTAACAAGTGGATGAAGCTAGTTTTACAAAGCAGCAGAAGTCGGTTTGTATGTGTACATGCCTCAGTTATCTAACAACTGGATTATAGTTACTTAGCAAAATACATATCTACAATTCAACACCCTGCCTCAAGAGATAACCAGCCTTAACCAGCCCAGTCAGTCTGTCTGTGCCTAGCTCTATCCTGGATGCCTTCCAGTTATCTAGGAATAAATCGCTGCCTTTGAGATACCCCGTGTTAAAACATCACCTCAGCTGCCTTGTATGTATCTAAAACTCAACAGGCTGCCTCAGAGTAAGCCAGTATTACAAAGCTGCTTAGAAGTCAGTCTGGCTTTATCTAGCCTAGGTCTATCCCTGATGCCTTCCAGTTATCTAGGAATAAATCGCTGCCTTTGAGTTACCCAGTGTTAAAACATCACCACAGCTGCCTTGGAGTTATCTAAATTTCAACAGGCTGCCTCAGAGTAAGCCAGTATTACAAAGCTGCTTAGAAGTCAGTCTGGCTTTATCTAGGTCTATCCCGGATGCCTTCCAGTTATCTAGGAATAAATCGCTGTCTTTGAGTTACCCAGTGTTAAAACATCTCCTCAGCTGCCTTGGCGTTATCTAAATTTCAACAGGCTGCCTCAGAGTAAGTCAGTATTACAAAGCTGCTTAGAAGTCAGTCTGGCTTTATCTAGCTCTATGTGGATGCCTTCCAGTTATCTAACAACAAACCACTGCCTTTGAGCTACCAAGTATTACAAAGACCTTGTCTGCGTTGCCTTCCAGTTATCTACAATTCAACACTCTGCCTCAGAGGTAACCAGCCTTGCAAAGCTAGTTGGAATTCAGTCTGTCTGTACCTAGCTCTATTTTGGATGCCTTCCAGTTATCTAGGAATAAATCGCTGCCTTTGAGTTACCCAGTGTTAAAACATCACCACAGCTGCCTTGGAGTTATCTAAATTTCAACAGGCTGCCTCAGAGTAAGTCAGTATTACAAAGTTGCTTAGAAGTCAGTCTGGCTTTATCTAGGTCTATCCCGGATGCCTTCCAGTTATCTAGGAATAAATCGCTGCCTTTGAGTTACCCAGTGTTAAAACATCTCCTCAGCTGCCTTGTATCTAAAACTCAACAGGCTGCCTCAGAGTAAGCCAGTATTACAAAGATGCTTCCAGTTATCTAACAACAAACCACTGCCTTTGAGCTACCAAGTATTACAAAGACCTTGTCTGCGTTGCCTTCCAGTTATCTACAATGCAACACTCTGCCTCAGAGGTAACCAGCCTTGCAAAGCTAGTTGGAATTCAGTCTGTCTGTACCTAGCTCTATTTTGGATGCCTTCCAGTTATCTAGGAATAAATCGCTGCCTTTGAGTTACCCAGTGTTAAAACATCACCACAGCTGCCTTGGAGTTATCTCAATTTCAACAGGCTGCCTCAGAGTAAGCCAGTATTACAAAGCTGCTTAGAAGTCAGACTGGCTTTATCTAGGTCTATCCCGGATGCCTTCCAGTTATCTAGGAATATACGCTGTCTTTGAGTTACCCAGTGTTTAAACATCACCACAGCTGCCTTGGAGTTATCTAAATTTCAACAGGCTGCCTCAGAGTAAGTCAGTATTACAAAGTTGCTTAGAAGTCAGTCTGGCTTTATCTAGGTCTATCCCGGATGCCTTCCAGTTATCTAGGAATAATTTGCTGCCTTTGAGTTACCCAGTGTTAAAACATCACCACAGCTGCCTTGGAGTTATCTAAATTTCAACAGGCTGCCTCAGAGTAAGTCAGTATTACAAAGTTGCTTAGAAGTCAGTCTGGCTTTATCTAGCTCTATCTGAATGCGTTCCAGTTTTCTAACAACAAACAGCTGCCTTTGAGCTACCAAGTATTACGAGCACATGTCTAAGCATGTCTTAAAACGTTTCTAGCAACAACTGGATGCCTAAAGGAGTTTTGGAAACACACCCACTCAACCATGCCTTTGGGCAGCTCACTGAAAACTATGTGGTCTTGTAGCTGTATTAGCAGACTGGGAGACATAGAACTAACTAACATAGCACTACACATAGCACTTCTCGGTCTTACAACCACCCCAAAAAATTAATTGGCTGCCTGGAAGATAGCTAGCGCTAACTGCTGCCCCCATTACTAAGTAGCTGTCCTGCACGGATAAGTAAGTAGTAGGCTACTTGCCAAAATAAATAGAATGTTCACCACTTCCAGCTATTTGAACAGGTTGACTGCATTTGAGCTAACCTTGGCTTAAAACAGTTAGCTAAAATCTACCATTGCAATCTGTTTACAGTTAGCTAGCTAGCTGAGGTGTCCGTTCAGCAAAGAAAAATCCCTAGCAGCTAGTGTGGGCTATATTTCAAAGCATAGTAATTTTTTTTTTTTATAATAAAGCATTCCATTATGAATTATGAATTATGAACATTTCTTAGAATATTGCTCTATGCAACTTACCGTACCAAGTTGAGTCGAATCAAGATCGCTCGTTGGCGCTCGAAGTTCAATTTGAGCACCAGTGTTGTGATTGGCTGAAACTTTCAGGGGCGGGGAGTGCCTTCCATGCAGTGCTGCCTGGAAGACTACGTTGGGGGCTTAAAACACCAGTGAGCGTAAGGCTCAATCCACTTGAATCGAGCAGTTTACCGTAGTTAAAATTTTCTGAAGAGACATGATCGCTTTATATGATGAACAGATTTCAGAAGCTCAACCGAACATGCTTGACACGTGAGAACAAACCTCTTTCTCAAACATGCTGCGCAACACACGAGAATGAACCTCATTTGTTTTCGCATGTCAAGCGAACATGCTAGAGCTTCTGTTTACCGTATCTGATGTGAATTGATGAATAAAAGCCTAAATTCAACCTGTTCATCACAAAGGAAGAACAAAATGTAGACTAAAACACTCAATTCATATGGATTAGTTTTACAATCACTTTAGGAACTTTTTAAAGCGTCAAAGTGGTAGTTGCGTAGCTGTCTATGGGGGGTCAGAAAGCTCGTAATTGATGAGTAATTGATGAAAGAATTTTCATTTTTGGGTGAACTAACCCTTTAACATGTTCAACCTAAAATTGTAGCAAAATGATCATTTAAATGCTATTTTTCTTAATTGCATTTACACTCAGTTAAGACACTTATGATTGCATTTTTATTAAATACCCGCGATGAACGTGGCAAAATTCAATCTGGATTTAAAAAAAGGATTCCGAGACGATCATTGCATAAAGTGCCTTAACTTTGAGTGTAAAAGCAACTAGGAAAAATAACCTAAATTATAATTTTGCTATAATATTTGCTTGAACATTTTAAACATCTAATTTCTGTAATACATTTTATTTTTTTATTTTTGAACTTATAAAATTTTCAAATGTATGTTTTAATTTTATGTTAAAGCTAGTGTAGTAATGCAAATTATTATATTACTGATTTTGAATATTTTTTTTTGCTTCAGATGTTGCACATATCATATAGAAAATGTAAATATAAATACAAATACAGAAATACATTGCCATTTTACACATTGCATTGTCATTTTGCATGTTACATTTCATATTGACATTTGGTACCTGTATGCTACCATACTTTGTGAATGTCAGAGTTTTAGGTGAATATACTTTCAGTTAAGTGACAGAAATCTTTCAGAGTTCATTTGAAGTGCAGTTACTGTGCTTTATCAAGATTGACATCACTCTGTCATTATGGCAAACATTTTGTCTTAGAAATATAAATTCAACCTCATCAGAAAAAAGAATATCATAAGATTAAGAAACTCAAATAACACATTGTACTGATACTTGCCTCAGCTGAGGACGCAGGAAGACTTTCAGATGTGTGATCAGTGAGACCAGCACTAACAGTTTACCCCATCATGATCTAAAAATCAAAAACACATTAGCTGAGTTTCAACAAAGGTCTATGATAAAATTAATGTATATGACTTAGGACAGAATCAGGTAATCGCATTAATTTAAACACAGAACGAGTGATTTTATCTGCGCACTGTTCGTTGGCGTTCAATCACGTTGTTCCAAAACCACATACAGTATTGTGGACTAATGTAAAGTACACCAGCATGGCACCTCTGGTTGAGCATTCATTTACAACAATAATGTATTAAATGTGAACTTACGACACAGAAACTCAATTGCTTTAAAATATATTTGCAGATGGCTAACATTAATATCACTGACTGGATTCGTACAATTAAGCTATTTACACTCGCTATTATCATGTTGAGTAGCTGTAACGTTTTATACATTTTTATTTGGTTAAACATAAAACATAAAACCCACCTTTGAATTTCCTCTTCTCTTCGTCTTATAATTCGAGTCCAGCCACTAAAGTACTTCTGACGATAAAGAGGGCGAAGCCATGGTTGTGGTGGTGCTCGTGCTCGTAATCTGCTTCCCGAAGTTCCCGCTCTCCGGTCTATTTGAAAATGCAGTAACGGCTGCAGCAACCTTGGGCAATCAGTTTCATGTTGCCTAATAGCAAAGTTAACATTTAACAGTTATAGTGGATAATGAAGAACAAACGTCATATATTGTACACGTGATGACTTAATACTAGTCTATAATTGCATTAAAAAAAATAAAAAGTGTAACTTAACGTTATACAAGTCAAATGGCTAAAAAGCATTTGGAGCAAAGCTAATTTAACTCGCTAAATTAACGTTAAGTGGCTGAAACATTTGTATTTTAGACTTGTGAACTAAATATATCTAAAAAATAATCAGAACTCACCTTTAAATTTCGTCTTCAAGTTTGATCAAATAAAACTCTCGACCGCGCTGCAGTTGTGTAAAGTTAGCCTGCTTCCCACTGTCAGTTCGGAAAATTCCGTGGCTAAAGCTATTTCGACCAATCAGTGTCTTGTTGCTATGCCAAAAACTCAACACAGCAACCAATCATGAATGAAACAGTAATTTGGCACATCACTGTACCCTTGATGTGAGAACATTTATGTACCTTAATTTCAATTGTACCTTAACAGGTACCAAAACATCAGTGGTCAGTGGTCTTTCCTGTACCATTAAAGGTACTATTTTGAAAAAAGGTACAAAACTGTTCTTTGAGGAACATTATTTGTACCACCGTGTACCTTTTTTTCTGAGAGTGTACTGGCAAGCTGACGTTTCCTGTTTTATCAAGATTTTCCTCGCTCGCTGCGGCACTCATTTTCCACTTATCACTCTCTGGGCTCTGGGCACAACCATACTGTACATGACTGGCTGTTAGCGTGTCACCACCATAGACTGTAAAAAATATGGACAAAGCGTCTGTGACGTCACCCATAGACTTTCTGAAGAACTGTTTTGAGGCCGTTTATGGGGGGTATGGGCGGCGCCATCTTTGAAAATCTTGCGAAATCCTAACCCCGCCCACCTTCTGGCCAATCCATATATGGGTAAAAGGGCGGGCTTTGTGTGAGACTGAGCCGGTGTGATGAATCCGGGCCAGAGCCATGGAGAGAATTTCTGGAGAAAGTTTTATCTACCGAATCTTTTGTTGATATTGATTACGTGTCTATCGCGATACATATCATTATCGTTTTATCACCCAGCCTGTAGGGGCGACAAATGAGAGAGTGAGACAGGAAAAATCTATCTAATCGTGTGTGGAGTAATGTCCATTCTCCTCTTTAGTCCAGTCATTTTAATCCAAAATGGGGGTCAACCTTGAACAAATTGCAACAGAAGCAAACTCAACTGATTTTGTATCCTCAATATGTCCTGAGTAAGGAAAAGAAAAGCCCCAAAGACACCGTGGGACTGTTTCTGGGGGACGAGTCTGAGGGAAGAACAGGAGACAATGGTAAGGAGAATGCAGAAGACAAAAGATAGGTAAAATAAAAAGTGAATCCCCAGAAACAGTCCCACGGACCCAGCCCCAAACCCCATATCTTAAAAATTAATAAAGGCTGGTTTCTAAAGTACTTCTTCCTGCCTCTAATGTAATAATGCTCATGGGTAGCCTAAATGGGTTCCATTAAGACCTTAACATTAAGTATTTTACTGTTATGTGTCAACAACATTTTGACCTGGCTATACCCAATGTTTAGATCTGTTGTGGTATTTATGCAAATTAGCACATACATAATTAGATTATGCACCGTTTGTCCATGTTTCAAAAAACTTGTAATACATTTTTTGTTTGTCTTGAAGTAAGTAATCAACTCTTTGATCTTTGAATAGGGTAACATTTTTACCCTATTCACGTAAGAAAAAGAATGATTAGGCGTATGAATAGGCTACATTTGGGCCTTTTTCGAAGCTTTCCCCTAATGGGATTCTTCGGGGCTTTTTTTTCCTTACTCAGGACATATTGAGGATACAAAATCAGTTGAGTTTGCTTCTGTTGCAATTTCTTCAACCTTTTTTCAATAAAATGACTGGACTATTTCTGTAAAGCACATTCATATATGATTACACCCTTGCCTTGACTGAGGTCCTTCAGGAAGTCGGCTTAAAAGGCTTGCAACACTGCCATGGTGTGTAAAGCATCACCAGTCTGGCCTGCTGTTACATATGCCAAGCTTTTCCTCCACCTTCACGTAATCAAATCTTACAAAGTAATCGAGATTTCTATAATGAATAACATTTTTACTAGTCATGTCAAGCTCTAAAAAATGTTTAATAGTTAGAAATTGCTAAAAAAAAAAAAGAAAAAAAAAAAAAAAATCTTTTTGGGAGAACAAAATTATTTTTAAAAACAAGAAAAACAGTTTTGCATAAACTCTTTGAATGACAATATGACACACGAGACTCATGGCTGCTATTTTTAAAGATGCATTGACACAAAAAACTATTTACTAGCAAGTAAAAAAAACAAAAGAAAATGAAGTGAGAAGTAATTTGTTTGTTTATATATCTCTTCAAATGACCATAATAATGGTGATTATTACATAATCTACAGACTATTCCATAATCATAATTAAGTAAAAAAGAAAAAAAAAAAAAAACTCAAGAGTCATACATTTCAGGAAAGGTGACATAATAAACAATTGCAGATGGATTTACTGAAAATGAGTGGCATAGATTAAAAATAAAAAGAAGAAGCTAAAAACAGGAACAGAAGACGAGCAAATCAGCTCCATCACACAGAACAGAGAGAAGATTTTACACACGTCTGAATATGTCCATTATATTATATTTAAAGCAGTTTATATACAAACCTCAAGAAAATGACCTTGAACACTGTAGGCAAATGTCCATAATATCCATATAAATGAAAATAATGCTTGCTGTTATTTGTAAAAATATTTTAATCTAAACTTGATGGTGTCACTATTTCTTCAGGGTGCTTAGAATTTTTTCCCCCTCTTTTTTCTGAGAATAAAAAAAAAAAAAAAAAAAAAAAAAAATGAACAATCCTCAAGAATTTTTTTCTCTTTTAAATATTGTTGCAGATTTGCTCAAAACTTACCAATATTTTTATTGTCATATTTTATTGTAATATTGTAGGCATCTCTATTTCCTCTGGGAGAAAAGAGTCCTCCTTCTGCAAGTCCTTCCTCCCTGCAAAATAAAACCATTCACTGATCTCTCGTTTAATTCAAAATAAAACCATTGTATAATTCAAAATAAAACCATTGACTGAACCTCGCTGTAACGTCTCGGGCTGAATGTAGAGGAAGAAACTGCAGCCGAAGATACTTAAAGGAGTCATAACCTAGTATTACATTGGATACCTACTGCTGTATTATAGTCTTTCAGGCCCTTCTAAAAAAGAAAAGTGGAAAAAAAATAAACACAGACCTACTTTTACCCTTATTTCTGAAGGCATTATTGTCTCGCGAGATCAATGCGATGTTTTGGCTGTCGTGGACGCTCTATATGGCTCTGCACGCCAGTTGAAAGGGTTGTTGGGACAGCGTCATTAAAAATGAATTTCATCCACTGGTCCCTGATAGTTTCGTCCGATTTTGGGAGATAAAACACATTTACATGTTTTTTATGGCAATCAACCACAGAGCAAGTCCGGTGTGCACTCGGTTTCTCCATCTTTCTCGACTGAACTGACTATGAGGGGGAGAGGGGAAGTGCGGGCTTCCTGCTGCGGTGTCCATATATGGTATATCCTACTACCTCATGACGTCAAGAGGGAGCTGAAATCAAAATCTCGTATTTGAGTGCGCGTGCACGCGCGCTGGTTTATTTACCCTGAGGTAAACAAACGCTTCACTTTTAAATATCGGCTTCCCGGCCAGTGTATAATCGTTAGTCGATCATAACATACATTGATTCTCGTGGAAAAGTGAAAATTGCAGGTTATGACTCCTTTAAACTCAATAGTTTATTTACAGGAGTTTAAAAAATGAGAGAACTCGAAACAGAGTGCTATAAACACCAATAACCCAACCCAGAGGAGTGAATACAAGGAACTTAAATACACAAGGTTAATGACAAGAGAACAGGTGCTGGAGATGATAATGGAACACAGGTGATGGTGATGATGATGTGCTGGTGAAGGTGATGAAGGCAGAGGATTCTGGGTAGTGTAGTGCTGACAAGACGATGACAGACGGTGAATGTGACACTCGTGTATAATTCAAAATAAAGCCATTCACTGACCTCTCGATTAATTCAAAATAAAGGCATTGTATAATTCAAAATAAAACCATTGACTGACCTCGCTTTTAATTCAAAATAAAACATTCACTGGCCTCTCGTATGTGTTTTCAGTCCCGGCGCCATGGACAGGCATTGGGGGCCTGGCCCGCCTTGTGAGTCACTTTTTATCGTTTTATAACTCCTGAATAAAAATAAAAATGAGTTTGGTCTGTTTAAAAAAAATATATATATATGTGATGATGTGATCTGGGTAAACCCACCACATGGTGAAATTTTACAGATGACAGGTGTTGATACCGTATTAAAGCTGGTTCCGAACCTTTTCCAAATCAGTTTTTTTTATTTCAGCGTTTGTCGGTAACAAAAGTTATGGTTATCTGAAGTCGGCTGATCGCTATGATTTTCAGGAACGGAATTTTGAGAAAACGGGTTTAATTAACTGTCTCGTCCTGCTAGTTGGACGATTGGCGCTCTTTTTTTTTTTTTATTGCCTTTTTTTCATATCACATATTTTAGTAATCCTCATAGATTAGGTATCATTCAAAGGCTTATGAACTCAAAATTCATCCTGTGAAAACCGTTTTGAAATTGGACGATTGAGAGGCGAGCAAGATCTTTTAAGCGAGCAGCTACTTCAGACTCCATTGTTCTCTTGTGCTCCGCTCCGCATCTCACGATAACGTTGGATAAAAAAATAAAAATAAAAAAAAACTTGCGTGCCGTTGTAGTTTACACAGGACTGGCGGGAAATGGACATTGATATACCTTTATTACACACTTAAAACTCTTTAAAAAAAATTTTTTTCTGGGTTATTTGTGTTGGGTTAAAAGTATGGGTTATTTTTTCAGAGACTAACCATTTTCTGGGTTATAGGGCTTAAGGGCTATAGGACATTTCTGTGAATTAATGTAAAACTAAATGTATATTGCAGCACATGGTAAGGTCAGAATATACATCAATGACGATTTGAGACAAATATAATGTCAATTTAATATAAAACTATGTAAATGGCGCGGCAGGATTTTGAACACAGTCCTGAGCCGTGGCTGGGCGCTATGGACAGACGCCGGATGGTGCCGCCGGTGTGTGTACACTCATAGAGAAAATGTGTTTGAATTTTAAAGACATGGCGCTGCGCAGTCATAAACTGAGAGAGTGCGCGTCCGGTGTGCGATACGTCGAGTTGTCCTAGACGCGACGCGACGCTGCGCTTTTCGTCCAGTGTGCGACCCCCTTTAGCCGTGGCTACAGTACAGAGCGACGAGGCAACACAATAGTTGAGTTATGTTTACCAGCTGAGCCGTGCTTATCATATTATACAGTGCTCTACTGGCTGAAGTAGTGAGAGTTAAAGAAGCGGGTCAAGTCTTCGAATTGTTGCTAACCTCTACTGTATATTGCTATGTTTTTCTCCAGGTCATTTTGAATGGACAGCTTTGTCGCTGATAAGCTAACTGAGTGGCGGCTGTCTGAGCTGAGGTGAGCATTTTACTCTTATTGCCCTTATATCACCTCTCTATACCTAAACATTTTTCTTTAATAAGGCTTAAATGTGTCAGTGCACGATTTTGTGAAAGTCACAACTTCTTCGATAGTGGGGTATGCATATCTATATAACCCTAAAAGATACTTGTGCCTTGTCTTTAAGCTGTTGTGCATAAGAATGGGACAGATATTCACTTTTGCATTAATGTCATTACACTTGTTAATGAAAGAAAAGATGGACAGTATAGACTGTCATTCACACAAAATGGGTAATGCTGCAAAATAACCACATTAGTTAACTGGCAATTTGGGCCACGTAAAAAAAAAAAAAAGCCACAGCATTCCCTTAAAAGTGATTATTTGTTAGCTTGATAATGAAAGAGTGTCTGGTGAGTGGTTCACAATTGTCTCAACTTATTAACAATACTCATGTTGTCTTGTTTTCTGTCTTTCAGATGAAGACATAGATGAGGAGGCATTTCTTCTCTTTGATGAGGACACTATCAAAAATCTTGTCCCCAAAGTTTTTTTTTTTTTTTTTTTTGAGGCTCTTCAGAGAATTGTTGTTTATTTTTCTATTTTTTATTTCTAATATTGTTATTACAGTGTGACCTAAAATAAATAGGAAAATAAACATGTCCAAGTGTGTGTTTTTTCACATAGATTTTAATTTAATGCAATAAAAATGTACAAGTGCTTGAAGTGTGTAACATAATGTAAAACAAAGTTTTATTTTCTGAAATAAGGCATACTGGGATAGTAACCAAAGTTAGGTTATTTTTGACCCAACTCTTGGGTTAAAAAAGGATCAACTAATTTTTGGGTTATTTCTACCCAGATGTTGGGTTTTTTAAACCCAACATTTAGGTCAGGTATTTAACCAGGAATTTGGGTCAAAAAGAATAACCCAATTTTCTGGGTTGAAATAACCCATAAATTAGTTGGTCCCTTTTTAACCCAGGAGTTTTTAGTGTGTATGGTATGTGGTTTATTTTGATAGGTGAACTGTCTTTGAAGTGTTAAGAGAAGGAGAGCTATGGGTGTTTTTTTTTTTTTTTTTTTTTTTTGCACCTCTGCTGTGTGTGTTCTTAAAGAGAAACAGTCTTTTTAGCTTGCTACTATAAATTGCTATTTTTCTGCACTAAACTAGTGAATTTTGCCAAGATATATTCAGAGATGATAGACCAGATGTTATAGAATAGTAATTTAATGAAACCCCAATTTTAACACAAAACTGGCACTCAATCTATTTTTAGATCTTACTGAAAACGTACCAGCACGACATCCGACGGGTTTTCCCAGGTCGCATCACATATAAAAGGGTTTGATTGGTTTGTCGATCGTGAGGGCGGAAATGCAGGCGATCAGCGGTCTTATTAAGCAAATCATGCGGAAGCGATTCAAAGCATAAGGAGCATCTGCTCTCTAATCTCTCTCGCGGTACTTTGATGTCATTCATCGGTCTGTGCATCGCCGGTTCAAGTCGAACAAGCCTAGATGTTTATGAGTGGGTCATTGAATCTTTGACTCAACCGATTCATTCAAAACGTTGAATCATTCAGAACAAGATTGAGTGTTGCTGTGAGACGCGCTATGCTGTGATCTTTGTTTGGATTGGAACTATTTTCGCTGCTAAAATAGAACAAAAACAGTCAATATTTCGACTAAAAGGAAAGTGACTTAATATTACTGGTTTATTGAACTGTCATATGAAATCAGTGTCACATTTTCAATCGTGATGGTATTAAGCACACTTGGTCGTGTGATGTTGCTGAACTGTATCATATTTTATAAATATAAAAACAGATGAGTGTGAATCATCAGATTTTGTGCGGCTCAAAACTCACCAGCTCTTCTTGAACAGATGATCTGAAGAAGAATCACAGTAGGAGCAGCAAACACTGCGATCCCAACAATAATCACAATCACTGCAGGAAACATGAGAGGAAGAAGAGAAACTGTACATGACTGAAGTCAAGGGTATTCAACTATCAACAGTTATTGATGAAGCTTTTACAGACTGACTGATAGTTTAATGTTATAAAGCTGTCAGTATAAATGAACGTGTCGTACCTCTGTATATTAATCCAGCAGTCACACTGACTTCAGTTTCTCCTGGATCTGTGGATCACGTCTGTTAGTGCAGTTCAACACATAATGCATCATATAAACAAAACATCATCATCACATAATACTTGAGCTGCACATCACAGAAATGATGAACATGTGCTGGACCTTGAATTCTGGATCATCAATATAAAGTGATTGTTAGACATTTATGTACATTAATGGTTTGTGTTCATTCATCATTATAACAGGGCAGGTTTGAAAACATTTCTAAACATGTAAACACATGAAACCATTTCTACTTTGAGTTCAGCCAATCACAGTGAAGTGTCTATTTACACTAACTCCGCCCACTGATGTCTGATTGGGCCAGACAAAATGACGTTAGACGCTGGATGGTCCACAGTAGCAATAGTGTAGGGTTAAGGCAGTGGCAGAAAGTTGATTCAAATTGACCCAAGCAGAACTCGCTCTACTCCATTTTCCAATCACATATCAGATCGAAAAGGCATTTATTTTCAATAAAAATTAAGAAAATATTCCAAGAGTGAAAATAAAGTGTCTAACATGTGTTTAATAATAAAGTATACGTACAACACATTTGTAAATCGTTAGCATACCACTTTTTAATAATTTATAATTATATAGTCATGTTTTGTAAATGATTAGTTCATAAATAACTAATAACTTATAAGTGACTTATAACTAAATTAACAAAATATTTATAAAATTTTAGCATATCACTTATTAATAATTTATAAATATATAGTCATTTTTTGTAAATGATTAGCTCATCATTAACTAATAACTTATCAGTGATAAAGTGTACCAAAACATCTTGAGCACATTGGCAAACTTATTACTTTGCACACAGTTCTCCATCTTTTAATGTCGTCACAGAGGAATCAATTATATATCTAGGGACTGATTTTAGAAGAAAACTGCATCTGAGAGCCACTGCAAAGCGCTGAGGTGAGAAAGACAGTTATGATGTACCTTTAGATATGTGTGTGTTTGTAGTTGAGGGATCCTGAGAGTGTGTGATGTGGACTGGATTCACTGCTGTCGTTGAAGCTTGAGCTGTAAAGGATGAATGTTAGTTCAGATGATTCATACCTGTAGATTTCAATCATATATTTTAATGAGTTAACACACAAGATAACTCTAGCAATATCTATCATTATATATAGCACGTCTAAAAGAAAGTCTTCTAACACTGAGGGCCCTATCTTGCACCCAGCGCAATTGACTGTACACCGACGCATGTATCATTCCTATTTTGCACCCGCGCACAGCAGACCTTTCTCTCCACAGACGCACGTCGGTAAACTAGGAAATACATTTGCGCTCCCTGGGGCAGTTCAGCGCAAAGAGGAGGCGTGTTCCGGCGCAAAAGTTCCTTGATGCTATTTTGCAGGTTTAGAAAACAATTCCTGCCACTGACCAGGAAAAACCTAGTCTGAATCAATGTTACACATTTACCCAAATTATCATACGCCTGTTTAACTGAAGTTAATTTGGGTGTGTTTCTCCATCCCCAATGTCACTTCTCTGTGTTTTATGGCCGTGACGAGAACGTCAAGCTCCTCGGCTGTGAACCGATCCTGGCGTGCATCTGGCAAATCCACCGTTATAATAGCAATCCACCATAGAACAAGCGCGTCTGCTCTTAAAGGGAATGTGAGATGTCGCTCTGATTGGTTTATTTCACGTTATGCCCAAACCACACCTATGAGTAATGAAGCTACTTCAGACCAACCCATTTTAGATTTTAGAGTCATTTATCCCGCCGGTATAATAGCAACAGCGCCCAAGACCCGCCCACAAAGTTACTTGCGTTTCGCGCTTGATACTTGCGTTTCAGATCATTAAAATAGGGCCCTGAGTGTTTTCTCACCTGAATACTTGACAGTGTATCTGACTGAGGTCTTGAGTTGATTTCTCTGAGTAAACTGACATCTCCACTCTCTGTTATTGTCTTCATTCAGGAGTGTTGTAGTCAGAGTGATGTTACAGTGATATTGATCTGATGATGATAATATCTGATATCTGGAGTCTGTCTTCAGATCAACACCAGTCTGATTCACCCACAACAGCTCAACTCCCTCAGATTGAACCCAATCATCACAGGAGAATCCAGTATCTGAATACAACTGACAGGAGAGAGTCACAGAGCGGCCTGGACTGATCTCAGTCTGTGATGATGAAGATGAAGATGATGATGATGATGATGATGGAGACACTGAAACTGAACACAAGACACAAATCACAGACTCTTCAATCATCATCTGAGTTTAAAGGGAGAATTTTAAATTTACCACATAATCATAAACTTACCATGAAGAACATGCAGAAAAACACGTGCATCAGATCCTTGTTGTGTGTCATTCACAAATTGTTGGCAGGTGTAAAATCCATAATCTTCTTCTGTGACGTTCTTGATGTTCAGAGAGCAGTCAGACTCCAGACTCAGTCTCTCATGTCTCTCTGTGTCTTTCTTCTTTATCCCTAAAGTAATCAGTGCAACTGTCTCTGAATGATTGTTAGAGTAGGTCCATGTAGTTGATTTGCAGTCAGAAAGAGCATTATTACAGGGCAGACGGACATTTTCACCAGAACTGATGAACACATGATCATCCACTCCACTGATACCTGAAACACAGTATATCTCAGTGATCATTATGATATTAATAAATTAAACTACAAACAAACCCCTGTGACAACAGGACATTCTCAGTGTCAAATGTCAGATTTTTAGGGCTTTTTTTTATTATTTCACAGTATGAGTGCACAGCCAGATAACAGATGTTTCTTATAAGAACGTTCTCCAAACACACAACTGATTTCAGCCACAGCCTTAGATTAAATAAAATAAGACATTAAATCTGTGAAGATCTCAGCAGAGGAGGATTAAACAACTCCACAAACAGCATTACCAGCTTCACTTATTACTGACCAGACTGACTTTATTTCTGTCAGACGTCTAAAAAAGTTCTGTTTGAGAATTAACAGAGGTTTAGATGTTGATGTTTTATTAATTCATTTGACATCATGGAGATCAGTGTTTGCTTTAGTTGGGCTCGTGACTCTTGACTTTTAGACATTATATTTTCTCTGCTGTAACTGTGTTTTTAAGACACTTTTGACAGGAAAAGCCAAGCGAGAACACATCCAGATGATGTTGGTTTGATATTGATGATAACGATGTAATCATCACCTACAGTAGTTTTAGTATGTGTAGTACTCCCTTTAGCAATAAATGAGAGTGAGAGAGACGAAACTGTGTTATTTCAGTGGTCCTCTCTGTGTTGTTTTTTTTATTATTTAAGCATAGTTTTCAATACCATGAAACAAATGTAATTTTCTTAACTCTCAATAAATAAGTAAACAAATATACACACAAAGAAAACAACAAATATAATAATAATAAGAAGAAATACAATATTCCAGACTCTCTCACAGTTGTTTCACACAGTAGATGATTGATACACTAACAGATTTTCTATAATAGAACTATACCAAAATCATTAATAAAACGAACATCCAATTGAACTAAAATAGTAGACGCCAAAACATCTGAATAACAGTTCTTTTTTCTGAAATCTTATCATTTTTACTAACCTTTAGCAATAAATGTGTAACGGTCACCAGCTGGAGTGCCCTTGAGAATGCTCACTTGTGTCTCATTATCTTAGTTTCAGCCTATTTATTCCATGTTCTCTCATTTACTCTCTGTGAAGTTTTGTTTGTGTTACACTGCATCTCTGAGCATCTCTGAGCATTTTCCCTGATTTCCTGTCTCTTGGTTTTTGGATTTCTTGCCTGTTCCGTGGATTACTCTCTTGGCTCTGACCCCTGCTTGTTTTTTTGTACTGCCTACCTGTGTTTTGACCCATTGCCTGTTCTTTGGATTACGCCTTTGGATTTCCCATAATAAAAGCGACATTTGGATCTCACCTTCGAGTCTCGGAGCAGTTTGTGACAGAAAACTTCGCCAAACATAGATCCAGCAGCCGAGTAAGACCCAGACCTACCATGGACCCAGTAATGCGTCTCTTCCGCCTCAGCCAAGGTAATCGCCCGACAGAGGAATATGTTGAAGAGTTTTGTGAGCTCTGCCATGGGGTGGACTTAAATGATGCGGTCTTAAAGGACAAGATGGCCGCCGCCGAGCCAGTGTCTCCGGACAAGATGGCCGCCGCCACGTCGCCTAAGCCCTCAGCAGAGATGGCCACCACCACACCTGAACCTGAGCCCTCAGCAGAGATAGCCACCGACATGCCTGAACCTGAGCCCTCAGCAGAGATGGCCACCACCACACCTGAACCTGAGCCCTCAGCAGAGATAGCCACCAACATGCCTGAACCTGAGCCCTCAGCAGAGATGGCCGCCGCCACGCCTGAACCTGAGCCCTCAGCAGAGATGGCCGCCGCCACGCCTGAACCTGAGCCCTCAGCAGAGATGGCCACCACCACGCCTGAACCTGAGCCCTCAGCAGAGATGGCCACCACCACACCTGAACCTGAGCCCTCAGCAGAGATGGCCACCACCACACCTGAACCTGAGCCCTCAGCAGAGATGGCCGCCGCCACACCTGAACCTGAGCCCTCAGCAGAGATGGCCGCCGCCACACCTGAACCTGAGCCCTCAGCAGAGATGGCCGCCGCCACACCTGAACCTGAGCCCTCAGCAGAGATCCTCAGCAGAGATGGCCGCCGCCACACCTGAACCTGAGCCCTCAGCAGAGATGGCCACCACCACGCCTGAACCTGAGCCCTCAGCAGAGATGGCCACCACCACACCTGAACCTGAGCCCTCAGCAGAGATGGCCACCACCACGCCTGAACCTGAGCCCTCAGCAGAGATGGCCGCCGCCACGTCGCCTAAGCCCTCAGCAGAGATGGCCACCACCACACCTGAACCTGAGCCCTCAGCAGAGATGGCCGCCGCCACGCCTGAACCTGAGCCCTCAGCATAGATGGCCGCTGCCACGCTGTCGGTTCCTGTTCCTGAGCCGGTGTCTGTTCCTGCCCATAACCCCATAGCCGCCCCCAAGGAAATTTTTTTGGGGGGCAGGAGGTCCCTTGATAGGACCATGGAGGCCGCGCCGCCATGGTCTACTGAACTGTCTGGTCCACCCTGGTCTCCTGAACTGTCTGGTCCGCTCTGGCCTCCTGAAGGGTCATCTCCTCCCTGGCCTCCTATTAACATGCCTAAGACTTTTGCACAGTACTGTGTATATATATATACACAGTGTATATTACTGTGTAACGATACACAAAACTGACGGTTCGGTACGCCCCACGGTTTTGACATCACGGTTCGTTTCGTTTCGGTGGGGTGGGGGGTTTAGAAAGCTAAAATTGCTTATTTTTTTTAATTTTTTTACAGTGGTTTAATGAACAAATTCTGTCTTTGTCTTTAAATTAATTCAATTACAATTAAACTTTTCGCAAGGATAAAAAAAAAAAAAAAAAGATCTGCTAATGCTGTAAACTATATAGGGAGCCCACACATTACTATAACCTTAAAGATTAACAACAGAGCCTAGACTTTTAGCCTAATTTCAGATACTATTTATTTTTAGATATAATAATAAACACTAAACACATTGTATGAAAACATGTAAACTGCACATAAGGTAGTTTTCTCATTAACTTATGTTTTCTACTCTAATTTGTTATTGAAATATAAATATTTTCACAGTTGCTGTCATTTTCATGACAGATATTTAAAACATAGGCTACATTAAATAATCAAGCTATCAATCATTAACATGTTAAGTAAAATATATTATATAGGCTAATATAGTGCATTTATTTAGTGCAAGAGTTCATTTAGGAACCAACAAGCTGTGGGCACTGAATGACTTGCCTGAGGTAAATATAAGGCTATGTGACAAACTAAGATGTTTTATTGGCGTCTTTCCGCTTCTGAAACACTGATCGATCGATTACACAAGTTATGATGCCTTTCAGTAAGTATACTGTATATTTTAACATACCTTCAGGTGTCCATTCATGTTTATTCTGTAACTGAGGAAGAGAATCGCGTTTACTGCCGCTTTAAATGAGGAGCTAGTACAGTGATCTGTCACGCCACATCAAAGAGCACCAAAACAGCATTTATTGTTTGAATTTCGTGATCAAAGATCAAAGTAACAAAATACGGAGCTTGCTATTATAGGGTGTTAATGGTGGTTAGGCTAAAACGCTGTATTCATTGTGTACACATAAGACATGAGGTCCATTGAGCCGGGGCTGGGCCGGGGCAGCAGGGGGCGGGGCATCCTCGGTACGCCATGAGAGTATCGCGATACGTATCGTGGGTGGTGTACCACGGTTTTTCGGTTCGGTTTGAATATCGCTACACCCCTTATATATATATATAATATTTATGGATCCACGCGCTGTGATCCCGACTCGCAGATGAGTTATCAAAATACCAAAAAATTGTTTGCAGCAAATTAGAGGATAGTCATGTTTATTTATATAGCGCTTTTTACAAAACGTAGATGGTTTCAAAGCAGCTTTACAGAGATAACAGGAAAATAATGCAACACTGTTTATTTAGGGCTTTACTTTAGTTCTAGAAGAAAATAGTGTCATTGTCCATATTGTCCAAGGTCATTTAGGTTGTAAAAATCATTAGTTATTAATTTAGTTAATTTATATATACAGCAGGACTGAAAACAGTGATGTCATCGTCCAGCTCAGTTCAGTTCTCATATAATGGTGTCAATGCAGACAGATCAATAATATTGTTGTAAATTAAGCATACTGACAGTTTTATGAATGTTTACTTAATGCGCTTACATTTTTATTTAAAAAAGTACTATTTCAGTTTTATAAATGTTGTGGAATCTACATTTTTAGTTAAAAGTGTTCAGTGACACAAATAGCTTTGCTAATAAATTGGAATGGAAGTTTTTAATTATTAATATAATGTGATACACACACCAGAATACATCAGGTGGTACACAGCAAGTGACAGTGACTGTGAGAGCAGAACGCATGTTGAAACTAACTCATTCACAGCCTCCATGCCAGACCAGCTCTAGTAAAACATTTTTATGTAAGTATATTTATATTTAACCCTTTCCTGTGAGTTTAAAGAGCATGTAGAAATGTGTTTTTACCTGTGAGAAGTGAGCAGAGAATGATCAGTCCCAGCAGACACAAATCACTCTTTTCAGCCATTTTCTGTTTCTGTCAGTCTTCCCTTCAGTTTAACATCATCAGCCCCTCAGTAAAAATCAGTAAAAATGGTTCAGCAATACCTTGACTTCATGTGTAAAGACTCATAAAGTCTAGCATGAGAGTCCAGATCCGCACCAGCTTCTACTCAACTGTATGAAGCAACCAGCTAAAAGAGAGAAGAGGAACTACCAACAGAATCCACAGCCATCATCAGTGTAAACACGGTTCAGAGATGATCAGTGCTCGATGTGGTCAAACTGAGTTCTGAGTAACATGTTTCCAAACCTCAACAGTGAGCTTACAGCTCTGAAAACACAACGGAAAACATGTAATGTCACAATAAAAACACAGCCCACAAGCCCACAGTAACCTTGCTTAATTAAGACCACAAAATGCTTACACAAGAGTATATAATACACAGTCTAACAAAGGAGAAGCAAAATAAAAAAATAAAATTCTTCATATATTGTATGTATTTAACAAGTCTGTTTCCACTGAATCTCCTCTGTCATGTTACATCAGCTTTCTCATCTTGATTCAGTTGAGGATTCATTTCATGTTGTACGAAAGCCCAACAATGCCCCCTGGAGGTATCTTTATGTAAGTTACTTTGTTGTTGCTTGCACGGCATGGACAAGTCTGGGCATGTCTGAATTAGTAACAGAGGGCAGTTCATATACATAGGTGGAGAGACTGACTTGCTTTCTTACACAAAGCGGACTTTTGCATGTTTGTTGTTCCCGTGAGTGATTGATTAAGAAGTAAGTTATCTGTTTTACATTCTATGCTGTTCGAACTTTAATATTCTGTATATTCAGTTACTGTCATCTGTGCAATGTACTAGTTCAACTAGTAATTTGAATAATTATATTTCTGTGTGAATTGCATACTATCTAAATTCATGTAAAGTCATATTGAAACTAGTTTGATACTGTTCAGTGGTTTATGTTCTGCAGTATAATTCAGATATGTAAGCAAATCATTTATGCTATATATTTAGATTCTAAATAACTGAATACACTTTACCAGAGTAATGATAACCTGATTTACTATTACTTCTGTTTTGTATAGTGACTATTCTTTATGCTATCGGTAATACTGTTTATACTAGCAAACTTATATTGTATTTTGTTTTCTCTGTTCATTGTAGACCACACATACCTATGGGCAAATGCCTGTAATACTTCATACATGCTGAAATAATCAAAATAAAACCCTTCTGCTGGGACACTCTCTCTCTGGCTACAGTTTCTCTAACCGGAAACTCCCAACACCATTTCTACTAGTGCTTAACGAACCCTTTGAGCGTCCCATACGCTCGTATATGGTCCTTCGAGCCGGATGTACTTCAGTAGAAATGGATCCTGATACTGCC
Source organism: Rutilus rutilus (assembly GCF_951802725.1). NCBI lineage: Eukaryota > Metazoa > Chordata > Actinopteri > Cypriniformes > Leuciscidae > Rutilus > Rutilus rutilus. The sequence goes on along the minus strand of NC_140209.1, from coordinate 19,480,182 downwards.
AACACAGCAGATCCCGCGGTCAGACCCCGCACACAAAGAGAGCGACATCTCCCAGCCCATCTTGAAGATTATGAAGTCCAGCTCCCTGCACACCTGCACTCAGCTCCAACCCCAGCTGACGCCTCTTCACAGAGACATTCTAGACATTCATCTAAGTCCATTTCCTCTGGTACAGCCTCCAACACTACATCCAGATCACGCCACAGTACATCAAGTAGATCACCAAGACACGCTCTCTCTGACGTCCAAGCTGCATTGCTAGAAGAGAGATTAAAGGCTCTTGAACTAGAGGAACTACAACGCCAGGTCGAAGAGGACACTACAGCAGATAAAGAATGTCAGAGACTTGATGACCAAGCTAGAGAAGCACTCAAAGCCAGAGAAGCCTTGGCTAAACAAATTGCGACACGACGGCGTCTCAAGAAAGTACAAAATGAGCTTGAGGTTGCTAAGCTAGTCACCTCACTCCTTAAACAGGACACCCATGATGTTAGCAAATCTGGATCACGATCTAGCATCACCAGTAACTCACCTGAAGCACTACCTGAAGCAAACCCACTTCAACACAGAGCTGCTACTAGTGATATTTTCATAACATCTGACCAGCAAATGCAGGGGCATTCCACACCACAACCTGTCTTTATTACTTCTGAGGCATCAGTATTGCCTCCTCCAGCACCACATGTGTTACCAACCACAGCCTTAGCAACTGAAGCTTCCTTCAGTGCCTCAGACTTTACTCCTGATGTGCGCCATCCTAACGTAGTGACATGGTCATCACCCCCTCTTGCAGCAGCTCAGCCCACTTCAGAGTCTAGAACTGCTCTCACTTTTCCTGCACCTATTTACCCAGTTGCAGTTACAGTGCAGCAAACCCCTCCTGTCACCACTGTAACCCACCAACAGATACCGGCTGTTAGTGTGCCTCCCTCAATAGCTTCACCTCTGAACCCTGTAACCTTAGGGGCTTCAGTACATCCTCATCCATACCAAGTACTGTATCCTCACTCTTAAATGGCATTCCCAGCCACTCACCCAGTTCCATCTCATGCCCTTCCAGCTCAGACAACAATGTATATCCCTCAAGCCCAGCCGCCAGGAATAGAGATGTTGGCTGCTTCTGCCTATGGTGTCCCAAAACCTGTCATACCGACCTTTGAATCTGGACGTGAAAGTGACTTTGCACTGCTCAAAATGGCACTGGACAACCTAATGAACAACCAACAACACTTAAGTGAACAGTACAAGTATCAAGTGCTTTTAGGTCACTTAAAGCTTCCCAGTGCTCTCCAGCTTGCAAAGGCATACATGCACGATCCCCGGCCATACACAGCTGCATTACAAGCACTGCAAGATAAATATGGTCAACCACGCCAACTAGTCCAGTGTGAGCTAGGTGCCATACTAAATGCTCCTGCTCTAAAGTTTGGAGATGCTGAAGCTTTTGACGACTTCGCCTTATCTATCCATTCATTTGTAGGGATGCTCAGGACTTTAGAAGGCCCGAATGGCTATGAGTTAAGATGTGGATCTCATGTTGATCGCCTTCTGAGCAAAATGCCACCGTCATACCGTGACAGTTTTGTGGAGTACTGCTTTAGCCATGGCATTCTCCAGACTGGCACCGACCGCACCTACACCCTATCTGATTTCTCATTTCCTGAACTCTTGCTCTAAATTTAAGCTACTAACCACAGAGCAAATACTGAAGTGGATAACGGATGGAAAGCGTTGTTGGAAATGTGGAAGGACACATGCTTCGGACAACTGCACTCTGAAGCGAGGGTGCAAGACCTGTAAAGAGCTGCACCTTACCATTCTTCATGAAGCAGTACTGCAAACAGAAAAGAGTGTTCTTATGGTCAATGTTCCCCCTTCACAGGTATACTTAGATCGTCCGAACCGATCTCCAAAGGTGATGCTTAAGGTAGTTAAGCTCCTACTTCATAACGGAGATAAAGCCATGGAGACATATGCGGTGTTAGACGATGGCTCTGAGCGTAGCATTGTACTGCCACAAGCCGTGGAGCAGTTAAACCTCACCAAAGTGCCTGAAACTCTCACGTTACATACAATACATCAGGATGTACTTCAATTAAATGGAGCATCTGTTTCCCTCTCTGTGTCACCTCTAAACAGACCAACTAAGAAGTTCCAGATTAATCATGTCTTCACTGCAGCGAATCTGAGACTGTCGGAACATTCTTATCCAGTAGCTGCTCTTCAACGCAAATATGCCCATATCCGGTCCTTACCATTGCCACAGATTGAGCAAGCACAACCCTTGCTACTCATTGGGTCAGACATGCCTCACTTACTTGTACCAGTTCAACCCATACGAATGGGACCTCCTAATGCCCCAATAGCTGTTCACACCAGACTTGGTTGGACTCTTCAAGGCCCTGTGGGGTACAGCCAAACTGCTCCCTGTGATCAACAATGTCTGAACATCTCTATAGATGCTCAGAATGCTGAGTTACTCAAGAACGTTGAGCGTCTCTGGCAGATTGACACCCTGCCCTACATTAATGAAACAGCAGCTACTCGTTCTAAACAGGACCAGCATGCTCTGACAGTACTCCAAACATGCACTTCTAGGATAGAGGTGGACGGCATCCTACGATATGCCACTCCTTTGCTCAGACGACCAAATACTGTCACCCTTAAAGCTCCAAAGGAAGCAGTGCTGGCAAGCCTTCGCAGCACTGAAAGGAGACTCGCCAAAGACTCAAACCTCTCTGAATCATACTGCACTGAGATGAACAAATTAGAGCAAGCTGGTTACGTGGCAGAAATCTCCACTCAGGAAGCTGAGAAGACCACTGAATCCTGGTACATTCCACACCATATGGTGAATCACAATGGCAAAAACAGGATTGTGTTTAACTGTTCTTTCTCGTATCAGGGTCAATCATTGAATGAGCTCCTCATTCCTGGTCCCATACTTGGTCCATCTTTACTTGGAGTTCTGCTTCGGTTCAGACAACACACCGTGGCTGTTAGCGGAGATGTGAAAGGAATGTTTCACCAAGTTCGCCTATTGCCAGATGACAAGGCAATCCTGCGCTTCCTCTGGAGAAACATGCAAAGGAGTGAGCAGCCAAAGATATATGAGTGGCAAGTCCTACCTTTTGGCACAACGTGCAGTCCTTGTTGTGCCATATATGCACTGCAACAAATAGCCCATGACAACAGTGGAACTGATCGCATTCTCGTAGAATCAGTTACCCAGTCATTCTATGTAGACAATTGTCTTCAAAGTATGGAATCAACGGAAAAGGCTAGAGCTCTTGTAGATGGCCTACGGCAATTGCTGCTTACTGGAGGGTTTGATCTCCGCCAATGGGCCAGCAACAAACCAGAAGTCATTGAACACCTTCCATCAGAAGCAAGGTCACAAAGCAGTGAGCTATGGTTATCCCAAAAGAGTCCAGATCTCTTAGAGGGCACACTTGGATTGCGATGGAATTGTCTCAGTGATTCCTTAGGATACAAGCCCCGCCAAGTGGAATGTCTTAAACCAACCTTGAGAAATATTTACAAGGTATTGGCATCGCAGTATGACCCTCTCGGGTACCTGATTCCATTCACCACCCAAGCCAAGATACTCATTCAGGATCTGTGGAAAATTCATGTGGGATGGGATGACCTCATTGAGTCTGACAGTCTACGTAACAGATGGCAAACCTGGGTACAGGAACTACCTGATTTGGAGGAACAAGAGATTCCCAGATGCTACACTCCATTTCAAGTGCATGATGAAACATTCACCAGAGACCTACACATCTTCTGTGATGCCTCGGAGAGAGCATACGGCTCAGTATCATATATGCGCACAGAAGACAAAGATGGTCATGTACACATTTCATTTGTACTGGCCCATTCACGTGTAGCCCCCCGGAAACAAATGTCAATGCCACGACTTGAACTAAGTGCAGCACTTACTGGAGCACAAGTAGCTAAAGTCCTCCAAACAGAACTCACAGTAACCATCAGGCAAGTGATTCTCTGGTCAGATTCCACCACTGTCCTTCGCTGGCTGCTGGCTGACTCCTGCAGATATAAAGTCTTTGTAGGAACTCGAGTTGCTGCAATTCAGTCCCTCACAGATGTTAATTCCTGGAGGTATGTGGATTCTGGCAATAACCCAGCAGACGACATTACCCGTGGAAAGTCCTTAAAGGAGTTGACACAATCATACCGTTGGGCTAAGGGACCTGACTTCTTGTATCAACCAGAAACATCCTGGCCAATCATGCTTGTTGCTGACCCTGAACCAGACACTGAATTAAAGAAGTCAGCACTCTGTCTGCACCTACGCACTAGTCCTGATGTACAACTCCCAGATGCAAAGCAGTATAACACCTGGAAAGACTTGGTAAAGGCCACAGTGGCGTGCCTACACGGGGCGGCTCAATCTTCCATATTGCCAGCAGACGTAGCTGAACATTATGTTACTGCAGAAAGGCTCCTTCTCCATCAAGCCCAAAGAGACTCATTTCCAGAGGAGGTTAAGGCTCTATCATCAAACCGATCCTTACCATTCAATAGCCGGCTAGTGTCTCTGTCTCCTGAGTATGATAAAGATGCTTTGCTGATTAGGGTTGGAGGGAGACTGCGTCATGCTGAACATATAGACATGAATGCCCTGCATCCCATAGTCCTTGATCCTAGTCATCAAATAGCTAAACTCCTTATTAACCTGTTAACAGTTGCCAGTGCGCCCGCGCACTGAAGCGTTATTTATTTATTTAATTCAAAATTACTATCAGATTTAATGTTATACCTTGACAAACTATACATAATTAAAAAGATATAATACTCAAGTTTCAGTATTTGACCACTATTGTATTCTGAGAAACTCATAGTGACAGTTATGTCTTAATTTGTGTCAGGAGTTATGAAATGAAAAAATGAGTCGATACCTTTAATATGAATTATGCGCGTCAGCCGCTTTCATTCATAAAAAACTCTGTGCTGTCGTCATGACAGCGATACACAAAACAACGTCCCTTAGGGCTTTAGCTCAAAAATGTGCAGATTTGGAGAAATATTGATAGATTCTCATAGATTTACATCATATTTCTATAGACAGGAATAATATTTATTGAATTTATACCCAAATGCGTCGATGTAATCTTTATGAGCATTTGGTATTCCGATACTGTGTTTTTTAATTCATACCAATAGCCTGAGGGCGCTACATGCACAATAATAGTCCATATATGGAACATGAAGAAGAGCCATGACCATGTGACATTCCAGGACGTCGACTGATACACACAAAGCTAACAAGAGATCGCGCTGTAACATGCAGATACAGATGTTTTGAAGACAATAAACATGATTGCACTGATATTTGAGTTACCTGTGTTTTTCAAGCCATGCCAGGTATTTTCATAATAATAGATTATATTTATAATGTAATGCTAATCTATATAGACTATCATTGTGCAGAACACTATCCAATAGTATATTTTCTGTCAGATTTTTTTTATCTGAAGCCAAATTAGATCACAGAAGATTATTTAAGGAATATGATCTCAATCTCCTTCATCCTGGACCAGAAAGAGTCCTTGCAGAGCTCAGACGTCACTATTGGATTTTGAGAGGCAGAGCAGCCATCAAGAAACATCAACTCGGCTGTATTGAATGCCAAAAGTGGCGTGCCCAACCTAGCATCCCTATGATGGCAGATCTCCCACCAGCTCGTCTTAGGCTTTATAAGCCCCCCTTCTATTCCACTGGAATGGACTGTTTTGGTCCATTCACAGTAAAAATAGGACGACGAACTGAAAAGAGATGGGGAATAGTCTTCAAATGTATGACCACCCGATGCCTCCATCTGGATCTACTTGAGAGTCTCGACACTGACGCCTTCTTGATGTCTCTACGGAGATTTATAGCTAGAAGAGGCAAGCCTTTCGAGCTCTTCTCTGATAATGGCACCAACTTTGTTGGAGGGAACAGAGAGATTAAAGAGGCATATGAAGCTATGGCACCTCGATTAAAGGAGCAATTAGCCGAACAGAAAATCTCTTGCAGATTTAATCCTCCTAGTGCTCCGCATTTTGGTGGTATTTGGGAGAGAGAAGTAAAATCAGTGAAACAAGCCTTGAAAGTCATTCTAAAGGAACAGACAGTCCCTGAAACAGTCCTTCGCACTGTTTTGATTGAGGTGGAGGGCATCATGAATGCCAAGCCATTAGGCTACGTATCATCGGATATTGCAGACCCAGACCCAATTACACCCAGCATCTTGCTCATGGGTCGCCATGATTCCTCTCTCCCACAAGTAATGTATGACTCCAGCAATCTTTTGGGAACCAGGAGATGGAGGCATAGCCAAATACTTGCGGACCAATTCTGGGCTAGATTTATTAATCACTATCTGCCAAGTCTCCAGGAAAGACAAAAATGGCAAAAGGATACTGACAAGCTCAGGGTTGACCAAGTAGTACTCATCATTGACCCACAACTTCCACGAGCTCTCTGGCCAGTGGGCAAGGTGACCCGTACCTTCCCTGGACCTGATGGACGTATAAGGACAGTTACAGTTCAGGTTCAAGATCGGACTTATGTTAGACCTGTAGCTCGGTTAATTCCACTTCCCAAACTCATTGATGATGACAACACCAATCCTGCCACCTAGGAAGGGCTTTCTACCAGGTGCAAATGTTGCGAGCAACATTTGGGGGCGGCTGTGTACGAAAGCCCAACAATGCCCCCTGGAGGTATCTTTATGTAAGTTACTTTGTTGTTGCTTGCACGGCATGGACAAGTCTGGGCATGTCTGAATTAGTAACAGAGGGCAGTTCATATACATAGGTGGAGAGACTGACTTGCTTTCTTACACAAAGCGGACTTTTGCATGTTTGTTGTTCCCGTGAGTGATTGATTAAGAAGTAAGTTATCTGTTTTACATTCTATGCTGTTCGAACTTTAATATTCTGTATATTCAGTTACTGTCATCTGTGCAATGTACTAGTTCAACTAGTAATTTGAATAATTATATTTCTGTGTGAATTGCATACTATCTAAATTCATGTAAAGTCATATTGAAACTAGTTTGATACTGTTCAGTGGTTTATGTTCTGCAGTATAATTCAGATATGTAAGCAAATCATTTATGCTATATATTTAGATTCTAAATAACTGAATACACTTTACCAGAGTAATGATAACCTGATTTACTATTACTTCTGTTTTGTATAGTGACTATTCTTTATGCTATCGGTAATACTGTTTATACTAGCAAACTTATATTGTATTTTGTTTTCTCTGTTCATTGTAGACCACACATACCTATGGGCAAATGCCTGTAATACTTCATACATGCTGAAATAATCAAAATAAAACCCTTCTGCTGGGACACTCTCTCTCTGGCTACAGTTTCTCTAACCGGAAACTCCCACCACCATTTCTACTAGTGCTTAACGAACCCTTTGAGCGTCCCATACGCTCGTATACATGTGATTCTCCTGTTCTGATTCTGGTTTGATCCAAAACTTTACGTCAGAATCAGCCAAATCAGGGATTGTTGTAAATTAGTGCTGGGTTGATCATGAACGATTCCGTTCATTTTGAACGAATCTTTATTATTATATACCGAGTTGCAGCCACAGCGCTACCATTGGGGTTTATGAATTGTCCACTTTTTTTTTATTATGACTTTTGTAATTGTTTATTGGGGAGCCAGCATGTGCACCCATCGACATACATTAGAGAAACTGTCTGTTTTACCAACAAACCATATGATAGATTCGTCATCAGATTTGAGATGAACTGCAGTTCAAGTGCGTGCCGAACCAGGGGTGGACTCTAGAATCATCCAAACAAAACAAATCTTACAAGAGATCTATAGTTTTTTGTATACTTAGTCAAAAGTCCAAGCGGCAACTATAGTTGCCGGTGGGCAAATGCCTTGTAAGTACTGTACATATATCATGGGAAAATGGGGTATACTGTGTTAATAGGTTAATAAATCAAGTTCACTGGTCTTGTTTAGTGCATAAACCTAACTTAGGCCCAGAGAGAAGGAAATGAATAGTGGAATAAAGTCGTTATTTTTGTTTGTTTTTGCGCACAAAAAGTATTCTCGTTGCTTGATATACTTAAGATTGAGCCACTGTAGTCACTTGGACTATATTAACAATCTCTTTAATAACTTTTCTGGGCCAGCAAGTTTGGGCCACCTAGCAGCCTATGGAGGAGTGAGCCAGCACTCAGATTTCATCAAAAATATCTTAATTTGTATGAGGGTGAGTAATTACTGACAGAATTTTCATTGTTGATAGAAATTGCTGAAAAAAAAAGAGCTTTTTGATATGATGATAGTTTTTCTCAAATGAAGCTAAAATGCTGCTGAAGTGACTCTCAGAGCGGCTGTGTTGATGAAGTGCATTCATGTTAATACGTTAGGCTGAAAACATTGCGAGTGTCATGCGTGCCTCAGTGTGTGTGAATGAATGGCACAGACGCGCTGTTTCATTTACCACACAGAGAAACACAGAACATGCATGATTCCTATTTAAATAGTCTTTATGCGGTTTAATATTGACAGACACTGGTCTATATCGCAATTTTATTTAAGTTTACTGACCTACTTTTCATCTAAAGGTAACTAAGTAACCACGGAAGTGCGAGTACACTGCTTGGCGATTTCGAACGTTCCGAAACCAGGAAATGAGATAAAGGCCTATATTAATATTCCATGACCAAAGCCATGAAATATCTTATAGGGAAAAATTACTCTGAGACTTGTTTAAAAAGTTTTACAAATCACCACAACATGATTTCGCTTTATTTAAAAAAAGATTCAGAATAATACATAGACAAAAATTCTAAAGGCAAAAGTAACACAAGCACATAAAAGTCTTTACCCGAAGTGCGGCCCCGAAAAACCCTCTTACAGGTCTTTATAGTGCAGCCAATTCCATTATAAGGTAATACTTGAGACTTATCCTAGTCCCTCTACTAAGCATAAGCTTTGCTCAAGCACACATACAAATTCTCTATATTTGTTGTTCACACTTATTTTATGCAGCACATACATTAAATGGCGTATATAAGTTCCACTATCATAACCCTTTTGAACCTTCTCCGACCTCACCCATTTTCTATGTTTGAAGCGGGAGATGTCAAAAGTTATTCTGCAAAACTACATTGGGTTTTAACATCCCAAAACATGTTGTATACTTATAGCTACAAACATACATTACATTTCTAACAATGACCCTTAAAGTTGCCGGCCAAGCTCAAATTAGGCTTTAAGTAACTTGAGCTTGCTCTGCAAATTCAACACCTCTTCGTTTTAACATTTTATTTCATTTTCAACCATAAAACTGTTGCAATGTTTCATGCAATGTTTATTATCTTCTTATTTAATCGTTCAACTTGTTTGATAATCTTTATTAACTGCTGAGCATGATGAATCCGTTCGTCTTGGTAGGGTTGAGCCTTTGTGGAGGACCTTTGCCAGCGCCTTTCTCTCCTTCTTCTCCGTCTTGCGAGCTCTTTTTGCGTGGTCCCTCTGGAGCTGTTTAACTATAAGATCGTCCATAAAAATCTCAACTTTGCCCTTGACTTTAACATTTCTTTTTTCTGTTTCATCGTCATCAGTTACAGTAAATCCATTCAACCAGTCTTGTATATATTCTATTTCTGGGGAGTTTTCAGAAGAAGGTTTTTCAGAAGAAAAATTCATAATCAATTGTTCGCCAACATTTATTACAATATAAATGAAAATAAATCTTGCTGTTATTTGTAAAAATATTTTAATCTAAACTTGATGGTGTCACTATTTCTTCAGGGTCGTCAGAGGTTTTTCCCCCTCTTTTTTCTGAGAATAAAAAAAACAAAAAAAACAATGAACAATCCTCAAGAAGTTTTGGCTATTTTAAATATTGTTGCAGATTTGCTCAAAACTTACCAATATTTTTATTGTCATATTTTATTGTAATATTGTAGGCATATCTATTTCCTCTGGGAGAAAAGAGGAGTCCTTCTGCGAGTCCTTCCTCCCTCCAAAATAAAACCATTGACTGACCTCTCGAATAATTCAAAATAAAGCCATTGTATAATTCAAAATAAAACCATTGACTGACCTCTCGTATAATAAAAAAACAAACATTCACTGTCCTCTCGTATGTGTTCTCAGTCCCGGCGCCATGGGTAGGCATTGGGGGCCCGCCCCGCCCTGTGAGTCACTTTTTTTTTATCAATAGGCTACTGTTATCAAAAGTTATCGTTTTATAACTCCTGAATAAAAATAAAAATGTGTTTGGTCTGTTAAAAATATATATATACACTCACCTAAAGGATTATTAGGAACACCATACTAATACTGTGTTTGACCCCCTTCAGAACTGCCTTAATTCTACGTGGCATTGATTCAACAAGGTGCTGAAAGCATTCTTTAGAAATGTTTGCCTATATTGATAGGATAGCATCTTGCAGTTGATGGAGATTTGTGGGATGCACATCCAGGGCACGAAGCTCCTGTTCCACCACATCCCAAAGATGCTCTATTGGGTTGATATCTGGTGACTGTGGGGGCCATTTTAGTACAGTGAACTCATTGTCATGTTCAAGAAACCAATTTGAAATGATTCAAGCTTTGTGACATGGTGCATTATCCTGCTGGAAGTAGCCATCAGAGGATGGGTACATGGTGGTCATAAAGGGATGGACATGGTCAGAAACAATGCTCAGGTAGGCCGTGGCATTTAAACGATGCCCAATTGGCACTAAGGGGCCTAAAGTGTGCCAAGAAAACATCCCCCACACCATTACACCACCACCACCAGCCTGCACAGTGGTACAAAGGCATGATGGATCCATGTTCTCATTCTGTTTACGCCAAATTCTGACTCTACCATCTGAATGTCTCAACAGAAATCGAGACTCATCAGACCAGGCCACATTTTTCCAGTCTTCAACTGTCCAATTTTGGTGAGCTCGTGCAAATTGTAGCCTCTTTTTCCTATCTGTAGTGGAGATGAGTGGTACCCGGTGGGCTCTTCTGCTGTTGTAGCCCATCCGCCTCAATGTTGTGCGTGTTGTGGCTTCACAAATGCTTTGCTGCATACCTCGGTTGTAACGAGTGGTTATTTCAGTCAAAGTTGCTCTTCTATCAGCTTGAATCAGTCGGCCCATTCTCCTCTGACCTCTAGCATCAACAAGGCATTTTCGCCCACAGGACTGCCACATACTGGATGTTTTTCCCTTTTCACACCATTCTTTGTAAACCCTAGAAATGGTTGTGCGTGAAAATCCCAGTAACTGAGCAGATTGTGAAATACTCAGACCGGCCCGTCTGGCACCAACAACCATGCCACGCTCACAGTTGCTTAAATCACCTTTCTTTCCCATTCTGACATTCAGTTTGGAGTTCAGGAGATTGTCTTGACCAGGACCACACCCCTAAATGCATTGAAGCAACTGCCATGTGATTGGTTGATTAGATAATTGCATTAATGAGAAATTGAACAGGTGTTCCTAATAATCCTTTAGGCGAGTGTATATATGTGATGCGATCTGGGAAAACCCACCACATGGTGAAATTTTACCGATTAGAGGTGTTGATACCATATTAAAGCTGGTTCTGAACCTTTTCCAAATCAGAAAAGGTTTTATTTATTTTATTTATTTTAGCGTTTGTCGGTAACAAAAGTTATGGTTATCTGAAGTCGGCTGATCGCTATGATTTTCAGGAACGGAATTTTGAGAAAAACGGGTTTAATTAACTGTCACGTCCTGCTAGCTGGACGATTGGCGCTCTTTTTTTATTGCCTTTTTTTCATATCACATATTTTAGTAATCATCATAGATATCATTCGAAAGCTTATGAACTCAAATCTTCATGTTGAAAACCGAGCAAGATCTTTTAAGCGAGCAGCTACTTCAGACTCTGTTGTTCTCTTGTGCTCCGCTCCGCATCTCACGATGCGTGGGATACATATTCCATGGAATATGAAATAGATTTGTTGGATAAAAACAAAACAAAACAAAAACTTGCGTGCCGTTGTAGTTTACACAGGAGTGGCGGGAAATGGACATTGATATACCTTTATTCTGTTATGTGGTTTATTTTGATAGGTGAACTGTCTTTGTACTGTTAAAGGAGAACTCCGGTCAATTTTAACATTGAGCTCATTTCTTTGTACATTTGGAGTGCTGTCAATACAGGGAACAACGACAAGAAACTGTGAGTGATTCCTTCAGAGTGAACACGAGTGAATCTGACTGCAGTAGATGTGAAAGATATGTATAAAATGATGTTAAAGGGATAGTTCGCCCAAAAATGATATTTAAGCCATGATTTACTCACCCTCAAGCCGTTCGAGATGCATATTTCAATCTTTTTTCAGACGAACACATTTTCAGTTATTTTAGAAAATGTCTTAGATCTTTCAGTGGTTATATTGTGAGGCAATGGGGTCCAGCAGATTCAAGTCGCAAAATGTGCATGCATTCTTCACAAAAATAATCCATCCGGCTCCAGGGGGATAAACGAAGGCCTTCTGAGGGTAATCCGTGCAGTTTTGTCATAAAAATATACATATTTAAAACTTTATAAACGAAAATAACTGGCTTCCGGTGGCGGTCGGCGCGCGTTCATGGAGATGAATGACGTCGTGACGTAGAGCGAACGTAGAGTTTTGTTTTGCTCTGCTCTCTGGCTGCGCTGTCACGCTCGTTCTACGTCACGACGCTTCCTGCGTTACGTCCTACGTCATATGCCAGCAACCATCTCCATGAACGCGCACCGACCGCCACCGGAAGCCAGTTATTTTTAAATATGTATATTTTTACGACAAAACTGCACGGATTACCCTCAGAAGGCCTTCGTTTATCCCCCTGGAGCCGGATGGATTACTTTTGTGAAGGATGCATGCACATTTTTGGGACTTGAATCTGCTGGACCCCATTGCCTCACAATATAACCACTGAAAGATCTAAGACTAGAGATGCACCGATTACAATTTTCTAGGCCGATTCCGATTTCCGATTTTTCATTGAGTTTGACCTGCCGATACCGATTTTAGCCGATTCCGATTTAATTTTTTTCTAACCACTTTACAGCACACACAAATATTTATTTTCAATATTTTCTTTAACCCTTTCACGCGTAAGTTTAAAATATTCTAACTAACACAAACCCACCCCCCACCCCCAGAGTGAGTTTTTTCAAGGCGAACGTTCCCTTTAATGTTTCCATGGCGACGCGTCACGCGATACACCGCAGCCACAATAATACTGTATGACAGATGTGTCGCTTTTATTTCGCTTTTCCTTTTTTATTCAAAATATTCACAAACTTGCTTACCATGTCATCAACTAGCCTATCTGATATTCCGATTCTCAAATACGTGTAAGTGAGTGTGTTTGGTCGTTTAAAAACCTTTATAAATAATCTTGATCTATAACATGAGATGGGCGAGTAAACTTTATAGTTACTTCCACTATGTTTGTCTGATATGAATAACACATGTTGGCAAATTATATTTGAATAGATTGTTATTGCTGCTTCCACAGACATCAGTGTGTATTTTACAAACTCCAAATGTATTGTTTTACTCGTGCTTATGTGTATTTAAATATCTGAAACCTAAAATAAACATTATGAGGTTGAAAACACTGCTTAATGGTAGTTGTGATCTATGACAGCGCTGAACGCGTCCGACTCTGGCTCAGCGCCAGCCAACGCGCGAAAGCACAGTTTGAATGTGGCAGTTATGCGACGTCTCTGAACATTCTAAATGTGGCACCGCCCCCCCCTGAAATTCGATTGGCCACCCCAGGTGCCCCCCCTATAAGATGTCTTGTGATTGGTTCATTTTACGGCCAATCAGTTTATAGACTCTACTGAAGTTCGCGATTCAAAGAAGTGCAGCGCCAGAGAAACAACGGTCGCAAGTTGTGAGTAAGTAACCCATCTTAAGTACACAATGATGGCCTAAGACACGAAACGAGCGGTTTGTGTGAGAAAACGAACAGTATTTATATCGTTTTTTACCTCTTGTACACATCCGAGATCACGTCCGGCTCTTTCCGGAGCTTGCGCAGACTAAGCCAGAACGCGCGCACACGTCACACACCAGGATGCGCGCGCGCCCTCAGATCACTTGGACGTGGTTGTGTAGAGGTAAAAACGATATAAATACTGCTCTTTTTCTCACACAAACCGCTCGTTTCGTGTCTTAGGCCATCAATGTGTACTTACGATGGGGAATTGTTTAATTTGGACTTCATTGTGCATGCTCTTTGAGATAGTGATCATACCTGCATTATGACTGCCAGACAAGAACGGTTTGACCTAAAAATATCAAAATTGAAACTACTGCGGAAAAAAAAGACACCTACATCTTGAATGCCCTTAAAGTCCCTGTAAAGTCAAAATTAAGTATGTGTTCTGAGTTTGTCATACCACCGAAAAATGTGTTATTAGCCACCCAGCCCAATTTCAATGATTAAAAAAGCCGCCAAGTAAATAAAATAAGCTATCAAAATCTCGAAAAAATGAGCAGTAGTCTCAGCTCTCAAACGCTGGGGGCGTGTCCGCTGGCTGCGCTGAAACCACGCCCACTCGCGGGAAATATGACTCGCGCACAGCTCGTGCATGTCGGCGCGACGGGAGGATGAAGGCCGAAGCGGACAGCGGGAGATAGTCGGTTCGGCCCCATTCACCAGTAACAGCGGATTATCAGTGAATTCCAGTTGTCTCCAACGAAAGTAAACTATCCTGATCTCTACAGAGGCGGGTGTGGTGGTGATCATCAGCTCTCCATCAAGGTAACGTTAGCTCTTCACAAGATAAATCCACCTCTTCTTGATATGATCATTTTTCGGAAATTTAAATAAGGACACCGATCTGTTTTCTAAGTGATTGCATCCAGGGAATACGCATTTACATGACGAAGGCATAGCCAGAGCCGTGGGCATAGTAGCTAGCAAACTGTAGGCTGTCTGATAGTAACTCGCGATTGAGCGATAGGCTTAGTGACTCCGTGCGTCATCAAGTAGGGGCCCAATCAAGCTCAGGGGGTCGCAGTGCGTCATCGAGCCCCCGTTTTAGCCCCGCCCAAAAAATCCGGCTCACAGCAAGGGTGAAAAACTGTTAAACGGTCTAACTCCACAATTTAGTACTTCACAGTTCTCAGTCTTTGTAACATGTTTTAGCAATACATTTCTAGCACTTATAATGTGTTTAGAATTTTTTTGTAGAATTGCCTTTACAGGGACTTTAAACATACGTAAGCTAAAACATACCAAAATTTAATTTCAAAGTGAACCATCCCTTTAACTCTGAGTTACTCAGCTTTTTTGTAAATGAGTCTGAAAGAAATGCTGAATGAAACACTGATGTTTTGGCCAAACCATTTGAATTATTACAGTGGGGGGAATTTGTTTTTATTTTATTTTTTTATTATTATTATTTGAAAGAGATTGTGAATAAAACTACTGTATATTGTAATGGCCAAACTAATTAAAAGAAAATAGTTGACATCGTTTCTGCTTCTGGGTTTTTAAAATGGCTCATTATTAAAATTGCTTTTATTTTATAAACTTGTTAGTTTTATGAAAACACAAAAAATAATAAACACTGGCTCTCAAATTTAACTTAATGGATGCAGGGATGACAAAAAACTAAATTAATAAAAAATGTGCTTTATTACTACATTTGTTTACAAGTAACTTTATTCAAGTTAAAAAAAATAAAATCAGTAGGATTTACGTAATATAGGCTACTGTAGAATTTAGCTTCTTTTTTTTTTGGTCACTGGCGGCCACCCCGTTTGGAGGCAGTGCCCCAGCATGGCCCCCCCACTGAAAATGCTCTAGACACGCCCCTGCACGCGCGTGATCATAGGTAACTAAACCTATGCGCGTGTACTCGGCAATCGACTACTTTGGACTTCAACCGAAAACAGGATGTAAACACAGGTATTTGCGCTGGCTTAAATAACATCATTTTTATACATATCTTTCACATCTACTGCAGTCAGATTCACTCATGTTCACTCTGAAGGAATCACTCACATGACCTGTGCACTTGTAATGACACATCAAGGATGTTAAGAGGCTAAAAGCAGGTTTAGTACTTGCCCCATTGAAGTCAACAGGGTGCAAATTTTAAAAATAGAATAACTCAGTGTAGGCAACACCGATTTTTGTCGTTGTTCTCTGTATTGACAGCACTCCAAATGTACAAAAAAATGAGCTCAATGTTAAAATTGACCGGAGTTCTCCTTTAAGAGAAGGAGAGCTATGGGCTTTTTTTTTTTTTTTTTGCACCTCTGTCGTGCGTGTTCTTAAAAAGAAAGACACAGTGTTTTCAGCTTGCTATTGCTATTTTTCTGCACTAGACTAGTGAATTTTGCCAAGATATATTCAGAGATGATAGACAAGATGTTATAGAATAGTCATTTAATGAAACCCCAATTTTAACAAAAAACAGGCATTCTATCTATTTTTAGATTTTACTGAAAACGTACCAGCGCGACATCCGACGGGTTTTCCCAGATCGCATCACATATATATAAAAGGATTTGATTGGTTTGTCGACAGTAAGCACGGAAATGCAGGTGATATGGTGATAGGTCTTATTAAGTGAGTCATGTGGAAGCGATTCAAAGCATAAGGAGCATCTGCTCTCTAATCTCTCTCACGGTACTTTGATATCATTCACCGATCGGTCTGTGCAGCGCCGGTTCAAGTCGAACAAGCCTAGATGTTTATGAGTGGGTCATTGAATATTTGACTCAACCGATTCGTTTAAAATGCTGAATCATTCAGAACAAGATTGAGTGTTGCTGTGAGACGCGCTATGCTGTGATCTTTGTTTGGATTGGAACTATTTTCGCTGCTAAAATAGAACAAAAATAGTCAATATTTCGACTAAAAGGAAAGTGACTTAATATTACTGGTTTATTGAACTGTCATATGAAATCAATGTCACATGTTCAATCGTGATGGTATTAAGCACACTTGGTCGTGTGATGTTGCTGAACTGTATCATATGTTATAAATATAAAAACTCCACATTTTGATGGACCTTTAGCATCAGTACATTATGGATTATATATTATTATGCACTATCCATCATTATTGTAACGATCATTAGCTGGAGTGCCCTTGAAAGCCACCAGAGGGCACTCCACATCAGACCTTCATGATTCACTCACAACTACATTTCCCATAACTCACTGCCCGGACTCCTCATCCCTGATTGCATCCACCTGTGTCTCATTATCTGGTTTAGCACACCCCATATAAGCCTGGTTCATCCTATCACTCACTGTTAAGTTTTGTATGTTGTTACACTGCATTTCTGAGTGTTTCCACTGTTGTCTATGTTCCTGGTTCTTGATATCTGCCTGTGTCTTGGTTTTCTCGTTCCTCTCTTACCTTCTGGAATTGTTTGTTTGTATGGACTGCCTGCCTGTGTATGACCCTTGCCTGGATTTGGATTACGATTTTGGATTACTCTAATAAACTGATGTTGCAGATCAGATGAGTGTGAATGATCAGATTGTGTGCGGCTCAAAACTCACCAGCTCTTCTTGCACAGATGATCTGAAGAAGAATCACAGTAGGAGCAGCAAACACTGCGATCTCAACAATAATCACAATCACTGCAGGAAACATGAGAGGAAGAAGAGAAACTGTACATGACTGAAGTCAAGGGTATTCAACTATCAACAGTTATTGATGAAGCTTTTACAGACTGACTGATAGTTTAATGTTATAAAGCTGTCAGTATAAATGAACGTGTCGTACCTCTGTATATTAATCCAGCAGTCACACTGACTTCAGTTTCTCCTGGATCTGTGGATCACGTCTGTTAGTGCAGTTCAACACATAATGCATCATATAAACAAAACATCATCATCACATAATACTTGAGCTGCACATCACAGAAATGATGAACATGTGCTGGATCTTGAATTCTGGATCATCAATATAAAGTGACTGGTATACATTTATGTACTTTAATGGTTTGTGTTCATTCAGCATTATAACAGGGCAGGTCTGAAAACATTTGTAAACATGTAAACACATGAAACCATTTCTGCTTTGAGTTCAGCCAATCACAGTGAAGTGTCTATTTACACTAACTCCGCCCACTGACGTCTGATTGGGCCAGACAAAATGACGTTAGACGCTGGATGGTCAACAGTAGCAATAGTGTAGGGTTAAAGCAGTGGCAGAAAGTTGACGCAAATTCGAATCCTTATTTTGCAGAACTCGCTCTACTCCATTTTTCAATCACATATCAGATCGAAAAGGCATTTTTTTAATACAAATTCAGAAAATATTCCAAGAGTGGAAATAAAGTGTCTAACGTGTGTTTAATAATAAAGTATACTTACAACACATTTGTAAATCGTTAGCATACCACTTATTAATTTATAAATATATAGTCATGTTTTGTAAATGATTAGTTCTTAAATAACTAATCATTTACAAATGACTTATAACTGAATTAACAAAATATTTATAAAATGTTAGCATAGCACTTATTAATAATGTATAAATATATAGTCGTGTTTTGTAAATGATTAGCTCACCATTAACTAATAACTTATCAATGATAAAGTGTACCAAAAAATCTTGAGCACATTGACAAACGTATTACTTTGCACACAGTTCCTGATCCCCTGTTCTCCATCTCTTAATGTCGTCACAGAGGAATCAATTATATACCTAGGGACTGATTTTAGAAGAAAACCGCATCTGTTAACTCATTAAAATATGATTGAAATCTACAGATATGAATCATCTGAACTAACATTCATCCTTTACAGCTCAAGCTTCAACGACAGCATTGAATCCAGTCCACATCACACACTCTCAGGATCCCTCAACTACAAACACACACGTATCTAAAGGTACATTATCACTGTCTTTCACTGTCTGTAAAATCTAATTAGTTGGACTTAAAAAAAGAATGCAAACCGATTGCCTTTAAAAAGCAAGTAAAGTGAAATAGGAATAGTATGTGGTACTGACAAATGCTTAGTATAGTTCACTTACACAAGAGTTCTAGTAACTAAAAAAGAACTGTAGAGAGTACTTGATAATTTACTTTAAATAAAATATAATTGTTACCATTGTTGTGTTTTGCAGGCTGAATGTTGAAGTCTGTGTGACTCAAGTATGATCAATTATAAGCTTTATAAGAAGATTATAAGACGTATTATAAGATACATTGGCACAAATATAGAAGGATATTATAAACCCAATTAAAAGTTTCACAAGGTGTTTATGACATAAGTGTTAACAACAAAATTATAAAAGATCATTAATTGACATGAAAAATAGTTTTTATACATCATTCATACATACATACATACATATATACATACATTACTTCTCTTCCTTTGACACCGAATAATTGATTTCTTGTTGCAATCGCTGCATCAATGGGAAGAGAATTACAATAGTATAAATGAAGTTCCAAGTGCCCAACCAAAGGGAACATGGATCGCCATAATGGTGACTACAAATATTTTAGGAAAATCAACATCAATTTATGAAGTCAGCTTATGTGATGTTCTCTCAAATTTTTCAGTTGTATTCAATTTTCAACATTCAAGATGACTTTGGAAAATGAGTGAATGCAAACAGAGAAAAATAACTGCAGAAGTGGAGGAAATGAGTGAAACGTCCATTAAGATTTCCTCCGCCTCAAAAACCAAGCTCAAACCAATCAATTAATCTGAATTTGGGTTTTCTGAGTACTCAAAGCATAGTATGTGATTAGTACAGGTTACTAGATTTTTACAATTAAGTTAAGACATTAAGTAAAGTTAACTAAAAAGTGTTGGATTTTACAGTGTAGCATGTCTAACAGAAATTCTTCCAACACAGATTCATGAGAGTGTTTTCTCACCTGAATACTTGACAGTGTATCTGACTGAGGTCTTGACTTGATTTCTGTGAGTAAGCTGACATCTCCACTCTCTGTTGTCATCTTCATTCAGGAGTGTTGTAGTCAGAGTCATGATGATACAGTGATATTGATCTGATGATGATGATGATATCTGATATCTGGAGTCTGTCTTCAGATCAACACCAGTCTGATTCACCCACAACAGCTCAACTCCCCCAGAACGAACCAGATCATCACAGGAGACTCCAGTATCTGAATACAACTGACAGGAGAGAGTCACAGAGCGGCCTGGACTGATCTCAGTCTGTGAGGATGAAGATGATGATGATGATGATGATGATGATGATGATGACGATGATGATGATGATGAAGACACTGAAACTGAACACAAGACACAAATCACAGACTCTTCAATCATCATCTGAGTTTAAAGGGAGAATTTTAAATTGACCACATAATCATAAACTTACCATGAAGAACATGCAGATAAACATCAGCATCAGGTCCTTGTTGGTGGTGTTTTCCATCCACATTTATCCATTGTTGGCAGATGTATAATCCATAATCTTCTTCTGTGACGTTCTTGATGTTCAGAGAGCAGTCAGACTCCAGACTCAGACTCTCAAGTCTCTCTGTATCTTTATTCTTTATCCCTAAAGTAATCAGTTCAACTGCTGAATGTCTGAAGCTGTTATAGTAGATCCATGTAGTTTTAGATTTGCAGTCAGAAAGAGCATTATTACAGGACAGACGCACATTTTCACCAGATCTGATGAACACATGATCATCCACTCCACTGGTTCCTGAAACACAAGTACATTTAAGTGATCATTATTATATTAATAAATGAAACTACAAACAAATCCCTGTGACATCAGGACATTCTCAGTGTCAAATGTCAGTTATTCGTCAGGGCTGTGCAAAAATATCGATACAGCTAACTATTGCGATATTTTATTTATATTATATTTTAATTTATTAATGAAATGTAATAAATTAAAATAAAATAAATAAAATATAAATCAATATATTAAATAATAAAATAAAATATATTAAATAATTAAAATAAAATTGTTTTTTATTTAATTTTATAATTTATATTATTTTTTATATTATTTTTGTATTTTTTATTATTTCACAGTATGAGTGCACAGCCAGATAACAGATGTTTCTTATAAGAACGTTCTCCAAACACACAACTGACTTCAGCCACAGCCTTAGATTAAATAAAATAAGACATTAAATCTGTGAAGATCTCAGCAGAGGATTAAACAACTCCACAAACAGCATTACCAGCTTCACTTATTACTAACCAGACTGACTTTATTTCTGTCAGACGTCTACAGAAGTTTTTATTGAGAATTAACAGAGGTTTAGATGTTGATATTTTATTATTTTCGTTTGACATTACCATAGTAGAGATCAGTGTTTGCTTTAGTTGTGTGTGTGTAATATTTATGGATGCACACGCTGTGATCCCGACTCGCAGATGAGTTATTAAAATACCAAAAAATAGTTTACAGCAAAGTAGAGGATAGTCAAGTCACGTTTATTTATATAGCGCTTTTTACAAATCATAGATCGTTTCAAAGCAGCTTTACAGAGATAACAGGAAAATAATGCAACACTGTTTATTTAAGGCTTTACTTTAGCTCTAGAAGAAAATAGTGTCATTGTCCATATTGTCCAAGGTCATTTAGGTTGTAAAAATCATTAGTTATTAATTTAGTTCATTTATCTATACAGCAGGACTGAAAACAGTGATGTCATCGTCCAGCTCAGTTCAGTTCTCATAATGGTGTCAATGCAGACAGATCAATAATATTGTTGTAAATTAAGCATACTGACCATTTCAGTTTTATGAATGTTTACTTAAAGCTACAATATGCAAGATTTTTTTGCTGCTAGAGGGCGCTACATTCCAAACAACAACAACGGCGTAGCTTGATGACGATGTGAAGGAGCGTGGAATGATGGGAACTGTTGTTTTAAACTCCACCGTGGATGTAAATCAGTCAGACGGGAATCGAAAAATCATGTTCATGGATGAGGCTAAGTTCTTTTTTTATAATGACATGCTTTTTGTGGCGAGGGGGGCGTGGTTCAGCGCGGTCTGTAATGGGAGAGAGAAGAGACGAGCAAGTAGGTCAAGTGCAAATGACGAACACCTGTGTCTTATTGCTGTGATCGGCGTGGAGAGACCGCTTATAAGCCGCGCTGGAACGAGAGAGAGACTGAAGAGAAAATTGGACGCAGAGAAAGAAAACCGGTGGATCCGAGCTCTCATTTTTGAACTGTTTTGTGCCGTCGCGGTTGCCACGGTGAATGCACGTTGTGCGCGACTTTTGTTTGTTTTGCTTTATTTTAATAAAGTACGAGTCCCAGTCACGCCGACCCGTCTTCTTCCTTCCTGACTCTTGAACCTCATCACACTTTTATTTCATTAAAATGAATTAACCGCAAGAAAAGTAAGGTTTAATACTAAATTGGTTATCATAGATGTTACTGTATGTCGAATTCATTGTTGTGATAACGCGGCGCAGTTTTACGTGTTCTAAACAATTGTTGTAAAAGTACATTCGAACATACCCACATCATTTGCCAAAATACTGATTAATCTTTATGTATAACACATGCTATATTTATTTACATGGCCATAAACACCAGACGTGATAAACAATGTCAATAAACTAAACACAAATGTAAAGCAATAATACTTCCCTTACATAAACATAACTATTACCGAATGCTACATTTGGAAAATATTAAATTAAGCATGCTTTGTCGACAGAACCAGCTGCAATCGGTAAAGAATAATTGTGTTCCATAACGACTGCAAGAAATAAGCTAACGTTTGTTGCTTGGTAGACGCTACAACTACAACTTCCGCATTTGTCCAGGACTCCACGCAGTACGAGTGGAAACCGAGGGTAACGCGGATATGACACAATTGACTGGCGACTCCCAGCTCCCCCCTGCTCTAACGCCCCGTTTCCTTGGTTAAAATCCCAATTTTCTCACGATTTAAAAATAGTTGGAAACATTTGGGATATTGTAAGTAATCAACTTAACAAAATATATAACACTGGCCTTGAGATTATGGGATATTTTAATGCAAAATTCTTGCATATTGTACCTTTAACACACTTACATTTTTATTTACAAAATACTATTTCAGTTATATACATGTTGTGGAATCTACATTTTTAGTTAAAAGTGTTCAGTGACAAATAGCTTTGCTAATAAATTGGAATGGAAGTTTTTATTTTTCTGCTGAGTTATTAATATAATGTGATACACACACAAGAATACATCAGGTGGTACACAGCAAGTGACAGTGACTGTGAGAGCAGAACATGGATGTGAGGACGAATAAAGGATGTTGAAACTAACTCATTCACAGACTCCATGCCAGACCAGCTCTAGTAAAACATTTTTATGTAAGTATATTTATATTTAACCCTTTCCTGTGAGTTTAAAGAGCATGTAGAAATGTGTTTTTACCTGTGAGAAGTGAGCAGAGAATGATCAGTCCCAGCAGACACAAATCACTCTTTTCAGCCATTTTCTGTTTCTGTCAGTCTTCCCTTCAGTTTAACATCATCAGCCCCTCAGTAAAAATCAGTAAAAATGGTTCAGCAATACCTTGACTTCATGTGGAAAGTCTAGCATGAGAGTCCAGATCCGCACCAGCTTCTACTCATCTGTATGAAGCAACCAGCTAAAAGAGAGAAGAGGAACTGCCAACAGAATCCACCGCCATCATCAGTGTAAATGAGAGATGATCAGTGCTCGATGTGGTCAAACTGAGTTCTGAATAACATGTTTCCAAACCTCAACAGTGAGCTCACAGCTCTGAAAACACGATGGAAAACATGTAATGTCACAATAAAAGCACAGCCCACAAGCCCACAGTCACCTTGCTCAATTAAGACCAGACAAAAGGTTACACAAGAGTATAGAATACACAAACTAACAAAGGGGAAGCAATAGGAAAAATAAAGTCCTTCATATATTGTCTTAAACATGTCTGTTTCCACTGAATCAGGCTGAATCTTCTCTGTCATGTTACATCAGCTTTCTGATCTTGATTCAGTTGAGGATTCATTTCATGTGTGATTCTCCTGTGTTCTGATTCTGGTTCGATCCAAAAATTAATGTCAGAATCAGCAAAATCAGGGATTGTTGTAAATTAGTGATGGGTTGGTCATGAACGATTCCGTTCATTTTGAACGAATCTTTAATATGACTCGGGACTGCCGAGTTGTCTCAGAGAGTGATTCATTCATTTTGTGTTGACAGCGCATACTCAACATCCTATAGGTTCTGTACTGGAAACAGAAATGATTAAATACCTACATATTATAATAACACAATACAGTTAAGCGACAAAAGACCAAACAACTCGAACCCGAAGACTCGAAAGATGAACAAATCAATTCTGTATACGGTGCCGACTGCACAGAGCCTGCCTGTCCAACAGGCAGTTTCCGCCTTATCTGGGGGCCGCAAAACTATTACAATTTAAAGCCATCAATATCTTTTCAGCAGCAGTGGCGTAGGGAGTAAAATGCATAGCAGACAGTTTTGATGCAAAGCAACCAGAATTCGAATCCGCTTTTTCCATCGCATATAATTTTGGATAGGCATTTATTTACAATAAAGATGAAAAAAATATGTTAAAATTGTAACCTAATGGTTATTTAATAATAAAAGTGTTTATCTGGTAGGGTTAGGGGTAGCTGTATGGAGGGTTTTCAAGCCTTCTTAACTTTTATAGAAAATAAATGCTTTTCCAATCAAGAAGGGTTCATTAATTGCTCAATATAGAAAAACATAAGAAACGTACACAGTAGCACATCACACTTATTTGCATAATACCACCTGTGATATAGTGGGAGAACTCGAGTACCATAATTATCACAGTATTTATATAGGCCTACACGGATTGCAAGCTTACTCTTTATTAATGCATATTAAGTCATCAGCCTTGTCACTATCTGGACTCCTCCCTCTCTCGACTCCGCCGTGATCTGTCGGCAGTGGGGAGCTCTGGGTCTGTGCTTGCGGACCATCTCCACCGCCACTGCCAGGGAATCATCATCCTCCCATCACTAGCCCTTCTCCAGCTCCTCGCCTGCTTCCAAAACCTCCACCCTCCATCCATCATCTGTTTATGTTCTTCTTACGGTGCAAGGTTGCGTCTACTCAGAGGGGGCGTTATGTCACAGTTTGTTTTCATTAGTAACATGGTTTCCTTTCTTCAGTTTTCACGGTACTCCTTTGTTACCATGGTCACCGACATTATGAGTTAATTTGGTTCAGATGTGTTTGATTAATCATCCTCATTTGTGTTTGCTATATAAGTTGGTCCCTCACATCAATTTTCTGTCCGATCACATTACGTTAAGTTGTGTTTGTCTTCGCCTGCTTCCCTACCTGAGGTATTGTGATTAAACTTTGAGTATTATGAGGTTGATCCTTCTGTCTTCGCCTTCCTGTCTGAAGCACATCGTGACGGTTAGGTTTATAGTGTGATTTTACTTAGAAAGCTATTTTTTTTAAGATCTAACCAGAAAAAGTTTGATAATTTTCCTCTATTGTTTTAAACAATGTAATTGTACAACTGATCTTGTCTTAAAGGCACAATATGTATTTTTTTTGCTTTAAAAATATAAAAAATCACTATATCGATGTTATATATTTTTTAAAGTTGTGTATTTACATTATCCCGACAGTTCCAATTAACTTCTAAATCCAGAGAAATTAATATTTTAATTCGAAGACACGGACCGTGTCTTTATTTCCGTTTTGTCGCCGTCAATGCCGACATATCCGTGTTGTCTCTGGTTTCCGCTCGTGCTGCCATGGCAACCAGAGCTATGACCCAGAGCCCTCTGATAGTAACCAAACTGACGCGGACAACTGTGTAGGTCGCAATGTCTATCTGCACGCTGTTGTTGTTTCGTTCAAACATTATGGACCATGGCAAGCAGACTTTGGATAAAAAAGGAGAACTAAACCGAGAATCAATATCAGCGCGGTGTTTTCGAGATGCCGAGAGCTCCCATAGACAGTATAAACGAGAGCTCCACGTCTGAGACTTCGACAACTCCTACATGTAACGTTACTTTATTAAACAGGTGAGCACATTTACATAAAACTAATCAATATTATATAGTTCAACAATGATAAAATGTTAGAATATGATCTGTATGTTATTCTAATGTTGATCTAGCTTACTGCTAGTCTCATACAGACAAACTAACGTTAACACATACATTTCAACACATTCAAATGCAGTTTAGAGTGATTGTGTAATGTTAGACCAAGTGAAACAGCGCTGCATTACCTCACAAGTTTAATTTGTCTAATAAACTGACCTGTGAGTAGTAATTCTGCGTGTAGTTCGGTATGAAATGTCCATATTCCTTTTATATCCGTGGGACTCGCATCGCGTTTGGAGCTGATATCTTATCAATCCCGAACTGCTTCATATCACAGTCATGATAAAAGCATCGATGTATTCAGTCATCCATAAACATTATTAGATCGGCCGGCTTGACGTTGACGACAACATCCATAATTCTTAGCATGTGTTGCGTCATCAAACTACGCCTTTGTTATTGTAAATAGGTTAGCGACCCCTAGTGGCGAAAAATTCCATATTGTGCCTTTAACTCAGAACAAATTTGGGTAATTTTGGAGAACTGAAATAGTTCATAATGGATCCATCACAGGTATCCTTTGCCTGTAACTATTACCATACTTCACAGATTTTCATGATTAGCCAGAATTTCTTTTTGTCCTGTATTGCGAGCTTTAATCAAATTGCATGCGTATATTCTGACCTGGGGCCTCATTTATAAAACTGTGCGTAGGAACCTTACTAAAAGTGTACGTGCGCCCAAAAGCCAAAAATGGCGTACGCAAAAAAATATTCAGACTTATAAAACCGTGCGTACGCCAGAACCTGCAGAATTCACTTTATAAATCCCAGTCAGCGGAAGATTGTGCGTACATGCGTCTCCACCCGAAATAACTATATATGGAGCTTACAACGCCTAGTTTTACTATACATACAACCGGCAAATCCGGGAACTTAACTGTAAATTTCGTAACCGCCCCTTTTTAGGGGAAAACAAACCAGACTTCCCATAGACTTCAATACAAAATAGCGGCACAAAACAACGTCCGTACACAGCCGGCAGACGTGTATAACTTCAGAAATCACTTAGATTAAATATGTCGAGTAATTATATGTCCACCCTGCCTTCCATAGAGCGTGAACGATACATTTATAAACTTAATTTGGGCAACTTAAAAACATGTCCCTTCATTCTACCCGCGTCAAATTGGTCGAACAACCCCACCCAGTGGCCAGAAGTGTCTTACCCAGACCTTTACTCGTACCTAATCGAGTCACCAGGTAGCCAGTGAATGATTGTACTTTGGTTTTAAGAAGTAAACATCTTAAAATGTTTATATTATGTCTTTATATTTAG
The DNA here is from genome assembly GCF_951802725.1 of Rutilus rutilus. Classification (NCBI taxonomy): domain Eukaryota; kingdom Metazoa; phylum Chordata; class Actinopteri; order Cypriniformes; family Leuciscidae; genus Rutilus; species Rutilus rutilus. The sequence continues at coordinate 19,452,777 of NC_140209.1, read as the reverse complement.
AGTTTTGTCCAGCCATACAACTAGCCTGATTTAGCTTTCAATAGCATCATCCGTAATTCATGATATTTCCATAACAGCCAGATATGGATGATGATGGCAGAGATGGGCATTGATACATGGAAATGTTTTTAAAATACAAAATACTGTGTTGAAAAATGTATTTAAATACAAATACATAATAGGGTTAGCCTACTGTGTGAAAAATGTTTAAATACAAATTACATGTGTTTTTTTTCCAAAGGCTTTAAAATACAAAATACAAAGTAGTATTTTGTATTTAAATACATATTTGACATGCATGTTTCTGAAATACTGCCCATCCTTAACAGGTAGCCTGGGCTAGATGATAACAGACATACACTAAAGACAGCCCAGCAGTTATCTATCTAATATAACACGATGATCATGATATATTGTAAAATATTGGAATTGTGGGAAGCTTACATAACTTAAACTGTATGCTTAAGGTTGCTATTGTCCTGCTTTCTTTCTAATCAAGCTTGAGATGTCAATACATTTTTATTGAGATAATATTGTTCAATAATGTTTAGCCTGTCTGTGCAGTGAAGAGTATCATACTTTATTTTAATGATGGTGTTGTTTCTTTTATAGGAATTTACACGGCAAGCAAAATGAAAAACTTCAAATCATTAGAAGCGCACAATTTTTTTACAGATGGATGGGTGCAGACAATCCATCATTTTAAACCTGAAGAATCTGACAATACCATTTTTAAGACCCAAGTTAAGCCATCCTATAGGGTCACAGAGAAGCCTCACAACACCTGGGTTGCTGTCAAAAGTGATGGAAATATCCTGGCAGCCCATTGTGACTGCATGGCAGGGTAAGACCGAACTTATAGAAACAAAACAAATGTATGCTCCTTGTAACACTGCTGTTCTTCTGCTCTGTCTCATTTGTGTGAACAAGCACCAAGCTAAATATGTATGAATCATGTACTTGGCCAGTAAACTGCGATTATGTTTTTTTTTTTTTTTTTTTTTTTTTAGACTTGGTGAAAGCTGTTCACATGTTGGGGCAGTACTGTTTAAGCTGGAAGCCTGTGTCCGCCTGGGTTACAACAAAGTTGCATGCACCAGCGTCGCCTGTGCCTGGAATGGTGTTTCAACCAAAACCATTGAGCCAGCAATGATTAAAGACATTGAGTTCTATAGTAAGCATGCCAAAAAAAGAAGTGTCAGGAACCAGAGACCCGTTCCAAAAGCTTCGGTCTCACAGCAAAATCAGCTACTGCAAATGCTCTCTAACACTAAGGAGCTTCCCATTGGGCTCAGCACTTTTAAGAGCCATGCTAATGTTTTCACCCCCAAACCCTGTTACAAGAACTTAGAAGGCTTTACAGAAGAGCAGTGCTTCCAAGTGGAAGAGGAAACTAAAGGCCAAGCTGCCTGCAAGGCTTGGTATCAACATCGGGTGGGGCGGATCACAGGCTCTACTGCACACAGAGTCCTGCATACATCTCTGGAAACACCATCACAAACATTAATTAATGAAATCTGTAGTCACTCATCGGTCACACTGAGAGTGCCATCTTTGCAGTGGGGCAAGGACCACGAGGTGGATGCCATAGACACCTATAAATATGCTCTCTGCCTGTGCAGCGCTACATCCAACACCTCAGCTTCCGTAATGGTGACCGAGGACATTTTCAAGACCCACATCAACCTAAAAGTGGCTATAGCAGGCTTTAGAGTTTCTATACATTGGAGTGTCTTGCAATGGGTATGTTTCATGCACATGCTGTGGTAAAGGAGTACTTGAAGCCAAGTGTCCCTTTAAATGGGCAAACGATCCCACCATCAACTGGACAGAAGATGGTACAGGACATCTGGACACTTTATTCTCCTTGAAGAAGAACCACTCATACTACACACAGGTACATTATGATTACAATATATATATTAAAAAAAAACTTGGTATACATGTCAATCTGAGAAGACACTATAACTAAAATAAAAATGTTTTATAGGTGCAGATGCAGATGTTTACCTGTCATGCCAGCTATGCTGACTTCATAACTTGGACCCCACAGCAAAGCACCATCTTCCGCGTTTCAAGAGATGAGGATTTTATTTTTAAAAGTCTAGATACAATTAGCAGGTTCTGGGCAAGGCAGATATACACGCGTCTGACAGGAGCCTCATTCACCAGGATGGACCAGGAGGTAAACCAACTGATTTAAATCACTGTTAAACACTAATCAGAGAGACAGTGGGTATTGTGCATATATATATTTAATATAATAAATAATACATTAAAAATAACGTTTTATAATAATATTACCAAAGAACAATAATATATTTTAAGTGTTCAAATGCTAAATGCATGTTTTCAGATGATGGAGACAGAAGCTACAGACAGTGCAGGGACAGCTTTATGTTGAGGTGGATGCAGGTAGATAAGGGATACAGTGTATAAACCAAGGAACTACATCATTAAGATGATATAGCCTTTATATTGATTATTTCTCATCCCCCACTCTGTCATGGTTAAATACAACACTTGATGACATATTAACTAAAGCAGCACAGATATGCACAATTTTGTCTATTGTTGCCACCTCTTTGTCTTCGATTTCATCCTTCAGGGACTTGACAAACTGCACAGGAAGTGGGCCATTGAGGATGTGATACCTGTTCTTCAAGACGCCGATCACACGCTCTACAAGCAAAAGCACAGAGATAACACCATCTGCTTGTTTGTGAAATTAACAGGACCGGGGCTGGGAAGAAAATCTTTATACTTGTTATACTTTTTTTTGGTTGCCATATAATATTGCACTGTTTACTGAAATGTTGTTCCTTATATACAGTATTAGTTAATAAACATTTAACGAAATCATACATGATTCCTTCTTCTGGTAAACTTACCAATATGTATTCGAACGTTGGATTTCACTCTGGATTCCTCAACCTCTCTCCCTGACAGCTGTTTCCTCCCTTTTGTGAACGCGGGTGTAATTAGGCTGGCACCTAACAGTGCAAAGTCCTCTTGAAGGGTAAATCCCCGATCAGCCAAGATCTGTAACACATGTATAGAAAAATCCAAACTATTTGTTATACATGTACAGTATAAAGGATTTCCAGAGCACCACTACCTAGCCTCATTTCCCAACATTTATGAAAGGTTTAAATCAAATAGTCTACATTACCTGATCTCCAGGTTGGTGGTACAGTGGGGATATAAATCCTGATTGTCTGACAATCTTTACATCAGATGCTCTGCCACCCCAACCCTTTGATAGGAATGTGATACTTCCAGCTGGGCTGCAGGCAATGAAGTACTTCACAGTTGTCCATTTCTTGTAGTGCGAGTAAGTCTTTGCCCTGTGTTTAGCAAAAAAGCGTTACATTGTTTTTAATATGAATCAATCAGTTAAATGATGGGCTGTATAAGTTGTCATCTTGTCTGACACTGTTTTAGGGCCTGTGTAAAAAAAAAATATGAATTGTTTCATAATAAATAATAATAATAATAAATATAATGCATTTTTCACTGTTCTGTTTTTCTTTGTAGGCCCTACTTACCTTGCCTTTAGTTTTCTGGAGTATTCGATGCGAATTTCGAAACAGTCAACTATTGAGGTTAGATGGTTAAATTTTGCGCTCATGTGTGGTGGGGTTGTAGTGAAGAGACATTCTCTGTCCGGCCAATGGATAAGGAATGTAATTTTGGCATACATGATGTTGATCCATCTCACAAACATGTCCTGGAGAGTAGAGTGTCCTATGTGCAGAATTTGGCTAAGGAGGGCAACAGATGGATTCAACCTCAGTTTCAGAAGGGTCAGAAAGAGCTGGTCCTGCGTGGGCAATTTAAACAGCCTCCCTGGACAGAACTGAACTAAGTATTCATGCAAGCATGAAAACACTGCCCAGCTAAGCCCTGTCATGTTTTTGCACTTTGAGTCATCTCCTTCTACTGATTTGACACTAAGGCGTTGTCTTGACAAGTTTTCCTGAGCAGTGTCTCTCTGCTGTCTAGCCTCGTCTCTCTCTCTCCTTAACATATCAATCTCTGCCATCATCTGAGCCCTTTCACTCTCTCCCAAGGGTCTTTCAAATCCAACCGCCAAGGCATCAGGCTGACCTGCGGAGGTCTCTCCATCTTCACTGCTAGACTGTTCACATACTGCCGTTGGCACATCACACAGAGCAGCAGGAGGACCATCACACACCGACGTCTTCCTGGTTCTCTTGCATTTTGTATCGCCCTTTGTCGAATGTGATGCTCATTTTATTGCGCTATGAAAACGACTCGATTGTGTTGCAACAGACACGGCCTGTCTTCGGTGGGGGAAAATTGACGGAACAAAATCCGGGTGAAGTCTGTCGTTTATTTGGCTGCCTGTAATCACAAGAAGCTGACGTTAGTTATGATTATGGCAATAAAAGTGTAAGTACTATTTCCATCCCCTGTTATCGCCCCATTACATGTCACTGAATATTCATTTCTGTAGGCTACAAACAAGGACGGCCGATTCGTGTACAAAACTGAATGGAGCACAAGAATTTACGAACGTTTTGTTAATGTTAGTTCGTTGAGTTTTCTCCCCAACGTTTTCTGTAGAAGGCTAGTTCACCGATATGAACAAATGCAATGATTGGAGTGAAGTAGGGATCTCAAGAGGATCAAAATTAGTTCACATTTGACTTGCACTTCACCACCATTCACTCCTGTCCCCCGTAACACAGTGATGAATCAAACGAGACCGTAACACTAACAGTAGGCTAGCTAGGCTAACTTTAACATAAATTAGCGATGAGTTTTCAGTAGGCAAATTCAAAAACACTGATATTTCAGTTAACGCATAAGAGCATAATTATTAATGAGACATATAAGCTATTTTAGATAGCTTAGGCCTAACTTACCTGATATGAAATGTTGTCCGCAAACATAAGTGTGTGGAGATACTGGATCCCACAGCCTCCTGTTGCTGTCTTCTCGGCGTATCGCCTGCAGCCATAATTGCCTTCTTTCCGGATATTTCGTTTTACATGGCAAAGTAATAAATTTCAATTTTGGGTTTTTACAGATATTATTGGTGCACCCAACCACACAACAACTCTTTGGCATGTTTGTAAGGGTTAGTACAAACACGTCCTCAATCCGATACTGTGTATGGCGGTCGTCGGTTTGTTTTCCCCTAAAAGTGGGCGTGAACCTTTTCAGAGACGTTCTATGACGCTACGCCGGTTGTATGTATGCAGATCCTCATCTACATATCATTTGCATATGATTATTCATCCACCTGATAACTTAAACGTTATCACGTGGATGAATAATCATATGCAAATGATATAAACGGTACAAGAAACATTACATTAATACAAATCAAGTAGTTGTCTATCCTTGCCTTGTTTTTGAATAGCCTACATAAATCAAATAGTGTAAAATACATTTCAGAGAAAGTTTTTCTCAATCTTTTCCACTTGCCGAATTGTATTTTTAATTGATTTATATTTTAATGGAAACAGATAGGCCTTGGGCATTATTTGCACGAAACTATTTTCTCAGACAATCTGGTATTATCATGATAAGCAATTATCTCTGTGGTTAAAACATTAAAGCACGCCACAGGAAAAGTGTTCAAAAACAATCGCATCCACAACAAATATTTCTAATGATTGAATTTAAAAAAATGTTGTAACTTCAGTAATGATTTCATGTTTAAGTGTTTAACTCCATTAATTTGAATGACATATTTAATATAAATGTTTATATCAGAAGTATTTTATTTATTTAAACTGTTATTTGCGTCAGTTTCACTAAACGGCTCAACACGCTCGCTGCCGCGGACATTTAAGAAGGAATGGATATTTGCTTCAAGTGACAGGCTTGGTGATTGAAATTGTATTTGTATAATCTTTCTGTATATGTTTAATTTTCTTTAGATTTTCTGTATAAAAGTGACCAAAAATACATTTAACTCCAGCTCACCATAGGTGTCGCCAAAGTGCTCCATCTCCAAAACGTTCGTACGCATGGGTCAGAGTTTGTGTGCAGGTGCGCAAATTTTCCCGTCAAGTTTTTCTTTATAAATCCCACCTTTTGCGCAGGAACTGGCGTACGCATGTTTTCAGCCCCGTTTTGTGCGTACGCAAGCTTCATAAATGAGGCCCCTGGTCTTGCAAAGCTACTTATCACACATTCTCTCTTCTTTAGAGAACTGTTGCAGCTATTAACAGATTGTAGCATCTATAGTTGTAATGTCTGCATTTGCATTTTAAAACCCTCTTCAATGATAGGGATTATCAATGAAGTTTACAATGATGCACTGGAAAAAAAGCCACTCAAAAAATAATCACAAAAATAAATAAAATAATACAAGATATTTTTGCTTGTAATAAGCAAAAAAATCTGCCAATGGAACAAGTAAAAATTCTCTTGGTAAGATTTCTTGAAATAAGACATTATATTTAAGCCTTACAAGATATGAGTGATTTTGAAATTAGCTGGGAAAACTCATTTTTAGCTATATTTTACTAGTATTGTGATGTTTTGTGTCTCATAATAAGCTTGTCGTGCTCAAAAATGGCCAGTGCCCCCGTGTCAACAAGCTTGGCCCCCCTTCTGGCCCCCCTAAATTTGGAATCGTAAAATCACACCAAACAACAGCACATTTATTCAGTTGCGGCGCCTTCATCTAGGCTACACTGCAGCACGACGTATATTAACATCAAATGTTAACGCAGAGGAACGGGACACTGCAGTTCACAAAAGTTCATTATTTGCATGTGCTTTAAAGCCTTGCCGGTTAAACATGTCATTCGCTGCTGAGGCGCTGTTCAAACATGCTTTAAGGCCTCATTATACTTCTGCGTCGGACCTACGCCGGAGCCTATACGCCGTAGGCAACGTGTTGGTTTTAATTTATACTTCTGTGTCGTTGTCCGCGTTGACGCGCACCTAGGGAGCATGTGAAACCCCGAGGGAGGGGTTCTGGCAGACCAATCACAGCGCTTGTGTCCGCGTAGAATTGATGCGTTGTTACATTTTTGGAGAGGTGCACGTCAGGGTACGCCGTAGGGTACGCGCGCTACACACAGCCTACGACGTAGCTACGGCGGCAGTTCGACGCAGAAGCATAAAACAGGCTTTACTGAGCGCGTACACTCGACGCGCACATGCACTAAAAGCCTGTTACTGGACTAAGTTATCTTTTGAGTCTTATATTGCTCTAATACTGTCAAATACAGACATTGTTTACATAAACAAAGTTGGTGATGTCTAAAGTGAAAGCAAACAGAGAAAATTAATTAAAATCTGCTTGTCATATGCGTGTATATTATAATTAGACGTGTCGCGTGCAGTTCTTAAAGATACAGTAGCCCTAATAATACACATGCTGCCGCTTGTCCTTAAAGAGATAGTTCACCCAAAACCAAACAGTTGCTGGTCCCCATTGACTTCCATACATAGTAGGAAAAAATATACTCACATTCTTTCAAATAACGTTTATTTTCAACAGAAGAAAGAAACTTATTAGGGTTTAAAACAACTTGAGTAAATTATGACTTTTTTGGGGGAGAACTATCCCTTTAATGTTAATAAAACAACAAAACACACAGAGGAAATCATTCACTGCTCTTGACTGAGAACTTTAAACAAGAAAAACAGCTTTGGATCAGATTTTTGAATGACAGAGTGACACACGAGACTCATGGCTTTTATTTTTAAGGATGCATTGACACACAAAAAAATGATTTACTAGCAGGTAAACAAACAAATGAAAGGAAAAAATAACGAGAAAGTATGTTTGTTTGTATCTCTTCAAATGACCATAATAATGGTTATTATTACATCTATAGACTATTCCATAATCATAATTAAGCCAAACAAATTCAAGAGTCATACATCTCAGGAAAGGTGAAATAATAAACACAATTGCAGAAGGATTTACTAGGAAAATTAGTAGCTGTGATAAAAAATAAAAATAAGCTAAAAACAGGAACAGAAGACAGGAGCATCACCAAATCATCTCCATCACTCAGAACAGAGAGAGGATTTTACACGTCTGAATATGTCAATTACTGTATATAATATTATATTTAAAGCAGTTTATATACAAACCACACGAAAATGACCTTGAACAAATTTACAGATTTGCCTTGAAGGCAAATGTCCATAAAATCCATATAAATGAAAATAAATCAGTCCTGTTATTTGTAAAAATATTTTAATCTAAACTTGATGGTGTCACTATTTCTTCAGGGTGGTCAGAGTTTTTCCCCCCCTCTTTTTTCTGAGAAAAAAAAAAAAAAAAAAAAAAAAAACAATAAACAATCCTCAATACATTTTTGGTATTTTAAATATTGTTGCAGATTTTCTCAACACTTACCAGTTTTTTATTATAATATTTTATTGTGATACTGCAGGCATCTCTATTTCCTCTGGGTTCTGCAAGTCCTTCCTCCCTGCAAAATAAAACCATTGACTGACCTCTCGTCGAATTCAAAATAAAACCACTGACTGACGTCTCGTATGTTTTTTCAGTCCCGGCGCCATGGGCATTGGGGGCCTCGTCCGCCCTGTTTTTATCAATTGGCTACTGCTATATATATATATCAATCATGGGTTTGCATACATAATATGAGATTTTATACACAGGACAAAAAGAACCTACAAGGTTGAATATCTTAATATATATTTTCTTAAATAATTCATTATAATACATTTAAAAAATGCATTTTTTGTTATTTATAGGCCTGAGGGATGAAACGAGTTAAATTCAACAAGAAAAAGAGGAAAACATAAAGCAGTTAGCCACTTTTGCTTGTGGATGAAAATGTTTGGATATTAAATAAAGAAATTAACAACATATTCAAGAGATGACAATTTTGGGATTTTGTAATAAAAATATATAATGTCGTTAAGGATAAAACAGTGGGTCACATTAGTAGGGTTAAATATAATAACTTAAATCAACCCTAAATGTATTCACAAAATAAATGGGCAGCAGTTTCTTCAAAAAGACCACAAAATGAGCAAGTTTAATCAATATCAAGATATTTACAGATAGATGAATTAAACGTGTCGTTCAAATGTTGCGCTTTTGATAACGTCATAGGTCACATGATAATGTCAACATGGCAGATGTTCGGTTCACATTCATACTTAACGAGATCAGGCTATAAAGTACCTACTCTTTTAGCGCTCGTTAAGTAAGGACTTATTGAAATTAATTACCTACTCATTGAGTATGCGGTTTTGAACGCAGCCAAGGCTTGTTCGACTTGAACCGGTGCTGCACAGACCGATCGGTTTATGACATCAAAGTACCGCGAGAGCGATTCAAAGCATAAGGAGCATCTGCTCTCTAATCTCTCTGGCGGTACTTTGATGTCATTCACCGATCGGTCTGTGCAGCGCCGGGTCAAGTCGAACAAGCCTAGATGTTTATGAATGGATCATTGAATCTTTGACTCAACCGATTCATTCAAAGCGCTGAATCATTCAAAACATGATTGAGTGTTGCTGTGAGACGCGCTATGCTGTGATCTTTGTTTGGATTGGAACTATTTTCGCTGCTAAAATAGAACAAAAACAGTCAATATTTCGTCTAATGCTGCGTTCACACCAAACGCGAATAGAGCTTCTGGCGCGAGTGATTTCAATGTTAAGTCAATGTAAAGGTCCCTCGGCGCGAATGAGGCGTTTAGCGCGGCGCAGTGGATGCGAATTCGCCTCATTTGCGAGTCCAGTTCACACGAATGACGCGAATTGAGCGTCTGCCGCGATACATTTTATTTGGTGCTTTTTGTGCATTCACGCGTTTGACACGAATTCGCATCTGACACCCGAGTTGAAAAATCTGAACTTTGGCGTCTGTTCGCACCGCGTTAGTGGTATCCATACCACAGTTTGAAAAACATTGATAGTTTTTCAATATTTAATATACTGTATTTAAAATTTCATATACAATTTCTAACCGAAGACAGATGGACAGGCGCTCTGCAGCTGGGATAGAGCGTCCTGAAGGGTGATCCTCGCTCCGATGCGGTAACTCTCTCGATGAATGCTTGATCAACATCAGCCATCTTGCAAACAGACAAGCGGATTTCGCCTCAGACATGCGTCAATTTCGCTTCAAACTTTTGCTTTTTACGCACGTCAGTTTCGCTCTGGACGCGCGAATGGATTCAAAATGTTGAAGCGTCCAACTAGACTCGGTAGACGCGAATTTGATGCGCTATTCGCGTTTGGTGTGAACGCACAGTAAAAGGAAAGTGACTTAATATTACTGGTTTATTGAACTGTCATATGAAATCAGTGTCACATTTTCAATCGTGATGGTATTAAGCACACTTGGTCGTGTGATGTTGCTGAACTGTATCATATGTTATAAATATAAAAACTCCACATTTTGATTTTTTACCACAGAATGTTAACAGAGTTTCTTTGTGTGTGCTACGTTCATAGACTGTTATAAAATTGCGCTCATTTGTTTCGATTTCTCCTCGAGAGGCTGTGCGAGCCTCAACAGCGCAACCTTGTTAAGCTCCTTGACCACTGACTGAGTCCGAAACTTTCGTATTCGTTTTTTTCGTATTCGTCATTCGGTGGCTCTGAATAGTCAAAACACCTCTCAAAATACTTGCTACGGATGCGAAAAACACGGAAATTTGAACCCGATCCGTTTTTTTTTTATGACAGACGAAAGTTTCGGAAGCAGTATGTAAACGTGGTTGACACAATGTGACGTATTTGTTTTTTAACGTGCGAAAATTTCGACTCAGTGTGCAAGGACCTTTAGCATCAGTACATTATGGATTATATATTATTATGCACTATCCATCATTATTGTAACGATCATTAACTGGAGTGCCCTTGAAAGCCACCAGAGGGCACTCCACATCAGCCCTTCATGATTCACTCACAACTACATTTCCCATAACTCACTGCCCGGACTCCTCATCCCTGATTGCATCCACCTGTGTCTCATTATCTGGTTTAGCACACCCCATATAAGACTGGTTCATCCTATCACTCACTGTTAAGTTTTGTATGTTGTTACACTGCATTTCTGAGTGTTTCCACTGTTGTCTATGTTCCTGGTTCTTGATATCTGCCTGTCTCCTGGTTTTCCCGTTCCTGTCTTACCTTCTGGATTTGTTTGTTTGTATGGACTGCCTGCCTGTGTATGACCCTTGCCTGGATTTGGATTACGATTTTGGATTACTCTAATAAACTGATGTTGCAGATCAGATGAGTGTGAATGATCAGATCGTGTGCGGCTCAAAACTCACCAGCTCTTCTTGCACAGATGATCTGAAGAAGAATCACAGTAGGAGCAGCAAACACTGCGATCTCAACAATAATCACAATCACTGCAGGAAACATGAGAGGAAGAAGAGAAACTGTACATGACTGAAGTCAAGGGTATTCAACTATCAACAGTTATTGATGAAGCTTTTACAGACTGACTGATAGTTTAATGTTATAAAGCTGTCAGTATAAATGAACGTGTCGTACCTCTGTATATTAATCCAGCAGTCACACTGACTTCAGTTTCTCCTGGATCTGTGGATCACGTCTGTTAGTTCAGTTCAACACATAATGCATCATATAAACAAAACATCATCATCACATAATACTTGAGCTGCACATCACAGAAATGATGCACATGTGCTGGATCTTGAATTCTGGATCATCAATATAAAGTGACTGGTATACATTTATGTACTTTAATGGTTTGTGTTCATTCATCATTATAACAGGGCAGGTTTGAAAACATTTGTAAACATGTAAACACATAAAGGCATTTCTACTTGGTTTAGTTCAGCCAATCACAGTGAAGTGTCTATTTACACTAACTCCGCCCACTGACGTCTGATTGGGCCAGACAAAATGACGTTAGACGCTGGATGGTCCACAGTAGCAATAGTGTAGGGTTAAAGCAGTGACAGAAAGTTGACGCAAATTCGAATCCTTATTTTGCAGAACTCGCTCTACTCCATTTTCACATCACATATCAGATCGAAAAGGCATTTATTTTCAATAAAAATTCAGAAAATATTCCAAGAGTGGAAATAAAGTGTCTAACGTGTGTTTAATAATAAAGTATACGTACAACACATTTGTAAATCGCTAGCATACCACTTATTAATTTATAAATATATATTCATGCTTTGTAAATTATTAGTTCATAAATAACTAATAACTTATAAATGACTTATAACTGAACGTTATTATAAAGTGTTACCAAAAAAGCTTGTGCACATTGTCAAACGTATTACTTTGCTCACAGTTCTCCATCTCTTAATGTCATCACAGAGGAATCAAGTATAATTATATATCTAGGGACTGATTTTAGAAGAAGGTATTTTCTCACCTGAATACTTGACAGTGTATCTGACTGAGGTCTTGACTTTATTTCTGAGATTAAGCTGACATCTCCACTCTCTGTTGTCATCTTCATTCAGGAGTGTTGTAGTCAGAGTGATGTTACAGTGATCTGATGATAATATCTGATATCTGGAGTCTGTCTTCAGATCAACACCAGTCTGATTCACCCACAACACCCCAAGACCCTCAGAACTAAACCATTCATCACATGGGAATCCAATATATGAATACAACTGACAGGAGAGAGTCACAGAGCGGCCTGGACTGATCTCAGTCTGTGAGGATGAAGATGATGAAGATGATGATGATGATGGAGACACTGAAACTGAACACAAGACACAAATCACAGACTCTTCAATCATCATCTGAGTTTAAAGGGAGAATTTTAAATTGAGCACATAATCATAAACTGACCGTGAAGAACATGCAGGAAAACACGTGAATCAGTTCCTTGTTTCCCGTAATTCACTTCTATCCATTGTCGGCAGGTGTAAAATCCATAATCTTCTTCTGTGACGTTCTTGATGTTCAGAGAGCAGTCAGACTCCAGACTCAGTCTCTCATGTCTCTCTGTGTCTTTCTTCTTTATCCCTAAAGTAATCAGTTCAACTACTGCTGAATGTCTGAAGCTGTTATAGTAGGTCCATGTAGTTTTAGATTTGCAGTCAGAAAGAGCATTATTACAGGGCAGACGAACATTTTCACCAGATCTGATGAACACATGATCATCCACTCCACTGGTTCCTGAAACACAAGTACATTTAAGTGATCATTATTATATTAATAAATTAAACTACAAACAAATCCCTGTGACATCACACTGTAAAAAATCCAACTTGCAAATTGTTAACTCAGTTTAAAATTTTAAGTTGAGTGGGCAAATTTTTTACTGCAATGTTGAGTTTACTTATAAAAACTATTTAACTGCAAGTGCACTACTATTTTGTCCAATGAACACAAACAATTAAGTTGAGAAAACTTAATATTTTGATTTCATAGGTCGAACGTTTAACTTCCCGTCATCGCGCATGCGCAGTCTGTCTCGCTGTACGTTACTTGGGGTTTCCTCCTCCAACCACGCTATCGAAGGGACTGGATTTCATCTGATTGCGGTAAGTTTTCTTTAAGCTTTATGAATGAAAATAGGCTATAAATTGCACACATATGTTGATAAAATATAGTATTATGTTAAAAGATATATTTCGTGGTGACGATAAGTTTCTATTGTTAGAGATTATCCACGTAGCACATTGCTACTTAACGTGCTAACGTTACCCAGACTAACGTTAGAGTGAGGAAACATGCTTGAAAAAGAAGGACAAGGACGTGCATGGTGTTTAAAAGATCTTAAAAATGTTAAGCTCAGTAAGTCGTGAATAAAGACTTAAATGCGGTGCTTGCGCTGATTGAGAGACTTTCTGCCGCTTCTCTCGGACTCGGACAGAATCTGAGTGCGAATTCAGCTATCTTTCGTGGCGTATTGCGATTTAATAATGACATACACATACAATTATGTCAATAACAAAAAACAAAACAAAAAAAAGTATTCAAGTAAACACAGTCGGCAATGTCTTAAGTGAACATAACCAATTTGGTGAAACCTAGATGTTTCAGTATTAGATCCATGAGCTCTTAAAGTGACCGCAGTCCGTTCAATTTAATTTCAAGTTTATTTGTCACGTATACAAATTTCAGTTACAATTTGTACATGCTTAGGTTGAGGCTCAGTCATTCTACAGTAGTGCAATATAATTAAATACAATACAATTTAGAGGAAAAATTTAATAATAGAAGCCTATGCAAAACTAATGTGTTATGTTAAAAATATATATGTTAGCTTTGCATATCAAATAATAGAATGGGTAGTATGTGTGCGGTATGTTTTAAAGTGAACAGGATAAAAATATTGTGTATCCTTAAATATTAGGCTAAATCCTTAATGTTAATCAATTAACAAAAGACAAAATCGCTGTAAATACAGTGAAAACTATGCATTGATTCTTTTTCACATTTGATTATTCATTTTCTGTATTATTTTTGCTACATGTGAAATTAACCTACTGTAACTGATTTTTTTGTTGTTGTTTTGTTTAATAAAATTATGTGTCTTTGTTCTGTTGTATTTGTCCTTTTTAGACTAAAGAACATCAGTACAGTGACAAGGTCCTTGGATGTGCTAAACAGTGGCCTTTATTTTTTAAAAGATCAGGTGAGGTGAACTGAATTTACTTACTGTTTCTTACTGTTTCAACAATGTTTTTTTTTTTTTTTTTTTTTTTCAGGGTCTCTGCTCTCTGCTGAGTATTACAGTATCACACAAACTGATCCGAAGAGCACCTTTTTCTCTTAGTTAAATGAATACACATCTAGTTGTACAGAGCAAGTGGTGGAGATGAAGATCCTCACTTGATCATCAAGTAATTATTTTGCATGTGATCATATCTCTCTGGTTAAAGGCTGAATGGTGCCATCTCTTTTTCAAGGTAATTCCCATGCTTCACTTTGTATATAACTTGTTCCGTATTTGTTTTTCTGTCTTTCAGACACAGAAACTCCAATGTGCTTCCTCAAAGAAAGTCTACAACTCTTAAAGGTCTGCCTTTGTTTATGAGGGAAAAGTCTGGAAACATCCTGAAGACTTGCCTGGTAAGAAGATCATCAGCATATACACTCACACCTGATATATTTCACCTATTTACCAGATGCTGTTAAGAGATAGGTTTTGTGTGATATACAAAACTTATCATCAACAGACAAAGTCATGGTAAAAATTACTTAATTAAATAATTGTAGTTGAAACTTTCTCAGTGATCAGTTTGACTTCATCTGATAGCACAAATTCAACAAGTTGTTATTTTACCAAAGCAAAGACAGTGGAAAATTACTGCTTCACAACACTGTCCGGAGACATTCCCTCTGATATCTAACCTGTTAAAACAATACAGTGCACAATCATAAGGTTAAACAGTAATGTAGCAATAGCAGAGTAAATAAAATTAATATAATATGAAAGAATATGAATATAGGAGATATAAACAAGAAAAGGCAGCATGAAAGTAATCCATGTGACTCTAGTGATTTAAACCAATCTTCACTGATGCAATATGACCAGTTTTGGGTGATAAACAGAATGTGTGCCTTAATACATGTACGATTTTGGGTGACCTAAAATAACTAAACTAAAACTAAAAAAAGCATTAAATCAGAATGGCCGTGGATTCTGCTGTGGACGAGTGCCACAGGCAATCACATCAATGCTGATATGGCATTGTTTGGAGGTGGGAAAATGTTTTCCGTTTATCAGTTTTAGCTCTATGGCTGAATTTGAACATGCTTAAAAAACATGACCACCTTTACTTTTCAAGTGAAGTTACATGAGCAGACCTTTAGGAACACTCTGTGGTCTAACATAATTCAATACAATAAAAAAATGACCCTAATTTTATGCTGATTTATTTTCTACTGCAGGACACAGAGCCAGAAGACATTCACAAGGGGAGAAGATGAGGACCTTAACTATCGTTGAAGATGATGTTGCCACTATCCACTCAAACCCAAATATAAGGTGCCTCTCTGTAGTACTATAAGAGCAGTTTGGGCCAGATAATGTGCAAGACCTTTGCCACAGTTGTTACTCTCCTCTTTGGCTTGATTTATGGCCCCAATGTTAACTATTCTAAAGCATTAAAATACACCAGTAGTAACTGGTTAAGAAAAAAATTGTTTAGTTTGTTTAGAAAAAAAAACTTTTATTTATCTTGACCTAAAGTGCTCCGCAAGGCTGATTTTTTTTTTGCATAGTCCTTCAAAAGATTGTCCAAGTAGCTGCAATCCATATGGATAATTGTAAGGTTGAGCATTTATTTATTCCAGTTTGTACTCTAATTTTGTGCATAGTCTTTTTTTTATTTTTTTATAAATCTTGAAGAGTGGAATAGAACTTCATCACCTTAAAATATGTGTACCTAATGCAAATAGAAAATGTGTTGTTTTGCAGAATATTTGTCAATAAATAAGTTCTGTAATGATAGCAATGTCTTTTGTATTGTGTTGTATTTACAGTATGGTTTACTCCCTGCATTTGGATTCTTAATGTGAAGGCTATACAAGTATCTGGGTGAGATATTTGAAAAAGTTGAATCAACTTAAAAAAGTAAAAAAGTTGAATCAACTTAAAAAAGTTAAAAATTGAATCAACTTAAAAAAGTGAAGCAACCAGCTGCAAAGCTTTTTTGAGTTTACTGAACTTCAGGACCTCTGTAGTTGTGCTTACTCGTTTCTTTGAGTTGGACTGGTAGTTGGATGAACTTCGACCACTGAAGTTGAGTAAACTCAAAAATGCTTTGCAGCTGGTTGCTTCACTTTTTTAAGTTTACTCAACTTTTTATTTACATTCTCAGTGTCAAATGTCAGTTGACTGTGGACTGTGCAAAAATATCGATACAGCTATTATTGTTATCAATAACTATTGCGATGTTTTTTATATTACATTTTAATTTATTAATGAAATGTAATAAATTAAAATAAATAAATAAATAAAATATATATTAATATAATAAAATATAATATATTAAATAACTAAATTTAATTTAATTTTATAATTTATATTATTTTTTTATATTATTGTTTATATTTATTATTATTTCACAGTATGAGTGCACAGCCAGATAACACATGTTTCTTATAAGAACGTTCTCCAAACACACAACTGACTTCAGCCACAGCCTTAGATGAAATAAACAGCATTACCAGCTTCACTTATTACTAACCAGACTGACTTTATTTCTGTCAGACGTCTACAGAAGCTCTTATTGAGAATTAACAGAGGTTTAGATGTTGATGTTTTATTAATTCATTTGACATTTCCATCATGGAGATCAGTGTTTGCTTTAGTTGGGCTCGTGACTCTTGACTTTTAGACATTATATTTTCTCTGCTGTAACTGTGTTTGTAAGACTCATTTGACAGGAAAAGCCAAACGAGAATACATCCAGATGATGTTGGTTTGATATTGATGATAACAATGAAATCATCACCTAGTTTTAGTATGCAATCTTCGTGAGGTGTTATTCATTTTATATTTTAAATTATAATAGCCCTGTGATTATACAGTATGAGATCCAACAATGTCATAATAATTAATGAAGAATTTTCAAATGTGTCATTTAGACACAAAGAGACATTAAGAATCAGCGAATGAATCTCAACAATGGTGATGATCAAAAACTTCATGCTGCAATGCATATTGGGTATCTAGTCTTTGTGTGCACTTTGTGGATAATATAATATAATATAATATATATATATATATATATATATGTCAAGTCAAACTGGAGGAAATATAAATTAATTTAAATTTATATATATATAAATATTATGGATGCGCGCGCTGTGATCCCGACTCGCAGATGAGTTATCAAAATGCCAAAAAATAGTTTACAGCATAGTAGAGGATAGTCAAGTCACGTTTATTTATATAGCGCTTTTTACAAATCATAGATCGTTTCAAAGCAGCTTTACAGAGATAACAGGAAAATAATGCAACACTCTTTATTTAGGCTTTACTTTAGCTCTAGAAGAAAATAGTGTCATTGTCCATATTGTACAAGGTCATTTAGGTTGTAAAAATCATTTTTAGTTCATTTATATACAGCGTCATCGTCCAGCTCAGTTCAGTTCTCATTATAATGGTGTCAATGCAGACTGATCAATAATATTGTTGTAAATTAAGCATAATGACCATTTCAGTTTTATGAATGTTTACTTAATGCACTTACATTTTTATTTACAAAATACTATTTCAGTTTTATAAATGTTGTGGCATCTACATTTTTTGTTAAAAGTGATCAGTGGCACAAATAGCTTTGCTAATAAATTGGAATGGAAGTTTTTATTTTTCTGCTGAGTTATCACTATAATGTGATACACATACCAGAATACATCAGGTGGTACACAGCAAGTGACTGTGACTGTGAGAGCAGAACATGAGTGTGAGGATGAATAAAGCATGTTGAAACTAACTCATTCACAGACTCCATGCCAGACCAGCTCTAGTAAAACATTTTCTATGTAAGTATATTTATATTTAACCCTTTCTCGTGAGTTTAAAGAGCATGTAGAAATGTGTTTTTACCTGTGAGAAGTGAGCAGAGAATGATCAGTCCCAGCAGACACAAATCACTCTTTTCAGCCATTTTCTGTTTCTGTCAGTCTTCCCTTCAGTTTAACATCATCAGCCCCTCAGTAAAATCAGTAAAAATGGTTCAGCAATGCCTTGACTTCATGTGTAAAGACTCATAAAGTCTAGCATGAGAGTCCAGATCCGCACCAGCAACCAGCTAAAAGAGAGAAGAGGAACTACCAACAGAATCCACAGCCATCATCAGTGTAAACACAGAGATGATCAATGCTCGATGTGGTCAAACTGAGTTTTGAGTAACACGTTTCCAAACCTCAACAGTGAGCTCACATGTAATGTGACATGTAATATCACAATAAAAGCACAGCCCACAAGCCCACAGTCACCTTGCTCAATTAAAACCACAAAAGGTTACACAAGAGTATAGAATACACAGTCTAACAAATGAGAAGCAAAATAAAAAATAAAATCCTTCATATATTGTCTTAAAAATGTTTTCATTCATCCAATAAAAAATAGGATAATGGTTCACATCTATATTTTATTACTTGAGCCAATGAAAAATAAATATCATATATTAGGAATACGATTATTGAACTATTGTACTTTATGATAATAAAAAAAACTATTATCACCTTATCATTTTGGTTTCTGGTTCCCTTTGCAACAAATTATGTGTATTAGTAAACACTGTTACAAAGACCACAGACTCAGATAAAAAGCCAAGAGTCAAACTGCCAAACTAAAGGAAACACTGATCACCATAATGGTGACCAAACATTGCCATGAGATCATTTTCATAGACATCAAAAATATTGTTTAGCGAAAGTTTTATGTTTTTCGTTGAAACCATTTTTTCAGTGTGTTTTTCCACTGAATCAGACTGATTCTCCTCTGTCATGTTACTCCTGCCAGCTTCCTGATCTTGATCCAGTAGAGGTTTCATTTCATGTGTGATTCTCCTGTGTTCTGATTCTGGTTCGAATGATTGGTCATGAACGATTTGTTACGTTACAACGGACCGAACGAATCAAACGAAACTCAAGACGTGAACTAATCAATTCTGTATCCGGTACCGACTGCATAGCTCAGTTTATGAGGATGTCACGTGATGAACGTACGACTCGAACCCGAAGATTCGAGAGTATTGCGGAAATGATCTATGTAGTTGTGAGACTGTAATGAAAACCAAACCCACTTGTCTTTGAAGTATTTTATTCTTGCAAAGAAGGCCATTTACACACAGACATCAGTTTTCAACAGTGAAGGGCAACAACGCCTAGTGCGGGCTGTCTTTATTTACATCACTCACACCTCACTGCTGTTTTACTGTTATTCAGAACGAAGATCTATACCATACAAGGAGACAAAAACATCTCTCATTCTCTAGACCCAAGAAGAGGAACTGTTTCTAAGAAATTGCAGAATGTCTTGTAGACATGTAACACCTTTTGTTGCAAAGACATCTTCAGCTCACATTTGGACACAGTACATTGTAATTCTCCACTAAACTATTGGCTGTTGTCATGCAAGCACATACATTACATGAAGTACATTTAATTGCCATAACACTCTTTTCTTTTGATTATTATAAAGGTTTTATAATAGGTAAATAAAAGGTTTATTTTTCAACTGCTTTCACATAAAATTCTTACTTGTTACACAATACAAACAGAACCATTCACTAAATCTTGGCCTTTGACTAAGTCAAAGACACTTTTTTGCAAACCACAACAATTCTCTATGTAACTCACAAAAATCTAACAGGAAGTATCTTGATTTCCTTTTTCAAACACAACCAAAATGCCACAATAATTCATCAGATCCTCACACACTCTCCTCACGTGTGCAAATGTTACGCCTCTGTAAAAGAGGAAATAGAAAGTATGATACAGACACGATGTAGCTTCAGTCAAGTCCAATGTTGTAATGGATGAACGTAAGCCACACGTTCCGTACACAGGCTGAACGAGGCATTAGCAATCATTAACAGATCCTCCAAAATCACAAACTGGTACTTAAACTTTTAGAAAACAAATGTAAACTTATGTAAACAAGCAAACACTGCATATTGTAATTTAAGGTGCATTTCCCCAAAATGTTATAGAAGTTAAATAAAACAGCATTTTAAATACAGATCGTCTTTTTATCCTATTAATCTCTTTAGCCATTTTTACCCAAAAAGCAATGGATTACCGATCTACAGACCATAAGTGTATTTTAACTTTCTTTTTTTTATGGACCATTTTAAGTATTTTAACTTGCTCCTTTTTATGGACCATTTTAAGTATTTTAACTTTCTCTTTTTTATGGACCATTTTAGTATCTTTTAACTTATATCAACCCATTCAATGTATCAGTATTACATCATTTTTATCATCCTTACACAAACACTCATTGCTTTACTGAACACCAATCAATCATGGCTTTAGAATAGGCCTATAAAAGGCCAAAGGTCAAGTTATAGGTTTTTCGGACTGTGCAATACTGTATTCACAACCACAAACACTTACAGTAAAACAAAAATAGTTTGGTTTCAATCTTGCTTTCGTGTTTACCATGAATTTTTCAACATCTCTATGCCAATTACTTTCAATCTTGTACATAAATGTACATAGAAGCTCATAAAAAAAGAGTTTTAGGTTTTGAATAACTGTGTGCATATATCCAAAATGTACTATGGCAAAGGTGTTTGCATGCAACATAATACAAATGTTTGCTTTTAAGGTGTGTTTGTGATATTTTGAATGCAAAGCACTATTTTGCAAGAGATGTGAGGCATTTTGCATTTTGTGTGTGGAATTCTTGGATTTGTGTGTAAAGTTTTGAAAAAAAGAGGCAAAGTTTTGAAAATGTGTGTAAGCAGTTGTAATCCACCTTAAACTATTTTACATTCTTTCATACATATTCATCAGACATGTTAACACAAAATTCTTTCAAAACAACGCCATCTCGTAACATGGACGACTGCTGTTTTTAACCCTCCTTGCATGTAATCATCCTCAGAATAATAGCTGGCACCCATGGTTGTCTTATCTGTCAGGAAATGCATTGTCATCATTCAGTCTGATCATTTATAAACAACTAAGTTGAACACTGTACACTGGACACTTAACTTCTGTATGACCCAGCTCTTGTCTAACTCAAATAGCCAATTTGGGTCATTTTAGTCAGCTGCAAATATTAGTATAGTAGTAGTATAGTAGTATCAGATGTACTTAAAAACATGCTAAAAGTTTAACAAAGTTTGACTCCAAGAAAGGCCCCATTTTCAAAATGGTCCTTAAAATGACCATTACTACTTTGTATTCTTCCTAGACCAGGAATACTGGTGCCTGATATGTTTAGGCCATGTACTATTCTAATTAGCATATTTGCATGATGGATAAGTGATTACAAGTACAATTATTTATTAAAGCAATTGGTTACAAGCATATTTATGTGAATTCATTAGAACATGTGTGGTACTGTAAAATTAGTCAAAACAGGGCTGCCACGTGAAGGCATGTGCTGATTGCCTGAACCCGTATAGAATCATGCCAATTCAGAATCAGCGGGGCTTTTTTTTTTTTTTTTTTTGCCAGACCAGACTCAACTAGGACCTAGGCGACCAGTTTATACAGAAAGAATCCGGGAACCAGGGGCCACATCTAAATCCAAGTTGTAAAACCTAATAAAAGTGTGCAGAGAGAACCAACCTGCCGCCACACAAATATCCTCTAATGAAACTCCCTCGAAAAGAGTCTGGGAGGACGCAATACTCCTAGTAGAGCAAGCTTTTAATGCCCAGAGGTGAAGGAAGCTTCTGCAGCTTATCCTGCTGGAATTCCAGCACTGAACCGACTGGGCAGCTGACTGGGTCCACTGCATGAGCCGGAAACCAAAGACTCAAAAACCTGTACAGCTGTCTAGTAGAAGGCGCAAAAGCGTTATCAATGGTCTCCCGAACATCAGCGGGAAGACCAGACGCCACTGTCACTAGTGATTGCCTCTTATTGGCCACACCCACAGCCTCTATATATATCGGGTCGAGGATGCCAAATCCTGCCCTGGAGCTGAAACAGCAGATCTGTTGAAACTGTGGTTCAAGTCTGAAGGTTTACCTGAATTTGGCTAAACCTGAGGTTTAGTATAATGCCATCTTTATACTCAAAAACATCTATAGAGGATGCATTACATATGTATTACCTTATTCAAATTTAAATGGGTGACCATTTTAGAGGGTTCACACACAGGCCTCTGCTCTGGGTTTCAGAGTTGTTTATGATCAAAGTTATACAACTCCAATTTAAGTTACTTTTAGGTGCAATAACTTTTACATTGAATGTCAAGTCTGTGTTTTAGCAAAAAAAGGGTAGGACTGAGTAGGAGTTACATGACATAGGCTAAATCGTGGTTCACCCCAAAAAAAGATAAAACCTTACAGTAATCTTACAAAATCATGTATTCCATAAGTATGTAATCATGTCAGGGCAATTTAGACAAGTCCAATGGATTCATAGTTCCAGAAAACAAGGAGTTAGGCCTCAAGATTACTTGACTAGGTCAAATAATGAAGGAGTTAGGGCATGTTAAGGGTTTCCTGCCCATTTTGGACGCCATCTTGAAAATTACACCTTTCTAATGGTCAAACTTTGGTAAACTTTTAGTATGTTATTAAGGGCACCTAATACTACAAGAAATAGCTGAGAAACCTTTTGTTAGAATTTGTTTTAGGGTTAGGTGTTTTTTTTATTCATATATGCAGCTGCCTGGAGAACTGAAATAGTTCATAATGGATCATCACAGGTTTTCTTTTTCTGTAACTGTTACCATACTTCACAGATTTTAATTTCTTTTTGCCCTGTATTGCGAGCAAATTGCATGCGTATATTCTGACCTGGTCTCGCCGCCATGTCCCGCCGTACCTCTGTGTCGCCTGGACACGTCGGCTCTCCGGCTCCACCCTAGTCTCCTCTCCCACCTGCTTCGCCCCGTCAGTCGGCCCTGTGGAGTCGTCAGCCCTGCCTCCTCCATGGCTCCTCCTCCGTCATCTCCGCCCTGGTCGCTGACACAGCCTGCTCCGCCCTGGTCCCTCCTGCCTTCAGTCTACCCTCTCCTGCTCTTTGTCCTCCTCCAACTCCCCTCCCTCCCTCCCTCCCTCCCTCCACAGTTGGTATATCTATGGCGCAAGGATGCGATTCTTTGCGCAATTACAATTTTCAAACTTTTTGTTGTTGCTCATGAGCTACTTAGAAGACTATTGAAGATCTCTTCTCAATCTTGGATCCATTGAAAAAAAAAAAAAAAAAAAAACATTCCTATCTCGTACCCCTGGCGATAACAGCATTTTCAAAAGTTCAAAAAGTTTCAAAAGGAGAGACGTTTATTGTTGTTTTTATAGACATGATTTTCTCTTTGGACACCTTGTGCCCTATTTCCCTATTTTTGCAAGAGAACTCTGCATACTCAATAATCTAATGTCTTCACCACTAGTTGGTTGATGTAATAACCCACACTCTGCCAAATCCAGCCCCAGTTTTAACTGATTGGTGAGTCAAGCTCCCACTTCTGTAAAATAACTTCGCTTTCCTTCATTAAGATGCAATGTATGGCTGGACTTATACCTCTTGAAAGCAGATTCAGAATGTTAGTTTAACAGAGAATACAAATAACTGATGTGAGACCAGTGAGTAATCAAAGGATTCAAGTTAATATAATAATTAACAAAATTTGAAGCATCTCTGTAGTGATTATTGAAAATGCAGCAAGGGAGGGGATGGAAGTCTTTCTGTGTGGATTGTCATTCAGTTGAAATTGTTGGGCTGATGCATTGGGTAGTCAGCATGTAATGGCACTCATAGGTCTTATGTTGTGGTGAATGGGCTCCATTGCTTCTCTCCTCTGTCTGAGTTTTGGTCCATACTGCCACACTATTGCATAATGTATTGCAAAATTGTCCTTATCAGCCCGTCAGCCACTTCCTCTTCTTCTTTTTCTCTCTGTAGTCGTCTCTTTGAATAGACTTCAGTCCAAGAGAGCCGCAAAAATTGTTTATTTAACCATCTCTTTTAATGTCTCTTCATAAGTCTCTTCTGGTTAAACACAGCAGTTCCCCATTCAATTAATAAGCCAATGTTCTTCATGGCAGATGCAAGCAGATTCTTCCTTGCAAATGCAGGAAAAAGCAATAAAATATTAGAATTAATATAGAGAATTATGTATAATAAAATTACTAGAAACTAAAATTGAGGACATTTATTGGTGTATCTCAAAAAACATGGCCACCATCTGCCAATTTTTCAAGTAACTAGTAAATTAACGCATTACTTTTAAATTTACAGCAAAATATCAGGCTTACTTTTTCAAATAAATAACGCAAGTTGCTTTGTTTTCCCATTTATTGACTGGCAGCTCTCCGGTCCTCATATTCAGAAAAATCAGTAATTGTGTAGAGGCGTTGTGTGTAAACATGACGGTTGTTGTAGTTCTAGACTAAATGAGAACATGCATTTACTCATCTCACTGCCACAAAAAATGTTCTGATTCAATATCAGAATACTACGCAAACCTCCAATATTTAAATAAAATAAATATTTGTATGCATTTAATCTAACTTTATGGACCAATGCTGCTGATCTTCGATGATTCAGTTCAACCATAAGCAATTTATTGTGTGTTTATTAAGTGTTCATCTTTCTTCTCCTGTGTCCTATTCTTCTGCAATCCAGAATGGCAGCACAGCTGAAAGGTTTGTTTGACCATTGGTGGCACTATAACTGTTAAAAGCTTAAAAAAAACACACATATTTCCTATGGTAAATTGCCTGTATTGGCTGTAAATGTTTTTTTTTTTTCATCTATGATCCAAGTGGATACATGCTTGCTAAATAAAAATATATATTTTTACGCATATGTGCTTAAAGGCATTAAAACGCTTGAACCCCGATAACTGCTGCTCGCAGCTATATTTTATTCTCAACCTGAAACAATGTAAATCTGGTGAGCATCAGCATGTTCTTCATCATGATGAATAAATGAGGAATCAAGAATAAACACCAACCTCTTTGTTCTTCACTATCATGACGTTTCATTCTGCTGGTTCTTTCAATTCTCTCCTTCCTGATGCTTTCTAATAGTTCTGACAAAAACAAAACAAGTTCCAAGAGATGAGATGAATAATCAATATTTCATATTTCAGTTTAACACAGTTTAACTGCCCTGTGCACTGTACATATGCCCGTGTTGTTTACTCTGGCTTGAGATGCGTTTTTCCCATTGCATAACTTACAACCTGAGAGTGAGTGAGTCTCTGTTCAACTTTACAGAACGAGCTCCAGCACATCAAGAAGACGAATAGCAATAACTCTGACTAAAATATAAATTTGTTGTTAAATGCAGGTTTCAAATTCTACATGTAAAACAGATAAAATGTACTTTTATGAAAACAACAACTGTAACTAATGCAATTTTTTTAATTTATTTTTTTACAGAGGTGTTCTTCATTGCACTGTGAAAAAACCTGACCAACCAATAAGATGCATGCTTTTGGTCACATGACCAGAGCCGCTGCTGTTACATAAAAGACACTTGGTGGCTCACGAACAGACGGAGTGTTAATAACTGACAGCGAATAAAGCTCAAATTATGCTTTATTTTTTTTTTATGTGTACCCTAGCGCAGGGCTGGACTGGGACAAAAAAGAGGCCCTGGCATTTTTGCTCAGACCAGCCCACCACAATCGGCCGGACACAACTAACCAGTACACCATCCTTGCGGCCCCTGTAGATATGCATATCTACTGTTCCATTCCCAAAAACCCCTACAAAGCTGAGAACTAAGTGCCATGGACCAGTGTACTTACTCTCTCTTGACTGACTCCCTGGTGATCAAAGGTGGCAGTGGAGTAGGACCTACACAAAGTGAGGGCATCCTGAGAGAGAGAGAGAGAGAGAGAGAGAGAGAGAGAGAGGGACGAGAATGATAACTGATTGAGTAAAATGATCACCATACAATTATCTTTAATATATAACAATGTAGAGAGATGGTTGCACATATTTTATACTTACTTAGTGGAAATGGCTCCATGATGCTCTGAACATCCTCAAAAACAATGAACTACAAAAGTGAGGGCATCCTGAGTGAGTGAGAGAGAGAGAGAGAGAGAGAGAGAGAGGGAGGAATGATGAGTCACATTTTCAGTCTACAATATTATGAATATTTTTATAATAATATCAATAATCTCATCTTACCTCACAATAACAGCAGTTTCCTCAGTAGCTTGCTCTTCTCTGCAACTCTGTCAATTACAGTGTCGGTGTCCAAAGCCACAAGGATGTCCTTTTCAGTGGCCATCAACATGAAGGCTTCCAATTTGCTGGCAGACAGGCTGCTCCTCAGTCGGCTTTTGATATATTTTAGGGTTGAAAATGATCGTTCGCAGGCCACCTGGGTTATTGAAAGTGTCAGCAAAAACTTGTACGCATGTCCAAGCAGGGGATATGCATCAGTGAGCATGTTGAATCTCTGGAGAATCTGATAGCAGCACAGTGGGCAGTCTTTGCAGGAGGCACAGCTTTTGTTGATGATTTCCATGTCCTCTTCCTTTCCATCAGGTCCATCCTCCACTGTCCTGGTCACATATTCATCCAGTGGTGACTCTTTCAGCTTGTCCCACTGTCCCGCTAAGCTTTTCAACTCATACTGCAGGTTGTCAACTGTTGCCCTATCATCAAATTTAACCAGGCATTTGCTGAGGTCTTCAAGTGCAGATTTAGGAAGAGCATGGTTTCGGATCAGGGAGAAGTTTTTGGGATCCAGAAATGACAAATCTGCATAAAGAGTGCCATGTGTCAGAAATCTTTGGTGGATGGCCTCAATAGCTGTATCAACAATTTGGTTATCTCTCAGCATCAATTATGGCGTCATCCTGAGACATCTCACCCGGCATGGCTTTTTTCTTCTTTCTTCTTTTCTGTGGCAGTGCAGCCTCCACTTCCATGTCGGTCTCCTCATCTTGCTGCTCAAGTTTTTCATTTGCCCATTTCACAAAGTCATCAGCAGCAGCCTTGACAGTCTGGAAATCTCTCGCCATCTTTTTTAGGGCATCTTGTGTTGACATGACCATCCTATGGGCAGAGAGGATGTCCATCCCTTCCGTCTGAGGGTACTTTGACAATGGTGATGTATGCTCGAATATCCTAAGGAATAATTGAGCTGTCAGTATTGTCTCATACCTGAGTAGGCCCTCTTTGTATCCTCTGGCTTTGGTGCGTACATTTCCTTTCACAGTCTTCAGGTCCTGTATGGCTGTGAGCGTGGACAACACATCAATGTACAAACTGTCTTGAGGCTTTCCAAATGATCCAAATATTTTGTTCAGAGCATCGTGCTTAGCCCACCAACGTGTCTCTCCAATTGGAGCAATGCGTCTGTGTCTCTTGTCATGCCTCTCCTTCTCCCAAATGTTCACTCTCTGATATGACTCCCTGATGAACACTGCTGTGTCATTGAGGAGATCAAACAGTGATCCACTCTCGATCACTATTTGAGTGGTATCAGACAGCACGAGATTGAGGACATGTGAATAGCACCATACGTGTACATGGTTGGGGGACTGTGATGCCAGCAGTGCAGAGAAGCCTCTGTACTGCCCCTGCATATTTGAAGCTCCATCTGTTGCATTTCCAATGCACAGACTTGAGTCCCGTTTCAGATGCTTAAGGACCTCTTTTAGCAAGTCGACAAAGGACTGTCCAGTGGACGTGCTGCACCGGATCACTGGGACAAGCCTCTCATTGACAACATCAGTCACATACCTCAAAATGACTGAGCATTGGTCTTGTGCTGTTATGTCCTGCGTTGTATCCAGCTGGACAGAAAACATTCCAGCTTTCCGGATCTCAGTGGAGATGTTTTGCTGAATTAAGCTCCGGATGGTATCAATCACAGAGTTGACGGTCGTTTTAGACAGTAGAGAGATGAGGGAACCTCTGCCTCTTGATCCTGGTGACACATGCAACTTTTTGCTCTTCTCAATCACATTACTTAGATGCTCTTTTAAACACACATCATATTTTCCCAATAAAATGATCAGCTCCAAAAAATTTCCATGGTCGAGGCTATCGTTGTCCAGGGTATACGCAGCCTCATTCTCCACCTGTCTGTAGCTTAGGCCCCTCTTTCCTATCACTTTTACGACCTCCACTACCCGTTCCAAAACCTGACGCCTCTTCTTGACCTGATTTCTGTGCTCTGTCAGCTGTCTGCCCCCCAGTAGGTTTTTGATGTCAGCTTTTGAGCAGTTTAAAAAATAAGCTTCAGCACAATTTCTGTGTGCCATGCTTTTTTCATGCTCTTCCGATCTCTGGTGCACATGTCTCCAGTCTGACATTCCATTTATGAAAATGTTGGAATCAGTTGGCTTGCTGAAGGCCAGACATAAAAAACAAAATAAAGCATGACGTTCATGACAATATGTCAGCCACTTTCTGCTTTTGCCATCTTTACTGGTGAACACCTTCTTCACCACAGGGTTTTTAGTATCATGTTTGGGGTGATGATTTAAAAACACCTGCATCATGGCAGGCTCAGGATGGGCAAAGTAGTCTACAGCCTGTTCCTCCCTGTCTCTCTCCTTAACTGCTAACTCAACCTGGCTTGACTATACATAAGGACAGAGAGAGAGAGATGATTACAATTATTTGAAAGAGTTATTAAAAGTACACTTAGTAAGGATCCATTTTGGTTATATAGTCCTGTATTCTTGAAGAGCAGGATTTCTAGATGGACAATGTGCTCCATGTTATAAAAGCTAGTTAACCCTTTAGAACCCAATAGAATGTGGATGTAGAATACTGCTAATTCTAAAAAGAAATGTTTTTTTTTAAATGAACCAGACAGCAGAAAAACTAGTTTACAATTGCAAGTATAGGCTACTTTGTTTTAAAGAGCACAAACCCCTCTTTAATATGACACCAAACAACATTTACCTCTCATTGTTGAGATAATTCCCATAAAAAAAAAAAAAAAAAACTATACTACCAAATTACTCACACAAAACATCCTAATAATATAAATGATATTCATATTATTCACTCACCGTAAATATTCCATATTAAAGGAGAACTCCGGTCAATTTTAACATTGAGCTCATTTTTTTGTACATTTGGAGTGCTGTCAATACAGAGAACATCGACAAAAATCGGTGTTGCCTACACTGAGTTATTCTATTTTTAAAATTTGCACCCTGTTGACTTCAATGGGGCAAGTACTAAACCTGATTTTAGCCTCTTAACATCATTGATGTGTCATTACAAGTGCACAGAAAATGTGAGTGATTCCTTCTGAGTGAACACGAGTGAATCTGACTGCAGTAGATGTGAAAGATATGTATAAAAATGATGTAGAGTAGTGAAGGGGCACCCCGCCAAGTGGAAGCAACCTTCGGACACAACTGCATCGCTACCGATCGCTCCACTGGGGGGATTCCCTCGTATCCCTTCACCGCTCCACCATCCAGGGTGGTGAGGGAGAAGGAATGAGTCGGTCTATGTCTGGCAGTCAGAGGTGCCGTCCATGACTTCGTCAACTCCTCATGCACTTCCGGGAAGAATGGGACCGGAGCGGGACGCTGAGAACCAGCGCGGGCCGCCCCGATACACCAATCATCAAGCCGCGAAGGTTCGGGACACGGTGGAGGGTTCCACACGAGCCCGCCATTCGCGGCCGTCTGGGCAAGCATAGCGGCCAACTCAGGATCCGGCTCGGCTGCAGCCACCACACTCGAAGGGGGTAGACCCGCCGAGTCGTCACCTGAGGATGACCGCTCTCCCTCAGATGCAGCGATAGACATCGCATCGTCAGGTGGCGCCCCGAAGGAGACTACCGGAACCGCACGGGCGGCTCCAGCGGCTCCAACGGGGGCACTGATGGCAACGGCGCTACTGAGGAGTGGGAACCTCCTGAGGATCTTTCACCTGGCGAGATATTCCGCACTGTAACCCTCATTCACTCACCAACAGGCACAACCGAAGTAGCCGCCCGCTGGACTGAACCAGCAGACGAACTAGACCGGGTGTAGACTGAAGGGACACCCTCAGCAAGTTTCTGCTGAAGGATTCTTAGTCTTGAGCGGAGCGCCGCCAGAGTCATGTTCCCACAATGAGAACATGACTCGTTCACAAATGCTGCCTCTGCGTGCGCTAAGCCCAAGCACGAGACACAGTATTTGTGACCATCACCCTGCGACAGAAGTCTACCGCATCCAGAAACGCACGGGCGAGATGACATCTTTGTCACGTAGACGCAGGGCGCCCGTAAAAGCTCTTTTGGGAAAGAGAGAAAATCTCTCTTTTACGTGCCGAAGCACACAGGGACCCACCGCGGCCACACACGGGGAAACTGCAAGCCCATGTGGGCACTCAATACCAGCCATGAAAACGGCTTTTGATTTACTCAAAACAAGCATGGCTGGCAGCAGGAAGCGGCGATCGCTGATGAAAGCTGTAACACCGGCAGAGAGAGGAGTCTTTCCTTGAAGAGGACTCGTTGAAAAACTCTTTTTGAAAACTCTCAGGCGAAGGAAACAGCAGCAAACTTCAGTGTTGAATCCTGTTCGGCTTCGAGGCGATAAGCATTGCGCAATGTTTACTTCCGCCTTTTATACCCGCACTGGTAGCCGGGCCGCGGAATGCAAATATTGCATGCCAATTCAGTTTCTCTTTCATTGGCTCGTTGTTAACTCTCTCGAAGGCAATTGGCTCCCTAGCGTGATCCCAATTCGTCAGGGGAACTCCCCCGACAAGGCGTCGGAGTTCCCTGCTGACGAAAGGGAACTGACTTTTTACACATGGATATTAGATTATGATATTAGATATTGTTTAAAAAAAAATATGAACAGTGTATAATAGAAACACAAAAAATATGTCTTATAGATCAGGGATGGGTCCTGGAGGGCCGCTGTCCTGCAGAGTTTAGCTCATAGGACAGTTTTGCTATACATTCAAATATTTTATGGTTTGATTTTTGAGTATGCGGATTAATTTCTTTTATTCCTCCTCTTTCTGAGAACATCTCAGTGACTGGCAGCCGTCGACTGAGTCAGCCCTGCAAACCTTTTGGTGGACAGTGTAAATAAGCACTGATCCCAGATGATGTCCCACCGGCAGAGGCTTTACCAGCGTCTCTATTGTGCAACTCATCCCGGATCTCCCGCTCAGCTCAATAATAGTCTACAGAAAAATGTTTTCTTACAATCTGTTTTATGTATTCTGTTAATTTTATTTATTTAATTTCATACTCTTATTTAGTTTTTCGTATTTTAAACGTAACGTATATTGTAAATAGTTGTATAAGTACTGTAAGTAAAAATGTATAGAACAATTTATTTTGCATCAAATGAACAAATTCATTGACAAGAAAATTACAGAATAGTTTCTTTATTACATTTACAAGTCATAACTTTCATTACAAAAATAAACAATATTTTTTGTTTCATTTGTAAACTATAACTCGCATAAAAATAGTGTATACGATTGTTGAATTTACTCATTTTAATTCACATAAGCAAAAGTTTATTTAAACTGTCAAGAAGAGAAAACAATCCGTTCATTCTCTCCCTGTTCTCCCGTGATCTCCTCTCCTCTGTCTCTCTCTGAAACTTCATGTCCTCCCGAACTAGCTCGATCAGCTCATCCTCTCGGCCTTGTTCCTCTCGGCTGTTGCTGTTTCCTCGTTCTGTCCTTCGCGGCCCGGGGAAAGAAGGATGGTAGGAGGGTTGCCAGGTCTGTGCAACAAAAGTAGCCCAAAAAACCCATCGGCTCTTCTCCATCGGGCGGCCGAATTCTCCACTGGATTTGTGTGTCTGATGGATGTTTTGGGGGTGTCGGAGTGCCGAAATCATACTTACAAGGGTGGAGATCAACCTGCGGAATTTTTTTTTACTGCGGCAACAACTTAAAAGTAGCTAAATTCTGTGGGAAAACCTCAGACTTGGCAACACTGACAGTGGGCCGCATTAGAAGGATCCTTCGAATTGGGACAGCCTTCGTCGCACCGCTGTGACGCAATCAGCCTTCAAATGCGGCCTTTGGAGGATGCAGCCTCTGAATTGGGACACAGCTTTTGTTTCTCAGCACATAAAGATGAACTGTGATTTCAGACTGCAGTGATGTGGTTTCTCCACTGTATAGAATAGAAGAAGAATAGAATCGGGCATTTATATAGCGCTTTCATATGTACTACTGTACACCCAAAGCACTTTACAATCATGTCAGGGGATCTCTCCTCAACCACCACCAGTGTGCAGCATCCACTTGGATGATGCGACGGCAGCCACAGTACAACGGCGCCAGTGCGCTCACCACACACCGGATATAGGTGGAGAGAGGAGAGAGAGTGATAGAGCCAATTCAATGTAAGGGGATTATTAGGAGGCCATGATTGGTAAGGGCCAATGGTGTGTGGCCATGACACCGGGGTTACACCCCTACTCTTTACGAGAAATGCCATGGGATTTTTAATGACCACAGAGAGTCAGGACCTCGGTTTAACGTCTCATCCGAATGACGGTGCCCTTTGACAGTATAGTGTCCCCGTCACTACACTGGGGCGTTAGGACCCACACAGACCACAGGGTGAGCACCCCCTGCTGGCCTCACTAACACCTCTTCCAGCAGCAACCTGGTTTTCTCAGGTGGTCTCCCATCCAGGTACTAACCAGCCCTGCTTAGCTTCAGTGGGCAACCAGTCTTGGGCTACAGGGAGATATGGCTGCTGGCTATGGATCTTCATGTGTTTCTTCAGGTGACTTTTAAAAGCGAAACTCTTTCCACACTGATCACACGTGTGCAGCTTCTCTCTGCTGTGGATCCTCTCATGTGTTTTCAGATGTTCTGATCGACTGAATCTCTTGTCACAGTGTGAACACTTATAAGGTTTTTCTCCAGTGTGGATCCTCTCATGTAATTTCAGAGATGATGAAAAACTGAATCTCTTGTCACAGTGTGAACACTTGTAAGGTTTTTCTCCAGTGTGGATCCTCTCATGTGTTCTCAGATGTCCTAACTGAATGAATCTCTTGTCACAGTGTGAACACTTGTAAGGTTTTTCTCCAGTGTGGATCCTCTCATGTGTTTTCAGATGTGCTGAATGACTGAATCTCTTGTCACAGTGTGAACACTTGTAAGGTTTTTCTCCAGTGTGAATTCTCTGGTGTTGTTTTAAATTTTCAGCTTTAATAAAAGTCTTCCCACACTCAAAGCACACGTACTCTCTCACACCAGTGTGAATTTTCTGATGTCTTCGTAAAGATTTCAGCAGTGAAAAACTCTTTCCACACACAGAACATGAATGTGGCTTCTCCTTTGTATGAACTGTCAGGTGTTTCTTCAGGTTTGATGACCTAAGAAATGTTTTGCCACATTGATCACAAGTGAACGGCTTCTCTCCGGTGTGGATCATTATGTGTTCTTTAAGGGATGATGATTGACTGAAACTCTTCCCACATTGATCACATGTGAACGGCTTCTCTCCTGTGTGGATCCTCATGTGAACATTAAGGGATGATGATTGCCTGAAACTCTTTCCACATTGATTGCATGTAAACGGCTTCTCTCCAGTGTGAACTCTCGTGTGAATCTCAAGACTTTGTTTGCTTGTGTAACTCTTTCCACACTGAGTGCAGGTGAAAGATTTCTTGGCTCTTCTTTTCTTTAAAAATGTGATTTTAGTATTTGAGCGACTCAAAGGTTTTTCTCCAGGTTTGACATGATGTTCCTCCTTTACTTCGCTCAGTTCTTCACTCTCCTCCTTCACTTCGCTCAGTTCTTCACTCTCCTCCTTCACTTCACTCAGTTCTTCACTCTCCTCCTTCACTTCACTCAGTTCTTCACTCTCCTCCTTCACTTCCATCAGGTCTGAAATGAAATGTGAAGAAAAAAATACATAATATTTCAAAGAGAGAAATATAAAGTGAAAAGACATAAAAGTGAGCTCTGATGTAAGAAAGTACACTCTCAGAAATAGGGGTACAGTAGGAGTCCATTTCTGTACCCCAAGGTACAATCTACACTAACGTACCCCATAGGGCTTATTATTGGACCTCAAGGTACATATATGTACCTTTTTGAGGGTCAAAAAGGTACATATATGTTCCCCAGCATTAAAAGGTACATATATGTACCGTTTCTTTTAAAGGTTAAGGTACAATATCAAGAGAAAGCCTCTGCTAAGCCAATTTTTTTTTTTTTTTTTTTTTTTTGTAAAAGTAGGCTAGTTGTTTAAAGGGATACTCCACTTTTTTCGGAAATAAGCTCATTTTACATCTCCCCCAGAGTTAAACAGATGAGTTTTACCGTTTTAGAATCCATTCAGCCGAACTCCGGGTCTGACGGTACCACTTTTAGCATAGCTTAGCACAGATCATTGATTCTGATGAGTCCAGTAGCATTTCTTTCAAAATGACCAAAGAGTTTCAATATTTTTCCTATTTAAACCTTGACTCTTCTGTAGTTAAACCGTGTACTAAGATCGACGGAAAATGAAAAGTTGCGATTTTCTAAGCCTATATGGCTAGGAACTACTCTCATTCCAGCGTAATAATCAAGGAACTGTGCGGCTGTACCATGGGTGCAGCAGGCGTAATGATATGACGCAGCGCCTGAAAATAGTCCCCAGCTCGGTAACTTCTTCCAACGTGACCGGGACTAAGTTTGTCTAACCTATTAGACCTATTTTCAGGCGCTGCGTCATATCATTACGCCTGCTGCACTCATGGTACAGCCGCACAGTTCCTTGATTATTACGCCGGAATGAGAGTAGTTCCTAGTCATATAGGCTTAGAAAATCGCAACTTTTCATTTTCCGTCGATCTTAGTACACGGTTTAACTACAGAAGAGTCAAGTTTTAAATAGGAAAAATATTGAAACTCTTTGGTCATTTTGAAAGAAATGCTACTGGACTCATCAGAATCAATGATCTGTGCTAAGCTATGCTAAAAGTGGTACCGTCAGACCCGGAGTTCGGCTGAATGGATTCTAAAACGGTAAAACTCAACTGTTTAACTCTGGGGGAGATGTAAAATGAGCATATTTCCGAAAAAAGTGGAGTATCCCTTTAAAGGTTTTAATGACATCTTAATTATTTAAGGTAGATTTTAACTTATCACTATATTTGAGTAGCCTTGAAATAAAGGAAATAAAAGTTTTGTAAGTCAATTTGCTAATATTAAATCATTATAATACAATTATCCAGCTGATGAAATTATAATATTATACTGATTATGTAAATGAAAAACAACACACTTAAACACACAAATGGCTGATTCTCACTGTTATAGTTTATTTCATCAGAAATATTTTTGCATTGCATAGCCTGAGTACATTATCCCTCCCTAATTTACTGGAGAGAGCGGAACGGAGACTGCCAGCTCAGTACTTTTGATTGGTGGAAAGATCTGTCAAATATGTAGAGCCAGTCCTGATTGGCTGCTTGAATCTCAATTTAAGAGAACGTCGTCCAGTTCACGGTCTTTCTTACGGCAATCGATGGAGAAGAAGTCATACGGTTACTCATGGTTCTTACAGGGCTTTCAACCGAGGAGGTCCTTCAAAAAATATCAGAAGCAGGCATAGAAGTAACCGACGTCGAAGCCCAGCGATTCAGGGGTAAGTTTTTATTTAAATGACATGTTAGTTGACAAAATATATTTGTGGTAGCCAATGCTAACGGGCTATGTTACCCTGCCAAATTGTATATGTCCTCTGTTAGTGGCTGAAACGTGGAATGTTACTGAATTTTTCCTCGGCTGGTCAGGCCATGTTTTTTAATATTAATATTATAAAGTATTAGGATTGCAGAGGACTTTTCAGAACTTTAAACTATGACCAGGCCTTGTGCATAAGCTCGACAGTTGGTGGCGTCATAGGCCAGTCCCGCCACTCGACCTCCATCTTGGCCGCTGCATGTGCGCTGCCGCTGTGAAATGCGGCCGCCATCTTAAACAGTTCTTAGTTTCGTTGCGTAGCAGCAGTTTAGATCATAGATATCATATATCTTTGGTTTAGATGCTGAGCGCTATACAGCATTTTCCTGTTCAAATCCACGGACAATCGCAAATAGGGCTCAAGGGATTATTTTTCACAAGTAAGATTTAACATTACCGTACTATTGGTTGTATTTTGTGAATAAAATATTACCAGAGAGTGTACACAAATATAAGTAAACGCTTTGCAGTTTGGATGATGTCCTGTATGAACAAATTGTGTTATGTTTTTATGTTTCCACTGTTCGATCGCGCCTGCGCCTCTCTCTCTCACACACACACACATCATATTCCAGCCTCAGTCACAGAGCTTCAGAGCTAAGGCAACAGATTAGGTGTCCCTAAATAACCCGCATATCTAATGCCTGGTTCAGATTACAAGGTTTTTTTTGTCTGTTACGATAGTCACGGTGTCAGATTAACGTTACACGATTTTGACTCCTAAAATATTGTGTCGTGGACAAGAAACATGTCAGACGTTACACGTTGCTTTCCGACCTGTCATCGCGTGCCGTCACAGACGCACACATACACACACTCGCGCGCGCACACGCACACACACTGTACCTAGCTCGCTCACACAATCGCTCTCGCACGCACACACACTCACTGTCGCTCGCACACATGGCGCACACACACTCACTGTTGCTCTCGCTCACTACTCACTCACTCTCGACGGAACCCATTAAAAAATTAAACATGCTAGTCTTTGCGACGTAGGTTGTCGCCCACTATGACACACTATACGAGATGAAACGATCGAATCTTGCATCCCGACGCCCGTTGTCTTTTACGAATCCCCACGACACCCTATGTCAAACGGATTGGGCTAAAATCGTGTAATCTGAACCAGACATAACAGTAGTTACGCATTTCATTAACTTTAATTAATTTGCACGCGATTTTTGTTTATTTTTTATACCGTGTATATTCATGCACCGAACCTAACATGGGCATTGGCCACAAAGCTAATGTTGTTGCTATTATATGCTGGTCAAATTATTTCATTTTGTTTGGATTACTTTTTAGTCAAGTGCACTGTTTCATATCCCTCTGTTTACTTTCTTTCAGATAATGATGTGGATGGTGAAACAGTTGACTGTGGCCTCACAGAGACAATGGTATCGTACTTGTTTCAAGGATCTTTTAAGAAGCAAGTCAAATTCAACCAGTTTGTATGCAAGCTGAAAGAGCCAGTAGTAACGCTGACATTAGAGCCTGTGCCTCCAGAGGAATGCCAGCAATCTAGTTCAGCTATACCAAGGTTAGTGAATGTATGATGTTTTCAAAGCATCTTCCAAGTTTCATCTTAGCTTTAGTGACCAACTTGAAGATTAAGAACACTAGTACCATAATGTTTGTTCTAGTAGTTATTGTCCTCATAGCAGACATTGCTTTTTTAAGGCTACCTGAATTTTCATACCTGACCTGTTGCAAGGATTTAAGATATATTATCAAAGACTGCAGGCCTGCACTTTACGTATTGTTTGGTAACCTATTAATTGGAATGGTCTTAGCGGTGTAAACTGTTTGTGTTAATTTGATTTACACCTAAAATTAAAAGTAAAAAAAAAAATGTTATATTACAGGAATGGAGCTAATGTGAGACTGCCTGGTAGTTTTGACATTCCAGCATTCCCCAGCTACCTACAAACAAAACTAGACAACAAAGAACCATGCCAGAAAAATCCAAAGGATAGACACATAATGATCCGGGTTCTCTATGAGGCTGTGGCACAATACACAATGTACGTAAGTGTGTTGAAGGCAATTAGATATGGGAAAGCGATACAATGATTTGCAAGACTTCAGTGATGTATCAACCTTAGCTAGTTAAAACAAGTTAACTTAACCTGCATGTAAAAGGAGATGTCACCTAGACTTAAAGCAGTTGCGCTAAGGCTAATCTATACTTCCATTTAAAATTTCATCTGATTCTAGGAAACCACCAGAAATAGTTAAATTCCCTAGGGGGGAAATATTTTTATAGGTGTAACTGGAATATTTTAACTGAAGTCTTTGTAGAGCATATTTTCCCCATGAAACAAAATTCATGCTAAAAAAAAAAAAAAAGGATTGTGTTTGTCCTGGTGCATGATTATTTCAAGGCAGATGGCCTTCAATTGATTTACATTTCTTCTCTTGTAGGTATCCCACAACTTCAGAATATGTGCAAGTTGTAAAGATGCTGATTGCGAAATATCCTTTCCTGAAGGATCTCGAGGGAAATGGTTATGTAAGTGCAAATAACTATACACAGTATTTTTAACATGAGGTATTCAGGGTATCAGCGGGGTCTTGAAAAGTATTAAAAGGTGATAAATCAATTTTGGGAAAATTAAGACCCTTAAAAAGTATTAAAAAGTCTTATCACGGCTTTATAAAGTCTTACATTTTGAAAGTATTTTTTCTGAATTAGCTGTCCAACAGTTTGAGTCCCAAAAACATCGTAAAAGTGTGTGAATTTAGTCATTTTTATAAAAAAAACGAACAGGTACATAAAAACCGAGGCTATTGTGGGTGCGTTCGTAAATTAACTCTGAGAGCACCAGAGCGGGCAGGCGGGCGGAAGTTCAAAAGCACAATGTACGCTCTGGCGTTCCCAGTGTGTATTACAACGCACCAAATTTTTTAAGAGAAGGTTGGTGAACGCATGAACAGAATGCAATAATATCTGTCTACAGAGCCGCAGAGCCACAGTTTTACCCCAGCAGTTTCACCCCAGCAGTTTTACCCCACGCATGCGCAGTTTCATCACAACAGTTTTACCCGCAGAGTCCGTTTACCGTTACATTAACCCATACAATTTGTATTATGCATTTCCTTAACATGTATTTGCTAATCAAACACTTTATATGAACAAACTACTAATCTATAAAACACAATCGGTCTTCCGACCTTTTACTTTTGTGTTGATATGCGCGAGGGAGAGAGAGCAATACAGCGCTTGTGTTGTTTGAAGGCGGTAGAGTGAGAGTGCGCGCGCGCGGCCGGGGCTCTCTCTCTCTCTCTGTTTGTTCTTGCGCCCTGTCCACTGATCTAAATAATTAGTTGTCACGACGACTTATTTGTTCCCTCATATTAATAAATCGTGGACACGTACACGTACGAATTAATTCCCTCCCTCATTTTGATTTAACGAATTACAACGTGGCCAAAAACAGTTTGATACTATTAATTAGTGAATGCTAAAGACCTATTTTTGTGAATTAGTGAATATTCAGGTGAATTATTTCGTGGCCACGAATTAATAATGATTATTAAACTGTTTTTCTTACCTGTGAAGATAGCTCTTCAGTGAAGGCCGACTATTCTCGTACAGCTTTTTATCCCTTTTTTTTTTTGTGAATTGGTGAATATTCAGGTGAATTGTTTCGTGGCCACGAATTAATAATACCTCAGCACGTTTTACAAATTTTAATGCCTCAGCACTTTTTTTTACCCCTGACCAGTTTTCATGCCTGAGCTGTCTTTGGTAATCAATATTTCTGTTTCAATTAGCACACATGGCACCTGTCTCTGAGGCGTAAATTCAAGTGGGAGCGTGCACCTCTGGTTGACAACAGTGAAGTGAGAGGTAGTAAGGAGAAGTTTGGCCACAAAAAATCAAAGCAACTTGTAGAAACAACGAGGACCAGTCAGAGAAAGGTGTCCAAGGTCAGTGATGCCCAGCTTGGTGTATTGGTAATAAATGAGGCTTAGTTAAGTTGTAGTTAGTTGGTTAATGTATCTGTCGTATTTTCTTTTTCACAGTTTTGTAGTTATTAATTATAAGGTTGGTCAAGTAAGTTCAATCAGATTGATAGAAGATTGGTTCACTCAATGGAACTACACAAGACAATTTAGTGTTTAGTTTTATGTCAGATGTGTTTGTAAGTGTATCTCTCTCTATCTCAATTCCCATAAAGGCACCAAGTGTTCTGGGTGAGGATCCATCCTCCATTGAGGCTCATGTGAATGTCTTAAATAGCCAGTACCAGAAGATGCAACCTGACTTCAGGATTGTACGAGACCGAATGCAGCAGACGTTTGCATGGCGGCAAAAGGAGATTGCTGATGGCATGACTGTAGAGGACACAGTTAAGAAGTACCCTTTTTTAAGGACACCCACCGGGGTAAGTAAAAATGTATTCTAAGGTCATAGTTAGAATTCTTAACTGTATATTCTTATTTGCTGGTCCGTGTGAGTGTAATGCATGCACCAAGTTTGATTCCCTGTCATGAAAATGAGAACTTCACCAGGAGTGTACTGCTCCAAAATGGCATACACACAGATACAGGGCTCTACAGTTATGACCATTTTGCTCGCATATGCCCCTAAAAATCGATATGTGCGAACCGGAAAAATTATTTACGAGCACAATGTACGAGTAACTACAACCTACCATAATCCCCCCACCCCGCCTGCTGCGGTGCACCTTCACTAATTGTTCAAAACACTACGTCCAGAGTAGCGGGAAGGATGTGACACAAAGCTGGTGTCAATCATATGAAAGTTGTTGAAAGTCTGGCAGGAAAAAAGCCAGCTAGTCACTGGAGCACCGGGAGAGATTCTTTGTGAAGCTTCCCAGATAGCAACATTGTTTCGGCCCGGATCCGGCCCACATCTGGCACTTGTGGAATGCGGATCTGGCCCACATGCGGCGTGGAATGACGGCACTTGGGCGGACCGCTCCTGTTTGCCAGATCTGGGCCACAAGCAGGCCATAGCAATGCCACATGTCAGCCAAGAGCAAAGAAATAAACCAGAACTGGACCTTATCTGAGCCACAAAGTCTGTGTATATTAAATATGAAGTCATCTCAGCCTTAATAAGCCTGTTAACAAGCAGAATCACTGAAGGAAAGAAGAGAACAGAAAAAGAGACGAGCAGAAACACAAGAACTACAACTGACTTCAGCCACAGACTCAGATGAAATCAACTGAAGAGAAAAGAAGACATTAAATCTGTGAAGATCTCAGCAGAGGAGGATTAAACAACTCCACAAACAGCATTACCAGCTTCACTTATTACTAACCAGACTGACTTTATTTCTGTCAGACGTCTACAGAAGTTTTATTAAGAATTAACAGAGGTTTAACTCTAATGTGTTTCATTTAAAGTCACCATAACAGTGATTCATGTTTCCATTAGTTGGGCTCTTAACTCTTATTATATCTATTATATTTTTGGCTGCTATGACAGTGTGTTTGTTAAACACATTTGCAGCAACAAAGAAAGCTAAAGTGAAACGAGATCAGGTGATGATGGTTACCTGGTGATGATTTTATAGTCATCATGAATTAGCCTGTTTCACTGATGTCTTTGGAATCGAACAATTGTGTTGATCCAGTAATATTGTTACATCACAAACCATGTGTTACTGCAGCATGAGATCCAGCAATATAATAACAATAAGTTAGAAGACTTTATCAAACATGAGCACGAAAGAGACGGTTTAATATGACACACACAGATATCAACAATCAGCGTATGAATCTCAACAATGGTGACAATCACAAATATTTAGATAAACAGATTAATTCAGAACATCACTGAAAAGCTAATAATTCATAACAAAAACAACAGCAAAAAATAAAAGCAAATATTTAGAATCAAACAAAATTATAGGACAATTCAGCTGCATAATTTATTCATGTTGCAATGCATGCTGGGAGTTTTGTACTATGCTGGTACCCAGCATGCATTGCAGCAAAGTACATTTGATTGTCACCATTGTTGTGATTTATATGCTGATTGTTGATGTCTGTGTGTGTCATATTAAACTGACTTTTTC
Source organism: Rutilus rutilus (assembly GCF_951802725.1). NCBI lineage: Eukaryota > Metazoa > Chordata > Actinopteri > Cypriniformes > Leuciscidae > Rutilus > Rutilus rutilus. The sequence goes on along the minus strand of NC_140209.1, from coordinate 19,410,470 downwards.
GTGCTCATGTTTGTTAAAGTCTTCTAACTGATTGTTATAATATTGCTGTATCTCATGCTGCAGTAACACAGGGTTTGTGATGTGAAAACATTAATGGATCAACACAATTGTTAGAGTCCAAAAAACATCAGTGATTAAAGGTTATTTCATGATGATTATTAAAACCATCAACAGGTAACCATCATCACCTGATCTCGTTTCACTTTAGCTTTCTTTGCTGCTGCAAATGTGTTTAACAAACACACTGTCACAGCGGCCAAAAAAGACAAAAGATATAATAAGAGTTAAGAGCCCAACTAATGGAAACATGAATCACTGTTATGGTGACTTAAAAAAGAAACACATTACAGTTAAACCCCTGTTAATTCTCAATAAAAACTTCAGACGTCTGACAGAAATAAAGTCAGTCTGGTTAGTAATAAGTGAAGCTGGTAATGCTGTTTGTGGAGTTGTTTAATCCTCCTCTGCTGAGATCTTCACAGATTTAATGTCTTCTTTTCTCTTCAGTTGATTTCATCTAAGGCTGTGTCTGAAGTCAGTTGTAGTTCTTGTGTTTCTGCTCGTCTCTTTTTCTGTTCTCTTCTTTCCTTCAGTGATTCTGCTTGTTAACAGGCTTATTAAGGCTGAGATGACTTCATATTTAATATACACAGATGTTGTGGCTCAGATAAGGTCCAGTTCTGGTTTATTTCTTTGCTCTTGGCTGACATGTGGCATTGCTATGGCCTGCTTGTGGCCCAGATCTGGCAAACAGGAGCGGTCCAGTCAAGTGCCGTCATTCCACGCCGCATGTGGGCCAGATCCGCATTCCACAAGTGCCAGATGTGGGCCGGATCCGGGCCGAAACAATGTTGCTATCTGGGTTTCATGACAGGGAAGGAGTTATTGGGTCAAACTTGGTGAACGTATTGTACTCTAATAAACAAGCAAAAACCACTATGTAACTGAAATGTTATTAATCATTATTAAAAATGTGACAGTGGAAATAAATGATGGGGATTTTAATGGTTTTATAGTATTAAAACTAACATGTAGTCTACACACAATTGTCACATATCTTCCATATGCCATTAAGTACTGCTTCTTAGATTAGTATCAAGCTGCATGATGATTTCTGGTATGGAATAAAGCTTAATGTTTTTTCTTCTGTAGTTGTGTGAAGAGTTGGAACGTATCCATCCAGCAACAGGGAACTTGTGTCAGCGATTCAATGAAGGCTTCAAATGTATTGTACCGAAGGTGCTTCAACTAGCTCAAAGGAAATGCCCACTATTCCAGTTTTACCTGGAGACAAAAGAAGAAGCTCTTACTGAGGATCTTCCAGGTACTGATTAAATGTTAATGCCTATACCACAGTGTTTCCAAGTCGTGGCCCTTAATATGTCTTTAATTCTATTTTAGATTTGTTATTATTCTTATGTCATAAAACAGTGTACTTCAATTGAAGTGTTAATTAACACGGGTTCTGTGGGAAAATCATCTTTAAATTCAAATTGCTTACCTGAAATTGACATCTACACTGGACCAAGTGCACAGTGATTACCTTAATATTTACCTGCACTGTTTCTGAATTAGAAAAATGTTGTTTAAATATCAAATTTATCTTATGTCTTGCAGATATTGACTTTAGGGCAGCCCTCATCTTTCTGCCTTACATCTTCAAGGAGAACATTGATCGCTTTATTACACTTGGAGAGTTATGTCTTGCTTGCTAAAATCTCTTTTGTTCACCTCCATAACACCAAATACACTTGACAAATGTACTGATAGAAAGAAAATCATATTAACACCACACATGTCTCCACTTAAAGGAATACTTTTTCCACTTTTAAATATTTCATTACTTTTAAGTAGTATGTAAAGTGGTAATGAGGCTGATCACCTCATCATTGTTGCTACGCTGAAGACTTGCTTGGATGGTCCTATTGCTTTTTGTCTTCCACCATTGTTAAATTACTTTAGATTCATCAATTCTTGCTTAAATCCAGTCAAACAAGTTTTAACAGCAATTCATATCTGTTCTTGTGTGAAAGGAAAATACGTAAGTTTGAGTACATAAGCACAATATTTGTGCACAATGACTACAAAATAAAATTTTACTCTAATTGTGTAGCATGAACACCCAAAACAAAATCTAATTTACTAGCTACCGAATCTGCACACCACATCAGAATATAGTCACATTCTAATTATAAACCACTATTTGAGCATATAATGTGCATGCAAAGAATGTAGATGATGCATTTGCTTGGTAATCTTGTGTATCTACCCAATAACACAATGCTAATCGATTGCTATTTTAACAACCCTATCAATGAACAACAGCCTCACATTCCTCCTTAAAGAGCAAGTGCAATATGTCAGAATGGATTAACTTTTTGTTCGTTACCAGAATTTGTGAGGTATTAATATTTTTCACCAAATGGTAAGAATGTCAGGTTAATTGTGCTTTTTTCCTTTTGGCTTTAAATAGACTGATCTTGACCTATTCAGTTGACCGACCGAGACTGGAAAATGGCCTTTGCCAGGAGAGCTCCAAACATTCTGAAAGTGGACCACATCGAGGTGTTTCGCAACTCAGGAATCATCTCAGCCTTCTGCACATACTTCGTGTTCAATCTTGCATATCCAAGACATCTGAAGAACACTCTGATGTTTCTCCAAAGGTACATTGCCAAAGTAGTTGTGGATGGTGACCAGCCTCTGCCAATAACTGTCACTATAGGCAAATAAATCTCCTATACTGACTCCACCATGCCTCGTCCATACCAGTGCCCCAAATGCTCCAGGAGGACATTCACCTTGATGAAACTAATTCAGCACATAGGACTCATTCATGCCCATGAAGCCAATTTCACAATTACATGTGGACTTAATGACTGCCAGTCAACATTTACAAAATATGAGTCTTTTAGGAGACATGTATATCGAAAACACACAGACCGTGTTTTACGTCCTGACGACGACGATGATGATGATGATGATGGAAATACTGAGGTAGTCGATGAAGATTTTGATCAACCTAGGACACACACAGTCACTGAAAATCCTCCATGTATGGATGAGTTGTTAAAACATTTTAAAGAAAAGTTCATTCTGAAATGTAGAGAGAAAAATAGGGAGATAGGGCTCCTATTCATATGTACCCATTGATAAAGTGCTGAAAAATGACTGTTCTCATGAGGACATTTGGGATCAAATTCTGAATGAGAATAATCCAAAGACAGACAGCGAATTTTTAACAGACTATTGTGATGGAGAAATCTTCAAACAACACATGTTTTTTAAAGATCACCCAACTGCACTGCGGCTGCATTTCTATGAAGACGAATTCGAAGTAGTTAACCCGTTGTTGGTGCGGTATTCATATGTTAAACAGTGTGGTTTGGATGTCATCTTAAAACCTTTGCTAAATGATCTTAAAAAACTGGCAACTGATGGTTTTACAGTAACTGTTGATGAAACTGAACACACATTTCGTGCTGCTCTTGCAACTTTATCTGGTGATAACTTGTCAGCTCATATGATCGGTGGATTTACCATGTCATTTAACTCTGGTAGAATTTGTCGTTATTGCATGGCATCTTATGGAGATATAAAACACATGTTTGAGGAAGACAGCTTTGTTTTAAGAACATCTGAGGTTCATCAGTGTCATCTTGCCCGCATTCAACAAAATCCTGATGACAAAGTGACTTATGGTGTGAATGGTCCTTCACCTTTTGAAGAGTTGCAGTATTTTGATGTGACAAAAGCTTTACCACCGGACATAATGCACGATTTGTTAGAGGGTGTAATTCCACTTGTTATGAAGCTAGTTATTGGCAAAGCTCATACAGAGAAACATATAACTATAAGAGAAATAAATGAAGAACTACAAAAACTGTGCATTGGGCAAAATGACATGGTAAACAAACCAGTACAGTTATCAGAAAGACTGCAGCATGTTGGTATTACTGGATCTGCTTCTCAAAAGTGGTGCCTTTTCAGGCTTTTGCCTTTTGTAATGGCCCACGTGTGCCACCTGATTGTAAATATTGGCATGTGTTTCTGTTGTGTCGAGAGATTACTGAGATCGTTATGGCTCCAAAGGTGAGGAGAGAGAACCTTTTTTTGTTAAATGTACTTGTTCAAGAGTTCCTGACAGAAATGAAAGATGTGTTTGGGGGTGTTATTACTCTAAAGTGTCATTACTTAGTTCATTATTCAAGACTGATACAAATGGTGCATGAGATTTGAGGCCAAGCACCAATATTTTAAAATGGTTGCCCATAACTGCAGAAATTTTATAAACATAGCTACAACACTGAGCAACAGACACCAGTTCAGACAGTGCTGGGAGTTTTGTGGGAGTATGCTGGGTGAATTTGAGAAAGTCCTGGTAAAAAGTGTGACCACTCCATTTTTATCTTTACCTGTGGAGCTGCAGAGAGCCCTGATGGACAATCACAACCTCTGTGATGTAGATTTAACAGAGAAAGCTATCCAACGTGTGTCTAAAGTAACAGTCAACAATGTGAAGTATGCGGTCAGAGATGTACTTGTCATAGATGTATTGCATTCTGAGCATATTCCATTGTTTTGGCAAATCAAGTACATCTTTAACATAGACACTATGTGGATCCTTTGTGGAAAAATGTTGATTCCTGTGTTATATGACCATCACTTTCATGCATGCAGTGTCAAGGTTGATGAAGAATGGACTTTACTGAAACCAGGAGATGAAATGGACTTTCAGGCATATGACACTTACTCAGTTGACGACAAGTTATATGTCACAGTTAGACATTGTGTTTAAAATGAAATGTAAAATAATAAAATAAAAAGGACTTAATAAATTCTGATATTAATACAGTGTGTGGGTGTGTGTGTAATATATATTTATATATATATAAAATATATATAAAATATATCATGATTGTACCCTGTCAAAGCCAATTTTGTACCCTTTTTGAAGGGTCCATTTTTGTACTGTTAAATAAAGGTACAAAATTGTACCCACAGGTACAAGACTGGTCTCTTAAGGTACAAATCACAAGGGTACAAATATGTACCCTATGCCAAGGGTACAAAAGCTGTACCCTTGAGGGTACAGCCCCAGTGACAAGCCATTGTACCCCTAAAGGTACAATTATGTACTTTATTTTCTGAGAGTGTAGGCAACAGCTATAAAATATTACAACCACTTTTATGCATTTTTATGAATCAATTATACATCCCTGAAACTTTTCATGATAAATGAGGTACATTGATATTCCAATTATTGTTTTCCAAAGCATTAATAGGCACAAATACCTTGTTTCTGTAGTGAGAACTATTAAATATAATAGACTCAATTATCTAACCTAATTTTAACATAAAAAAAAAAAAAAATACAATAGTGTCATAATTCTGACACCAACTTTTAGACTGATATTTCATTTATTTTACGAACAACTTTAATTATTAAGGGCCGGTCACACTAGACTTTTCTTGTGATTTGATTGAATATTCAATGATTTGAAGTGATCTTGATTCAATATTCAATCATTTGGATAAATATTGAGTACAGAATGTTAATTTTCCTCAAGAAACTCACCTAATACTGTACACAGAGAGCACTGTCAGCTGGTATTAAAAATAACACCTCAAATTAAATATAATGTATATAATATATATAACGGGTAACAAACTCAATTTGGATGTTATACTCCTAACAAAGGAACTCTAGATAGAGATTTCCTTACGAGGTAGAAACACATGTTGACTATGTTTAGAATAGACGTACATTCCCATGTCTCATCCCATGCCTCTCCTAGCACACATGTACAGACACACCCTGACTTCACAAAATACATTACACAAATAAAAATACTGAAAATAACACAAAACAACACAATTTTAATCTTCAACAATGTTTTGCCTAGAGCTTGTGCCGGCCCTGGCTATACCTTGAATTTATGAAAGCATGATATCACAACCATTGCAGTGTCAATACTGGCGTGCACAGACTTCTCCACACAGGTTTACAGTCATTTTCAAATGAACAGCCCATGTTCAACCTACTCAGTTAATTTGAGTGGTGACTGATATTATAGGAGTGGCTTGATGCAGTTTACTTAAGAAACTTTAATTAACACTGTCACGTGACAAATCTGCTTAAAAAATAAATTAAATGAATTGCTCATTACAAATTTTTAAATAAAAATTTAAAGCCTGTACAAATCCTAGAAATCGATATATGATTGGCAATCATGTAAAAAAAAGAAAGAGTGCACATTTAATGTATCTATTAACTTTTATATTGTTTTGGTCGCTTGGATGTTTCCTTATAAAGATCCAGAAATGCGTCATGCTTTTCGCCAGGTGTCTTTTTTAATGATATGATGTCATTATGTTGCTGTCAGAACAATCTTTAACTTGTTCTAGTTTAAAAAAAAAATTCTTAGTGTATTATCTGTGTCCTACATGTTTCTCTCATCCCTGTTTCTTTTCACATGATTTTCAGCCTCCCTTAAAAACAGAGCATTTCTTTAAACTGTGGCACCCAGGAAGTGACATCATCTGGGCTCTTTCTCCAGCATGATTAGCCTGACGTCGTCATACTCAGATTCTAGTCAGAATATGAGTCTGATACTGCTCCATTGAGCTTTGATTATAGGGCGTGTTTCATCCGAACCAGGAAAGAAAATGCCTCTGCACTCAATTGGATAGACCTACAACCAATCAGAGCAACGGAGTAAGTTTTCATTCATGTTTCCGATCGACAAATGCCTTGATTGCGGTTCTCTTTTCTTCTTTTAAAATTAATGCGCTGTCGATATCTTCTATAACAGACGCGATGGCGGAATTTACACATGATGTTTAATAAACAAAGTTCGGCAGGAGCACGTTCACATAATCAATCCAATCAACTTGCCATCAAACACAATGTCTACCCTATCAGCATGAGAGGAAACATATATTCACTCTGTCAACTCACCTAACATTCCTTGACAGTTTTCAGCATCCCTCCACTCACTCTCAGCTTGTCCTTCCACAGCCAGGAATACGGGGGGAGTAGCCTACTTTGGGTTCGGGCCGAATACCGAGCCAGAGCCCTCTCCTCGGACAGCACGCCAAATATGGATTTATTCTATCTGACTTATTTGTAAGCGTGAACTCGTGAAATCTCAATTCTTCAGCGGCAGTCATTTGTATTCAATCCAAGCGCTCGTTGATGACGTGGATGATTACGTTACCGTTGCTCATCTGTCCATCATCGTATAAAGCCCGCCCCTGACAATTTGATTGGTCCGAACAATTTTTGTTCGGGCATAATAGCTCCTCAACGGATCGAGTCCAGACCGAACTTCCTGACCTAAAAATTTTGTGGGCGGGGCTAAGTTCGGCTGGCATCCAGGATGGGAGGACAAGAAAATAATCTCAATCCATTCTCTCAGTTTTTACACAAACTGTACAGGGTTGACCGAATACTAAGGTTATTATAAGAAGAAGAATCTCAATAAATATGAATAACTTCTATAATTTATGAGAAATATAACTTCATCTGTAACTATAAATCAGAGTTTGCTTAAGTTATGAATACAACCATGTCAGCCTTTCTAGAAAGTTCATGTACTTGATACAGTTTGGCTTTAACTGTTTATTGGTCAAATAATAATAATAATAATAATAATAATAATAATAACTATATTGAAAAATGTCTAAAATAATGGCAACATTGTTGCAAAAAAATTGTTGAACCAGATATAAATATAACAACAACAAAAAGAGCTAAAATAATATTTATGACCTTTAATGACCATTTGTTGAAAACAAACAAGAACATTTTGTACCATTTCATAGTTTACCTGTTAATCTAAATGTGAAGAAGTGCTTGAATGTTTTTAACATGAATGTTCTTCAGCATCATGAATGAATGAAGAATAAACACCAACCTCTTTGTTCTTCAGGATCTTCAGTGTGTTTCATTCTGCAGGGTTCTGGATCACTCATGTTCTCACTGTCCTCTTTAATAAACTCAGTCTTTGCAGATTTCAGCTCTTCCGGATGCATTGTGCTCGTCTTCACTTGTAGACTGATGGGAATATTCCAGCATTTATTGGGTAATTAATGTGGGAGGAGCTTCACTAATTATGTAATTGTTGTGGGAGGAGCTTCACTGATGATGAATTCCAGTGAGGGAGGAGCTGATCTGACATATATCAGTTACTGAGTTTGTTTTTGTACTAAATATCACATCTAAGCATTTATGCCTGTTTGTCTGTCTATTGTAAAGTAACTGATGCTCATTCACAACTTATTTTATTGCTAACCTGAACATTATTCTGCTTCTTCATTAAAATTAAGGGTGGGAAAAAAGAATTGATACTCCGATGCATCACGATTTGCTTGATGTTACGCTTGCAGTGCACGGTCTCGCCCGCCCGTATTTTCCTTACAAATGCTCTACGAAGACATAATTTATGTCTTTTGGAATAAAGTGGGATTATATATTAAAAATCGCTGACAGAAGAATGCTTTCAGTTTCAAATGCTGACGTGGGCTTGGCGAAGAGCATGACGAGGCTGTGAGAGACTCTGTAGTGGTGAAATGTTTTTGCATCTCAAAATTATTTCTGACGCAAAATTAGTGTAAAGACGGTCAGTTATGTCTTAAGGGATTAAACAGACAAACCACATCTTATACTTCATAAGTGTATTAGTGATATCTCCTGCTGTCCATGATGTCATAGTAATAATCTAACAACAGTAAAGCTGAGAAAGAGAAAAATCACTCACAGATCTTGACTGGAAAACGTTCAGACAATCTTAAATATTAAAAGCACTCTTTGTTTATTGCTTGTAATATGTTTCTTTGTTCCTCTTTATTATTTACTACTTGCTTTAATGCTTTCAAGATAAATTTATTAATTTCAATTAAATGTTTCAATTGTAATTATTTTTAAAAGTACTATTATGTGATTAAATAAAAAAAGATTTTAAGATTTTCAAGTTGGTAACCTAATTAATTAAGAAAAAAGTAATTGGATCGTGACTCTCAGAATTAAACTAAAGATTCCCACCGCTAATTAAAATATAGGCAGAAATCTAGAAATACAGAAAAGAACACAAATGATATATTGTACATTCAAAAATAAATATGAATAATGGTCAGAAAAACGTGCATATTTGTAACCAACAGATACCCTTAGTCTTAGACCAGTGAAAATGAGCTTTAAGTGCCAATTTACAGGAGATCTGAAGACATCAGCATAATAAATGAGGTGAAAACAGGAACTATTGACGTGAAATGGGTAGAACTATTTACTGCTCTAGTACAACAGTTATCAGTTTAGAAGTATACATGTGAATTAAATGTGGGACAATGGCCTTCATCATCACAGTATGCTAATGTATGCAGGGAATCGTCATTATGCAGATTGAGGACTGATGTGTCTCTTACACCTCTAACACACATCTGTGCCATTTGTTACACAGGACACACACACTTAATGGAGTCAGATTACTTATATTGGAGTCAGATAACTAAATGCTTCATTAAAAAAAAAAAAAAATCACATAATTTACCTTTATTCTGCACCGCTGTATCCCTTCTCATAAACCGATCTGATGATTTCCTGGTTATAAGAAGCCTCTCCCTCAGAAATACACGACGGGCTCTGATTGGTCAGCTTGGCCCAGTCTTTGTTGTGATTCGCTAACCGTCTAGCTCACGCTGTCCTGAAACGTCACGTCATTACCATAACAGGCAGAGATGGGCATAAAAACATGGAAATGTATTTAAAATTAAAATACAAAATACTGTGTGAAAATAATTATTTAAATACAAATACAGTATTTTGTATTTTTAAAATACAAAATACATGTGAAATTGGCCATCCAGTGCAGGTGTAGGTTAGCCTGGCTCCGCCCTCCTGCGTAATTCCGCTGAATTTTATTTCCCTTCAGTACTACGTCTGGGATTGTGGTGTATTCTTTGGTTTTCTCCGATCATTTTTTAACCGGTCCAATCAGCGAACAGAGGGAGTGGCTGAGAACGATGAAGTTGAGGTTGTGCGCTAGTTTGAGTATAGGGTTACGTCACGACCAAACGTTAGCGATTGGTTATGGCAGATCCAGAGTGACTATGGGCAGATCCAATAGTTTTAAACTTCAACAGAGTACCCGCCTACAAGGAAGTTAACGCTTGTCAATGGAGAGAGACCAGACTCTCTGTACAAATGAAATGTACGAGAGTCTGGTAGAACCAGGCTGTATAGGTCACAGTGAATGAAGAAACTAGGCCTTGACTTTTAATTCCTAACCTTATATCTACCCTCTCTGTCTTTCTTTCTTTCTGGCAATTATAAATAAACTTATGTAAAATAGCAGCCACTTATATACTTGTTTCTGGATACAATGACAGACACAGGATATCAAGATGGCTGCCGTGGTGTGAGTGTGTGCTGCAAGCTGCAGTTTCTGGCCCAACGTTTTGCTTACTGAGGTCATTGTATCCGCTTAAAAACTGTTTTTGTGCAAATGGTTTACTAGTGGTTTATCAAGGAAGGCGAACTAAACCAATCTTAAGCTCTAAACCAACTAGTTATTGTGTGTAGTACACATCCTTCTCTTTGTGTGAGTGGAAAGAGGCTCAATGGTGACGAGACAATTACTCTCCAAAACATTTTGGACATGATGCAGCAAATGAAGCTTGATATGATTTCACACATGGACGCTAAAATTGACTCACTTGGAGCCAATCTGTCCAAAATAGATGGATCGCTTACATGCTTGTTTCAATCGGACTGAATTCATTCCGATTGGTGAGTATGAATGTAGTGTTCACATGAACGCTAAACCAGTGATCGGTTGATGTGCGTTTTAGCATTGCTAATGTGACCTGATGGAGCTTTGACCAGATCTAGGTTTAAAGGTTCTTGACTACGCCACCTGGTGCCGTAGGTTCGTAGAAATACACCAAAGATGAACTAGACAGAGACGTGCTTTCAGTAGAAAAACAGTAACAAAACTTTATTGTACAATGGTATAATTAAAAGAGCCACACCGTCATACTAGAGGCACAGTATTAAAGCGAGAGACCAGACCTGGTATTGGCTGTTACAAGGGACAATACGATTAACAATTTAACTGGAAAATACTGATTCACTGTCAAGGCAGGTTACCTGTCCGGGATACGCGTGACGTTCACCGCCCGTGCTCTGGAATCTGGTGCCCACGATCACACGCACACACACACACACACACACACACAGGCACAACCACTACAAGCCAATGATTCAATCAATATTGTGAAGTGCAGGTTACCACTACAATACGTGGTGCAGTGCGCGAGGACAGAACCAGGAACCTCTCTTGTGAGCAGCTACTCTAGTACTCTAGAAAAAGGAAGAAAAGGACAAGAAAGTAAATCACTAGCAGAGTGCTTAGAGAATGTAAAACTATACACTACTAGAACAGCCAATACCACATCAGTCAGACAGAGCATTAGACGGAGGCTACGGCAAAATAACCACAATAAAGAAAAGAAAAGATATATATAAAACTTAATTTAGGCAAGGCAAAGCAGCAGGAGCAATCTGCCTCAGTGTTGACATAAGAAACAGCCCTTTGCGCCAGTCTTCACAATCCTTTTTGATATTGCTGCTTAATTGCGGTACAGCCTGGCGGGTGCTTTGCCCAAGACCTTCAGTAATACACAGCACGATTACCCAGAAGCGTCTGGCAATCAGTCAAACACCTTCGTTGCACAGAACCACATACCCAAGCAGTAACAAGACTGAAAATGTATCTGGACACCAGAGAATCTCTCTAAGCCCAACAGTGCAGACTGTTTTATAGAAACTGGCCTAGACGCAAATGAGTTGTTTAGCCACTCACGGCTAGCTGGGTGACGTCAGGGGGCTACCGTAGCTGCAGAGGGACAAACTTCAACCAGACAGCGACTACTCTGCCGGTTACACTAAGAAAATTCCTGTGACGAAGCAGGCGAGAGCCAATGATCATTCGATATGACTGCCGTAAACCATGTCGTAACGCTTCTTGATGGCACGATTCTTAAAATTTGAATTCATAACGAATGCTTTAACAGTCGCTGCTGAGGATTGAGATGAAGATCGCTGGATAAAGGGCTGAATGGGCTGTTACTTGCAATCATATGGATTCTAAAGATCTGGATTACAGTGAATGAATAAAATTGATGTGTTTTGGTGTATGTTATGGTTATATTGTCAGTCGCTGCATAGGAGAAAACACCTTTTGTGTCTCATGGCAAACTAAATATTACAAAATGGTTAAACGATTTTAAAAGGTTTTAAAATGTAGTCTTGTTTAACATTATGTAATCCTCCGAAAGGAGTTTGCAGCACAAGTCACGTACCGACCGAAATGTTATTATTTCATATTAAGTAGATGAGTAAACTTTAATAAATGAGTAAAGCCTTTAATAAATGCGAATGAAAACATGTATTGATATGACAATTTAATGCGTCATAATCAAACATTAATGCCATGATTTTACTATTGATACATGGGAATTCGTGGTACACGTTCACACTTGGACCCATACATAATATAACATTTTAGTGCGGGCAATGCGTAAATATTTAACATTTTATTTTTACATTTTAGTGTGTATGAAAACGTAAGCAAATGTACGTGTGGTATGACCACACTTTATGTAAAAATGCACACGTATTCTCATGAGATCACGTTGCATTGGTGCATGTTGACTCAGAGTTAGCGTCATCTGAAGTCCTGTCAAGAGTTGGTTTCTTCACAGGTGTTGGGCATCTCAAGTCTTCATAAGAGCTCCAGACTGGAGTTGACGTACTCTCTAGTTACCTCAGGATGGGCATCCCGAGATAAAACAGAAGCAAAAGGAATATAATTAGCTAAGCTGCTGTTCGCAACATTAAACAAAGATAATCTTCTAATTGTCATTGATGATTGTCAGTTTCTGCGTGTAAAAACTGTTACGTGTTAGAGATCTAATTACCTTAATACAATGAATGTAGTTATCATAAAATCAAACCATGTTTCAGTTCATAGTTATGTTGCTGTAGGGGTTGAAGATGAGTGCCATTAGTGTTTGTCTTCGTAGTATTGATGTTTTATCCATGTCATATTGAAAGAAATAACAGTGTCATCTTTAATAATGCAGTTTTATAGGCTTTTATCATCTATCCTGACTCTAATGTGTTTCTAACAGCAAACACTCAGAATAAAGTGAGATGATCTGCTGATGATCCTAAATGGCTTGTTGAATGAGTGTTGATAGTCTGAGGCTCATCAATATTAACAGATCTGCTGAAAACACTCTTTATTTCATGACAATAGTTCCTGTTTTCACCTCATTTATAATGCTGATGTCTTCAGATCTCCTGTACATTGACACTTAAAGCTCATTTCATTGGTGTCAACAGACTGAGAGTAATGTGTTGATTATAAATATGTAGTTTATTTCTGTGTTTATGCTTTCAACTATTTTTATTACAATTATTTATATTTTGAAGAATGCACACTATTTATATCCATCCATCCATCCATCTTCTACCGCTTATCCGGGGCCGGGTCGCGGGGGCAGCAGTCTAAGCAGGGATGCCCAGACTTCCCTCTCCCTAGACACTTCCTCCAGCTCTTCCGGGGGGACACAGAGGCGTTCCCAGGCCAGCCGGGAGACATAGTCTCTCCAGCGTGTCCTAGGTCTTCCCCGGGGTCTCCTCCCGGTGGGACATGCCCGGAACGCCTTCCCGGGAAGGCGTCCAGGAGGCATCCGGAAAAGATGCCCGAGCCACCTCAACTGACCCCTCTCGATGTGGAGGAGCAGCGGCTCTACTCTGAGCTCCTCCCGAGTGACTGAGCTTCTCACCCTATCTCTAAGGGATCGCCCAGCCACCCTGCGGAGAAAGCTCATTTCAGCCGCTTGTATCCGGGATCTTGTCCTTTCGGTCACTATTTATATAGGCCTATTTTTATTATTTTTATAGTCATCTATCTGTATTTTAATGAAGAAGCAGTGATTAGCAATAAATATAATTTAGGAATTAGCATCAGTTAATTTACGAGGAATAGATAGAAAGAAATGCTTAGAAGTGTAATTTATTATTAAAACAAATTTTTATTTAGGCAGATCAGCTCCTCCCACAGGAATCACATCATCAGTGAAGCTTGGTTTCTATGTAAAGATAAAGACATAACTTAGATGTGTCATTTAGTATTAAAACAAACTCAGTAACTGATAACTTTGATTTTTGCAGATCAGCTCCTCCCACATCAATCACATCATCAGTGAAGCTCCTCCCACATCATTCACATGGTCAGTGAAGCTCCTCCCACTGTAATTCTCCAATAAATGCTGGAATATTCCCATCAGCTACAAGTGAAGACGAGCACAATGCATCAGGAGGAGCTGATATCTGCAAAGACTGAGTTTATTAAAGAGGACAGTGAGAACATGAGTGATCCAGAACCCTGCAGAATGAAACACACTGAAGATCCTGAAGAACAAAGAGGTTGGTGTTTATTCTTCTTTCATTCATGATGCTGAAGAACATTCATGTTAGAAAGATTAAAGCACCTCTTCACATTTAGATATGCAGTTACACTATGAAATTGGTACACATTTTTCTTCTTTTTATTTTTCAACAAATGGTCAGCAAAGGGAGGTTTGAGAAATGTTCATACTGATTGTCAACATCAGATGACATTAAATATGATTTTAACCTGCGGGAGGACGCTGGCTCACATTTTTACATTAGTTCAGAGTTACTGTTAGTTTTAATGTAAAAGATTGTAATTACCTCGACAAACTACATCATTAAAAAGTTATAAGACTCAAGATTCAATATTTGACCTCGATTTTATTCTGAAATATTATAGTGACTGTAATGTCTAAATCTGATGCCAAATCAGTTATGAAAATGTAAAACCAAGTGAGTCCACACCTTTAATATGAATTATGAGACTATATCTGCATTTATTGAGAATAAAACTGCTGCATGGTTGTCATGAAAGTGCTTGACTAAACAATGTCCCTCATGGTTTTTAGTTAGAACTATTGATAAATTCTCATATGTTTACGTAAAATTTCTATAGAGAGGAGTAATATTTATTACATTTTTACCCAAAATGAGGAGATGTGAGCATTGTGGAGCACAAAAGATTCTCATGTAATGTCCGTTTCATTCATACTGGAAGCCAGAGGGCGCTCTCGCGTAGAAAGTCCAAGAGTGAGTCCATAAATTCCATTAAAGGAGAACTCGGCAACTCTAGCGAACTCTAGTCACTTCTTCGCTGATTTTCCCTTTTGTTGTCGCATGTTTTCCCCACGAGCTCCCCCTACAGCTGTGGGAGGGCGTATATTTCACAACACGGTTGTAAAAAACTCACTTGCGGCGGCCTCCTCCCCCTCTCTACCGCTGCTCATGTGCGTTTGTTTTGATCAGAGCAAGCCAACTGTATCGTGTGGAGCTATGTCTACCGAGGTGGGTAATCTGGTAATACATCATACATGCGTGTGTGTTTATGTCGAATTGCCGTAAAGCAATTCATGTTTCGCGCTCGTTCTCGTTCTCACGAGACTTCAAATTTCTATCTTGCCGGGACGGTAGTCCACAAGTTGCAAGGTTGGTTTTCCGGCTGGGAACGCTGGGGGGAGTGGGGAAAGTCACCAATATCACCAGAACAGTTTGTTTAACCATCCAAATGATTTCTAGACAGTTTTATTAAGTTAAAAAAGTTACCAAGTTCTCCTTTAAGTCCAGACCAGAAAGTCCATAAATCATATAGCTATGGCTGCATAACATGCTGAAAGAGAAACATGAAGGCAATGTATGTTTTATCTGTGTTTTTCAAGCCCTGTTGGGTATTTAAATAACAATAGAGTATATTTATGATGCAATACTAATCAACATATTTTCTTATATAGCCTTATTTTTTGTTCCAAAGCCACATCAGATCACAGAAAGTTATTTAAAACTCTCAACTTATTTTATAAAGTGAGATCTTAAAAATTGTCACGCTTTGATGGTGTGCTAAGCTAAGATGCTAGCTAGCCCTTATGCCCTCACACTCTGCATCGTCTTATTCTTACAAACATTTACAGTATAGCAAATAATAATGATTCCAAAATGTAAAAATATCTACAATCTACTGCACTTTACTGCAAAATTCAGTTCTTCCTCGCATCTAAATTGGCTTGAGCTTGTGTTTCTGGTGTCCACAATCACATGCGTACACTAAAACATTAGTACTACTTTATTTAGATAGTCCACTTTAGACATTCTTCGAACAATAAGTAACTTTGCAACTACGTGCCAAATAACTGTCATTGCATGGCAGTATTGTATATTTTAATGGTAATATCACGTTAGATTATCATGTCATTGATCACATTTATTGAATAGTTAATATATTGGACAGAAAGATAGGATGTGTGCCTTTAATGTTTTAAAAATAATAATCGGAATATCAATGTCCCTCATTCATGAAAAGCTTCAGAGACATATCATTAATTTATAAAAAAGGCAAAAATACAACATGTAAAAAGTGATTACATCAGGGCTCACTTTTATGACCTTTCACTTCATATTTCTCTTTTTTAATTTTTTGATTTGGTGAAAATGCAATCAAACTTTTTTCTTTCATTTCAGCGCTGATGGAAGTGAAGGAGGAGAGTGAAGAACTGAGTGAAGTGAAGGAGGAGAGTGAAGAACTGAGAGAAGTGAAGGAGGAGAGTGAAGAAATGAGACAAGTGAAGGAGGAGAGTGAAGAACTGAGTGAAGTGAAGGAGGAGAGTGAAGAACTGAGAGAAGTGAAGGAGGAGAGAGAAGAACTGAGTGAAGTGAAGGAGGAGAGTGAAGAACTGAGTGAAGTGAAGGAGGAGAGTGAAGAACTGAGTGAAGTGAAGGAGGAGAGTGAAGAAATGAGTGAAGTGAAGGAGGAGAGTGAAGTGAAGGAGGAGAGTGAAGTGAAGGAGGAGAGTGAAGTGAAGGAGGAGAGTGAAGAAATGAGACAAGTGAAGGAGGAGAGTGAAGAACTGAGTGAAGTGGAGGAGGAACATCATGTCAAACCTGGAGAAAAACCTTTGAGTCGCTCAGAGACTAAAAATACATTTTTAAAGAAAAGAAGAGCCAAGAAATCTTTCACCTGCACTCAGTGTGGAAAGAGTTTCACAAGCAAACAAAGTCTTGAGCGTCACATGAGAGTTCACACTGGAGAGAAGCCGTTCACATGTGATCAATGTGGGAATAGTTTCAGGCAATCATCATCCCTTAATGTTCACATGAGGATCCACACCGGAGAGAAGCCGTTCACATGTGATCAATGTGGGAAGAGTTTCAGTCAATCATCATCCCTTAAAGAACACATAATGATCCACACCGGAGAAAAGCCGTTCGCTTGTGATCATTGTGGAAAAACATTTCTTAGGTCATCACACCTGAAGAAACACCTGACAGTTCATACAAAGGAGAAGCCACATTCATGTTCTGTGTGTGGAAAGAGTTTTTCACGGCTGCAATATTTACAAACACATCAGAAAATACATACTTTTATTTCAGTGAACGATTTAGAACGGCACCAGAGAGTTCACACTGGAGAAAAACCTTACAAGTGTTCACACTGTGACAAGAGATTCAGTCAGTCAGCAACTCTGAAAAGACATGAGAGGATCCACACTGGATGATGAGAGGATCCAGACTACGTGTGATCCGTGTGGAAAGAGTTTCTCTTTTAAAAGTCACCTGAAGAAACACATGAAGATCCATGCAGTGGGGAAAACAAGTTTGCAGTATTTAGTTTGATCAAACTCTTCAGCTGTGTTCTTGTAACTCTTCGTCTCGTCTCTCTCTGCTGTGATCATGAAATACTTGTTGCTGCACTGTAAACAGAATACTGTGAAATGTACAGTAACTTGCTGGCAGCAATTAGCAAGTAAGTTGCTGTAGTTTATTTCACAGTGTGCTTACTGTAAATTTAATCACAGTAACTTTTAAAATACTGTAAACGTTTTTACAGTAATAATGACAGTACTGTTTCAAAACAAATATTTTATTATTTACTGTAATATGAATTACTGCATTAATTTTGTGTACTGTAAAATTAAGACACTGTTTTTGACACAAAAATTACGTTTATTGACAGCTTTTCAAACTTAATTTCAAAATGCATAGAATAAAAATAGCATAGCATAAAAAATATATATATATTTTTTCAATAGGTAGGGGAGAGTGGGGTGATTTGTGCCAGGGGGGAAGTAGTTCCACCCCTTGTTTCTGGAAAACCATAGAAGAAATTGGTCATGTGACCACATAATTTTGAAAAGCAATCACTTTTACTCGTCCTCCAAAGAAGAGAGTCACATGGCATGAGAGTTAAGCATATTTTAGTGCAAAAAAAGTTTTTTCCCTTTCAAAGTAAAATTTCTATGATTAAGGTTTTTTGATTGTAGTGTCTGAACAATTATAGACAAGTTTGAAAACATTTCACACATGTTTTAGTGCTTTAGTAGGCTACACAATGAGTCTATACAGTTAGCATGATGTTAGCTCTTAACTGCTGGATCATGCTAGTTTTTCAAACTTGTGTGTCTGGGGTGATTTGTGCCAAAGGGCCTGGGTTAAGTTGTGCCAGATCCAGACCACCTAGACCTACATACTCACGGGGGATAATCTTGAGAAGTGAGGAGATGGGCATGCCTCATCATTGTTTGACTTAGGCCTGCCTGCTATTTGTTTAATTTAGCTAACACTGATTTCACTTTTGAGTTTGCACTATGTTATTAAAGAGAAGTTTTATTCCGTTATATTCAATAGGATGTTTAGAAATTAGCCTAGTCACTTTATTCTTATATGTTACATAATTGACAGACAGCGCTATGTCAACAGGCATCTATTGCCAAAGCCTTTTTGCCTGAAATGATTCACAAATATCATATATTGTGTTGCTATGGTGCTCTAAATGGTTGCTAGGGCGTAGCTTCATAGCTTCACAATGATCCTGAGAGACTGATTGGTCGTCTGAGTAAAATGAGCCCGCCCCCTTGTCTCTATGACACTGTGATCCAGAGTTATGTTCAATACAAAATCCCTATGCAATTGACCATAGTAGGAAAAACGCATGCTATGGTATTCCAGGGTGACAATATCTAAATAAACCTTAAATGAGTAATTTTGTATTGAATTTATCTTGCTTTCATATAGCATTACGGTTCATAACATTAAAATGTTGTTTTACTTAAGAAATCACTGGCCTAATTTACCCCAATGTATTCCCCCAAAGGCACAACTTCCCCCGCACCAGGGGCAAGTTGTGCCATGAGACCACTTTTTTCCCAAAAGCTATATTTCTGAAACAATTTATTTCAGATCCAAAGGTATTGTTCTCAGGGAAGCACCACATCCTGAAATATATGTACATCATTAAGTTGAAGGCATTACTGCCATGGCCTCACTTTAAAGTCTAAATCTTCTATATATATATATCGTTTTTTTTTTTTTTGGCTATCGGCAAGGCAGGCAAGGCAAGTTTATTTATATAGCACATTTCATACACAATGGCAATTCAAAGTGCTTTACATAGAAGAAATTAAAATAATAAAAGAAATAAGAATAATTAAAACAGTTTAGAAAAATAAAATAAAATACAGTACAGTACAAACAGTCGGACGAACAGTGGCACAGTGCTCATTCATTAAATGCATAGCTAAACAGATGTGTTTTGAGTCTGGATTTGAAAGTGACTACTGTAGGAGCACATCTGATCTCCTCTGGAAGCTGGTTCCAGCTGCGGCTGGCATAATAGCTAAAAGCGGACTCGCCATGCTTAGAGTGAACCCTTGGTATTTCTAGCTGATATGATCCTAATGATCTGAGTGATCTGTTGGGTTTATATTCAGTGAGCATATCTGCAATATATTGAGGTCCTAGGCCATTGAATGATTTATATACCAGTAATAATACTTTAAAATCAATCCTAAACCTAACTGGGAGCCAGTGTAAAGACCTGAGGACTGCTGTGATATGTTCATATTTTCTGGTTCTGCTCAGAATCCTGGCGGCAGCGTTCTGTATGAGCTGCAACTGTCTTATGGTCTTTTTGGGAAGGCCAGTGAGGAGTCCATTACAATAATCCACCCTGCTGGTGATGAAAGCATGCACAAGTTTCTCTAAGTCTTGTCTGGAAACAAAGCATTTCATTTTTGCAATATTTTTCAGATGATAGTATGCTGATTTAGTTATTGCTTTGATATGACTACTGAAACTAAGGTCTGACTCTAGTGTCACACCAAGATTCCTGACTTGATGTTTAGTTGTTTGACCCCTAGAGTGAAGGTATGCGTTCACCTTGAGAACATCATCTTTGTTTCCAAACGCAATGACTTCAGTTTTGTCTTTGTTTAACTGAAGAAAGTTTTGACACATCCAACTGTTGACTTCATCAATGCATTGGCACAGGGAGTCAATGGGGCTGTAATCGTTAGGCGATAGGGATAAGTAGAGCTGTGTGTCGTCTGCATAGCTGTGGTAAGCAATTTGGTTCTTTCTCATTATTTGGCTCATTGGGAGCATATACAGGTTGAACAGGAGTGGCGCAAGAATTGAGCCTTGAGGGACTCCGCATGTCATGGATGTCCACTCAGACTTATGGTCTCCTATACTCACATAATAACCTCTCCCATCTAAGTATGACCTGAACCATTTTAGGACTATCCCAGAAAGCCCCACCCAGTTTTCCAGCCTGTCAAGAAGTATGTTATGATCAACAGTGTCAAATGCAGCACTGAGGTCGAGTAGCACCAGCACTGATAATTTGCCTGAATCAGTATTTAAGCGAATATCGTTTATTATCTTTATGAGCACTACTCTGTGCTGTGGTGCTGTGCTGAGATATGCTTCAGTCTATCTGTCTATTGGCGCTTTTCCACTACACAGTACCAGCTCGCCTCGGCTCGGCTCGGCTCGACTCGACTCGGCTCTGTTTGGTTTTCCACTGTGTAAAAGTTGTACCTGTACCTGCTTCCAGGTACTTTTTTTCGTACCACCTCCGGCGCGGTTCTAAGCGGGCTGAGGCGAGCTGAGGCGATACTAAAATGTGACGTGAAATCATGGCAGACTGCTGATTGGTCAGAGAGAATCGTCACTATTCACTGCGTCATCATTGCACGCGCCAGACGCAGTATCCTGAATAAAAAACAGCAAAAACAAAAACAAAAACATCCAAAAACAGCATACACTCAATTTCCTCCATTGTCCTGTGTGTGTAGGTAGCGGGTGTGTCTCGCGCGTCTCGCGTAAAAGATTAAGTCACGGCAGTTTCCTGCGGTGTCGCTATGACGACCAGGTACTATTGTGGAGGTACTATCTGCAATGGAAAACGGAGCGAAAAGCGAGCCGAGCCGAGCTGAGTCGAGGCGAGGCGAGTCGAGTCGAGCTGGTACTGGTAATGGAAAAGCGCCATATGTGTGGAAAATTACTATGTGTATCTATTTCTTTGCCAATGAGAATTATTCAACCTGTAAGCAAGGACGTAGCTTAGACCTTGGAAATGGTATAACTGCTGTGATCTTTGTAACTGTAAGCAGGGCGGCCTACGAACTCCTGTGTGAGTCTTGAAGCTGACTTCTGCTGATGAAACTGCAAACTATCTTCAGTAAAACTTTTCTTCAATTTTTTATAATTCTGACTCCGGGTCTTCTTTCAAACATCTGGGGGCTCATGTATCAATCTTGCGTACGCACAAAAACTTTGCGTACGCTAGCTTTCACGCTCACGGTCGTATGTACTAACAGTGAAATTAACGCGAGAATGTGCGTTCCTCCACGCCAATTTCATGTCTGGCGTACGTAGGCCTACATTTCTCATTGTTTTTGTCCGTTGGCGACTACAGGCAATGAAGTGAAGTTGCAAACATTACACAACGAATTGTTCTACAAGTCGAAGCATTGCTATTAATTTGCAATTTATAAAATAATTGACATATATTGTCACACGAGCCTTATGGGAATATTCTATCAATTATGCAATTAAGTAAGAACATATAAAAGCATATGCAAACTCATACAACCCTTAGTCTATGGCAATGACAGCTTTGGTTTAATGTCCACCTTTATATCAGACCATTTCTTTTTAAGGTCATTTAGGGTAGACGGTGTACAGTTGAGACATGTGTACAGTTGAGACACCTTAAACAACTTGCGTTCGCAGCAAGCACAAGTTGTGATTTTTGCTGTGCACGTGCATATTAGTGTCCTCTTTGATCGTGGGAAATTTGAACAACGGACGCATCTCCGATCCGAAGATAGATCTTCTAAGATTTTCTAAGATATGACGTTCACTTCACCATGCACTCTACACAATGAATAGCTTATTATCCTTATGTGACTGTTAAACGTAACTGGTATCACCACAAACGTTATTTCTTATTAGTGCATATTTCATGGTATTGTGTCATGCAAGGTAATTGCAAAATCTAGAGAAATGTGCGAGGTGGCCAGCGGGGGATAGTTGAGACCCATATCTACTGTACCCCCGATAGAGTTCTATTAGGAAACACACTGTTTAGTTGTTCAGTGTTATGATAACAGATTAAATGTCATAATTAGCCAGCATAGGACGCAAATTAAAATAAAATTAGATATTTGTGATATTTAAACTGTGTAGGCTATTATTAATAAATATTGTTACATATCTTGGTCCTGCTTTATACATTTTAACCAGTGCTAATTTAAATAAAATGAATGAATATAAATGGATGAATAAATAAAAATGTTGCCCGATTGTTATTTTCTTCTTTATTTATTATATTTACAATGAATGGTTAGTTAGCTTTACATCATTAAAAATGGGTGTCTCAACTGTACCACATATGGGTACAGTTGAGGCAAATTTGAGACAAAAAGCACCTTATTTTTATGAGCTAATTGTGGAAAATATAAACTACTTGTGGGTATTATTGATTGATAATATCTTAGTCTACAAGCTAATGAAATGTCATGTGGCGTGTCATGTGGAAATTCACTTCTTTTCAGTGTCTATTTTTGTGTGAAAAATCAAAATGCAAAAAGTGTCTCAACTGTACTCAGTCTACTCTACAGTACGACGATCCCACCGCATTGACGGCATCAGCCAAACTCTCCCACTCATATTTTTTCCTTTTGTTATTAATTCCGGAGGACAAAGTTCCAAATATTTTTTTTTTTAGTTTCTACCTCCGATAGTAGCACCTCCAATTCACTTTCTGTAAAGTTTCGTTTCTTGCCGCCATTTTCTTACTGCTTTCTTTTGCCAAAGTGGACTCATTACCATATTTAAATTAATTTAATTAAGGGAGGAGACTGGGTGGGGCGTTGTGCTCGTGCATGTGCGCTCAATTTTACGTTAACTGGGATGTACAAAGAGAATATGCGTGGGATCCTTCGTACGCAGAGTTTCATACATCTGGATTTTTTTGTGCGTACGCACATTTACAGCTTTGTCCGTACGCAATGTTTTAGTATGAATTCAACGCAAGGCTTTGTACATGAGGCCCCTGGTCCTTGGGTCCTAAACTGTTAACCCCTAACAGCACCAACAGACTTTTTTTTCGGGATCTTCGGAGGACTGATGAGATTGGAGCTTTAAATTTAATATCTAAATTTCTATAATTAATTATTTTACACCGAGAGTGAGGGCAGGGCTACTACTGCGCAGGTCTAGTCCCAAAATGTCAGCCCCATATTGGGACACTGGCAGCTTCACTTCTCACCAATGGAAGAGAGCGAAGAGGCGTCGTTCATATTTTTTACAGTGTACCACACAGAGTAAAAGCGCGAAAGATGAAGCTTGAATTTCTAGGTATGTCCCTCTTTGGCCAATGTATTTTCAAGATGGAGGCGCAACATGGCTGTCGCCATTCGTGTGACTCGCATGTATGTATTAAAAATGGCAGATTCTACGCTTACGAGAATAATTGATAAGTTGTTGGAAGTAATTACACATGAATGAGCACATATAATTTTGAAATAACAGTGTTTTTTGCTAAGAATCAACTTAAAAAATTAGTGTAGCTTTAAAGAATAACAACGACTTTAATGGAGTCAGATTATATTGGAGTCAGATAAATATTTGAATTATACATGTCATTCTTCAACTGCCTTTTGTTCCGATTATTGGTTCAAAATAGCAGCATAATCTACATATCGTTTCCAACAAAAGTACTCTTTAGCGTAAAACATGTTGAAGATTAGTGAAAAGGCTGCCAATTACAAAAATGATAAGATGTTTCCACACAAAAGCGGTTTATTTCGTGTATACATTTATTATAGTGAAGTCTCTTCTGCACTGACATCCATTCATAAAACACGGCATACCAGCGTTAGGATTAGCCGTTATGCTTTTTTGGCAGAAGGTTGCAGGCTTGTCATCGAATGGCTTTGGTTGTACTGTGTGCTGATGAACTGGTTCAGGTGCGCTGGATTAGTATTCAGGTAAAGCTGATCGAGTGTGTGGAGCTGAAGGGTCTGGTGATGATGATGGTGTTGCATCCGTGACATCGTCTCTGTATTCTTGATAAGCACCATAGCAAATTCAAAAATACTAAAGAATACTGTTTGATGTTCCTCTGTGAAGCGGGTGTCAGAAACAGAAAGTTGCACTGTATTTCTAGTAGCGCCACCTACTGTCAAGAGAGTGAATATGCATTTACTGCATTTTTTTGTGCTTTTTTTTGCATTGGTCTGAACAGACAAATCTCACATGAAAATCGGACTGAATTTCAACTTCGATCATTCTTGCTGGTGTTAACAGGAGTTCATAAATAAATATTAACTAGGGGTGGGCGTTATTCCTCATTTTTAGAAGTGCTATAGAGAATTTTCAGACTTGAACAAGCAAATTGACTTTACTATTTGCACAGTTTTAAACACTATATTGCATTAAAGAATCAGTTGTTAAAATGGTCATTAAGGTAAACTGTGGTGAACAAGCCACTTGACTGAAAATAATAGGGCTATATGAAATATTTATTTTTTTCAGAAATTCTGTATTGTATATTTTAATTTCTCTGGCAATCACATGAAGGGATAAAACATTAATTGAATTAATTTTTTTATCAAATTGAACTGTTTACTGTTAAAATGATTTTTATTATTATTATTTTTAATGTTATTATTATTATTGCATTGAGACGTAGTTACATTCTACTGTACAACCATAATATATTTGTCACAATTTCTTCTAGTCAAGCCGAACATTTATTCTGACAGTTGCTGTTAACCTTTGAGTTTCTGTGTCTATGATATGACGAGTTTTTCTCAAGTGAAACTGTAAAATGCTCATGAAGTGACTCTCAGAGCGGCTCTGGAGATGAAGTTCATGCATTCATTTAGTGAGGCGGCAGAGGATGAAAACACAGCGAGCGTCACGAGTGCTTCAGTGTGTGTGTGGTAGACGAAACAATTCAGAGAGACACACAGAACATTCAGGATTTATATTTAAACAGTCATTTGTGGTTTAATATTCACAGACAGTAGTCTATATCTGATTTAAGTCAAGTCAAGTCATCTTCATTTATATAGCGCTTTTAACAATGGAGAATGTTTCAAAGCAGCTTTACAGAGATAAGCGTATAATTTAAGGTAACAGAGATTGTTTTGGCTTTATAGCAGTTCTTTAATAAAGTTATTTTCCAGCTAAAGTTAGTTTTGATTGATTCGCTTCCGTCGCAACGATCATTTGTTATTAAATTAGGGGCCGCTAAGACGACACCATTCTCTCAACACAGACTTTAAACGTGAACCTGTGAGAAACGCTGATGGCGTTCACATGCGCATTTAGAATTGGTTTTATAGTTATGTGCATTTGAATATATACGCAGGTTTGGAATTCCCTACAAGCCAAGCCTAAACAAAGTACTTGTCTTTCCTTATAAATTTTGATAAAGAATTTTATTTTATTTTGTCGCTTCGGGGTAGGAACGCGAAACAAATTTTCCCGACAACGCCTTATCTGTAGAGTGGTAGAGGGATCCTCCATAGGGAGAGACTAGTTGGCTCTTCAGCACTGCATTGTCATCGGGTCCAGGCGAAGGTCCTTCGTCAGTTCTGGATACGGCCTGGATCCGGCAGGCTGCAGGAAAACCTTGGGATAGACATAGATACTAAAATTAGCGTAGATGCCATTCTTCTCATGATGTAACGAGTACTTTAATTAAAGTCTATGGCTGTTTCTCAATTCCAAGAACGCAGAGAACGGACTTGTGTTCTCGTGGAGACTGGTCTTGCCAAGCTTCCTTGGAAGAACGAACTCGGAACCGGCCGCAATGACTTCTGGGACACCAGGCGAGTACTAGCTCAAGTCTGCATTCGATGCATCCTCGGTATCAAGAACACATCCGGGTTCTTTCATGCGTCCTCTCTACTTGCGTTCTTGAGAATTGGGTCTGAACTTCGACGGTTAATGATGACGTAAAACGAGAACACAAGGACGCAAGATCGCTGAAGAACGCATATTGAGAAACACCCTATGATACTGACCTTCCGTTTTTATGATCTTTTGCCATTTAGTCCACATTTTCCGTTTTTTATCACGTTTTCATAATCGGTGCGTAGATAAACTTCTCATTTGGCAAAACACCGTTGTATCAGATTTTTCACAACTCCCAGTTTTACTTTGAGATTTTTTGAGACAGAGAATTTTTTATACACTCGCTGTGGCCGATGATAGTTATGAGACTGCGCTGACTGCTTTACGAGCATTTTTTGTTCAGAAAGTGAACGTGGTTGCTGAGAGGAATAAATTTCGCCAGCGCGCTCAGAGACCTGTGGTGCAATATGTGGCTGCTCTGCGTGAACTGCTTGTGAACTGTGACTAATGCTAGGTACACACCGAAAGATTTTATACATCTTATAAGATTTTCAAAATGTGATAGACCACAAACATGAGGACAAAAAATCCTAGATTTAAGCGTTTTGCTCCTATAGTGTGTGGTGTGCCATGATGTGACAAAGAGAGCACACCACACACAAACAGATTTTCAAACAGAGTCTCAACTGTGAACACAGGAAATCTTGCAAAATATCGTGAGACTTCAGAATAAGCATAGCGGACGATATGAAGGAAGAAATTGCGATAGTGTTTGGAATGATTTTCACAGAAAATTCACGTGAAAAAAACCATTGTACCTACCATTATAACCTTTTATACAGAAATATATTCATTCTTTATTGTCTTTATTTATTCTTTATTGGCTTTATTGTCTCTTTAGAAAAAGTTATTTAATCCCTCTAGAACCTCACTGAACCTTTAACACTCAGCTTCTTTTCTTTTTTTTAATCTTTTTTTTTATTGATTTTAAGAATTACAATTAGTCAGGGGGGTACGAAGAGTAAAGCCGATAATCAAACATAAAAAGACATATAAATAATCAGTGACAAACTTAAAAGTTAAACAAAAATTTGAAAATGTTTACGGATTGAAACGCACTTTGCAGCTTTCTTATTTTTCAAACCCAATATTGTAGGTATTGTAAAATTTCTGCTCTTAAAATGAAAAACAAATTTACACTTATGAGTACTAAATCTTAACACTGCTTCCTGCAAGTGTGTGTGTGTGTGTGTGTGAGAATGACCATGTCTTCCATCATCTTGCTTTCTGATTGGATATTGTTTTGTTTCACGTGATGATCTCCAGAACGTGGGCGTGTTTTTCCTCGGAGTTCCCCCCACACATCAGGATTTCTGATCGTAAATATTAAACATGTTGAATATTTACGATTCGCGATAGGAGCGGCTCCGACGTTCTTCAGAGCAGGTTCGGACACTCTTAACACGCCTCACACCAAGGGAAAATCTGATAAGATAATCTGTTGAACCATCAAGATAATCGGGACATAGCTAGGATTGTCGGAAGGGGGAAATCGGCCCAAAATCAGCCCTATTATCTTTTGGTGTGTACCCAGCATTAGGCGTGCTCACAGATGACATGATTAGAGGCCAGATTGTAGAGAAGACATGCACTCCACGTATTCGGGAACGTCTGCTTTTGGAAACGGACCTCACTCTTCAAAAGGCAATTACTATCGCCGGACAAATTGAGTCTGCAGTAGCGGAAGCTAAAGCTATGGAGCGCACTGAAGCTTCAGTTAAAGTGGTGCATACTGGCTCACGTGACGAAAACCGTGGTGGCGACAGAGATCTACCCCACGTATAAGTCCACAATTTCTCATTCGATGCCATCAAATGATTCACAGAAAAAGATGATGGATGCAAAAACATGCTTCCGTTGCGGAGTTACTTCACATCTTGCAAACTAAAGTCTAATGCAGACAGTGTGGTAAAGTTGGACATTTTGCCAGAGTTTGTCGCAGTTCTGCATCCACGTGCAATGTACAATAAGTTTCTGCACCGGAGTTAACTGTCTTAAGCATTGAAACGCCACTGCCGATGAAACAGAAACACAATCTTACATGTAATGTTTCCTTGCACACTGAGTGTGGGAAATCGGTCGATGTTGAACTACTGGTGGACACTGGCTCAGCTGTTTCCATCCTCCCAGAGCATCTGTACCGCCAACACTTTGCAGATCTTTCCCTTGCTGTGCCTAATGTTCGTTTGGTGACATATTTGAAAAAGACCATTCCAGTTTTAGGGTGCCTTGCCATTACTGTTAGACATGAGTGTCACCATACGCAGGCTTCTTTCTACATTGTACCTGGCGGAACACCATTACTTGGCATGGATCTCTTTACTGCTTTGCATCTGGAGATAAGGGATGGATCTATTGCATCTTTCGCAGAGGACGGCCAAACTACTATTAACTTCACTCAGCCAGTGGGTGTGGCTGCTGGTTTTGTACATAAAGTAAATGTGAGTTCAGATGTGTGGCCAATACAACAGAAATTGCGCAGATTGCCATTTGCAGTGAAAGATGCAGTCTCGCAAGAGTTACAGAGGCTAGAATCTGAAGGGATCATAGAAAAAGTGGCATCATCACCTTGGGTGTCGCCGCTGGTGGTCATTCAAAAGAAATCTGGAGGAATTCGACTTTGTGTTGATTTAAGAGAGCCAAACAAAGCTGTCGTCATAGATAGTCACCCTTTGCCACATATTGAGGAAGTTTTTACAGAACTACGTGGGGCTTCTATGTTCTCTACAATAGATCTCCAGAATGCATACCACCAAGTGACTTTGCATCAAGATAGTAGGGATCTGACAGCTTTCGTTACCCATGATGGACTCTATCGTTTCACGAGGGTCCCTTACGGTCTTGCCTCAGCACCAAGTTCTTTTCAAAGAATGATGTCTGAAATTTTGGCTGGTCAGGATGGTGTGCAATGTTATTTAGATGACATCATTGTCTATGGTGAGAATCCGGAAGTACATGAGAAACGACTTCAAGCTGTACTTCGGCGTTTGCAAAGCAGTGGTTTGAAGCTTAATGAGGAAAAGTGCCACTTCAGGAAAACTGAGCTACCTTTTCTTGGCCATGTTATTTCAGCTTCAGGCTTGCATCCAAATCCAGATCATGTTCTGGCTATACAACAAGCACCAGCTCCTCATGATGCACAGTCCTTGCGTTCTTTTTTGGGTCTTGCAGGCTGGTATTCCAAATTCATTCCCAATTTTGCGACATTGGTGGAACCTCTCCGTGCACTGCTCCGAAGGTCTACTGGCTTTTGCTGGAAAGAGGAATCTCAGGAACATTTCAGCCGTGTGAAAAGTCTTATCACTGCTAGCCCAGCCCTTGCATTATTTGATCCTTCTTTACCGACGACAGTCACAACGGATGCTTCAGATAATGGCATTGGTGCTGTGCTTACCCAGTGTCATGGCAGTACTGAAAGAACAGTTGCTTTTGCATCTAGGTCATTGTCTGACTGTGAAAGGAAGTATTCGACAACATGAAAAGAGGCTTTGGCATGTGTTTTGGCAACAGAAAAATGGCGCACCTACCTATGGGGCAGCCATTTCACTCTTTACACTGACCACAGCCCCTTGTCCACGTTGCTTTCCACAAAAGGCCTTGGACGTGCAGGTATGAGAATTGCCCAATGGTCTGCACGTCTTCTGTGTTTTAATTACAGCGTGGAACACAAACCTGGCCGAAACAATGTCACAGCTGACTGTTTGTCCAGACTTCCGCTTCCATCAACTGAATACAGCCAATACCAAGAGCCTGAAATGGTGGCTCTACTGTCTCCTGAATTTGCAGCTGTTACTGTACAGGAGCTGAGGTCTACTTGTGATGCCTGTCCTATCCTTCAACAGGTAAAGACTTGCATTGAAAAGGGGTGGCCTCGTAGTGCAAAAAGCTTGAATTCTGCTATAACTCCATATCAGCGTATCCGGAATGAGCTGGCGGTACAAGATGGATATGTAATTCGTGGTACACACCGAGTGATAATTCCAGAAGCTTTGCAATCAAAGTTCATCCAGCTGGCGCAGGCCACTCATCAAGGGATAGTGCGCACAAAGCAGAGACTGAGGGACTTGTACTGGTGGCCTGGCATGGACTGTCAAGTGGAAAATGCCATCAAATCCTGTTCCACCTGTCTCCAGCATGATAAGACTGCAATTACCCATGCAGCTCCACTCTGTCCAGTACCTACTCCAACAACTGCTTGGGAGAAACTGGCTATTGATGTGGTTGGGCCTTTGAATAATGCTCCCCAAGGTTGTCGTTTTGCAATGACACTCATTGATTACTACGGTAAATGGCCGGAGATTGCGTTTGCACCTGAGGTCACTTCTGTGATTGTTGTGAAGTTTCTGTCTGCTGTGTTTAGCCGTGAAGGAAATCCACTTGAACTTGTGACTGATGATGGTTCACAATTTGTGTCGGCTGAGTTTGAGGCATTCCTTGCAGACAGAGATATTAAACACTACCGTAGCTCTGTCTATTATCCACAAGCAAATGGTGAGATTGAGCGCTTCAATCGAGTGTTCAAAGACTGTTTGCAGACTGCTAGCATTGAAGGCAAAGATTGGAAATCTTTTGTGACAGAGTTTCTACATACATACAGAGCAACTCCTCATGCCGTGACAAAAATGTCACCTGCTGAACTTTTGCATGGCCGTCAAATTAAGACAAAATTGCATGTGGCTGGTCTTCCAATTATGGGCCCGCCAAAGGACAAAAAGAACTTGAAACAAATCATCCGACAGTCACAAAACAAAATGAAAGAGTACACAGATCGGCACCGTAGTGCACAATCTCCAAAGATTCAAGTTGGTTCGTTTGTGCGCATTAGGGAGCCAGGAATCGTCAAGAAAGGACATTCCAAGTTTTCTCAGCCTTTTAAGGTTGTAGCTCAGAAAGGCCCTGCAACATATCTCCTCTCCGATGGAAAAGCTTAGAATGCTATTCACTTGGCTCCGTCTTCATCCTGTGTTACCACTTCTGGTACACCTTCTCTGGCAGAAGACTCCTTCAGGCTTTTTCAAGCACCTCAGACATCTCAAATGTCAATCTCTCCTCCTGGTACTTCACGTCCTCGTATAGAGTGTGTCGTGCCCCAGTGTGGTTTAAGGACTATAGTACATAAAGGTACTCAGTAATTTATAAAAGGGGGAAAGATACAAGGTATTCAATATTGATCATAGTCTAGAAAAGGTATTTGAGACATTTATGTTGTTATAGTTTGTTTTGTTTTGTTGCATGAAAAAAAAAATGAAAAAAAGAAAAGAAATAAGAGTGAAAATACTTGTTCACCCTTTTCCACAGACTGGAAGCAGGTTAAACATTTGAGTTATTTAATAGCATACTTTTTGAAATATTCAGTGATATAATGCTATGCATGTTGTTGGCATTCAGAACTATTGGTTTTCTTGTGTTCTGTGCTTTGTTATATATTTTTAGTTTAAGTCAAATCTGTTCTTTAAAGAAAGGGGAATATGTGGTATATTGAAATACATGTATGAACAGTAGGTGTCACTAAGGTACCAGTTGCCTAGTAGGACATAAATGCCACGAAGAAGGTTGCGAGAATGTTGTAATAAAAGTATATAGATCAACGTTGAGTTCTCTGAAGTTTATTACTGTTAAATATACAACAACAGTGTAAATATGCACTGATCCCAGATGATGTCCCTCCGGCTGAGGCTTTACCAATCGTTTCTATTGTGCAGCTCATCCAGGATCTCCTGCTCAGCTCAATAACAGTCTAGAGAAAAATGTTTTCTTACAATCTGTTTTGTTTACTGTTTATTTAAACTCTTATTTTGTTTTAAACGTAACTTAATCTTGTAAATATGTAAAAAGTACTGTAAGTGAAAATGTATAGAACAATTTATTTTACATCAAATGTACAAATTCATTGACAAGAAAATGACAGAATCATTTCTTTATTACATTTACAAGTCATAATTTTCATTACAAAAATAAGCAATTCACAGAAATTATTTTGTTTCATTTGCAAACTATAACTCGCATAAAAATAGTGTATACGATTGTTACATTTACAAATTTTAATTCACATAAGCAAAAGTTTATTTAATCTGTCAAGAAGAGAAAACAATCTGATCATTCTCTCCCTGTTCTCCCGTGATCTCCTCTGTCTCTCTCTGAAACTTCATGTCCTCCCGAACTAGCTCCATCAGCCCATCCTCTCGGTCTCGTTCCTCATGGCTGCTGCTGTTCCTCGTTCTGTCCATCGTGGCCCGGGGAAAGAAGGATGGTAGGAGGGTTAACAGGTCTGTGCAACAAAAGTAGCTCAAAAAACCCATCGGCTCTTCTCCATCGGGCGGCCGAAATTCTCCACTGGATTTGTGTGTCTGATGGATGTTTTGGGGGTGTTGGAGTGCCAAAATGTACAATTTACAATAATTGTTTTTTTTTTACGGCGGCAACAACTTAAAAGTAGCCCAATTCCGCAGGAAAACCTCGGTCTTGGCAACACTGCCGCATTAGAAGGATCCTTCGAATTGGGACAGCCTTTGTCGCACCGCTGTTACGCAATCGGCCTTCAAATACGGGCTCTGAAGGATGCAGCCTCTGAACTGGGACACAGCTTTTGTTTCTTAGCACATAAAGATGAACTACTTACTGTGATATCAGAATGTGGTGATGTGGTTTCTCCACTGCATGGATCTTCATGTGTTTCTTCAGGTGACTTTTAAAAGAGAAACTCTTTCCACACTGATCACACGTGTGCGGCTTCTCTCCAGTGTGGATCCTCTCATGGGCTTTCAGATTTGATGACTGACTGAATCTCTTGTCACAGTGTGAACACTTGTGCGGTTTTTCTCCAGTGTGGATCCTCTCATGTGTTTTCAGATGTATTGATTGACTGAATCTCTTGTCACAGTGTGAACACTTGTAAGGTTTTTCTCCAGTGTGAATTCTCTGGTGTTGTTTTAAATGTTCAGCTGTAATAAAAGTCTTCTCACACTCAAAGCACACGTACTCTCTCACAGCAGTATGAGTTTTCTGATGTCTATGTAAAGATTGCAGCACTGAAAAACTCTTTCCACACACAGAACATGAATGTGGCTTCTCCTTCGTATGAACTGTCAGGTGTGCCTTCAGTAATGATGACCTAAGAAATGTTTTGCCGCACTGATCACACGTGAACGGCTTCTCTCCGGTGTGGATCATTATGTGTTCTTTAAGGGATGGTGAATGACTGAAACTCTTCCCACACTGATCACATGTGAACGGCTTCTCTCCTGTGTGGATCCTCATGTGAACATTAAGGTGTGCTAATTGACTGAAACTATTCCCACACTGATTGCATGTAAACGGCCTCTCTCCAGTGTGAACTCTCATGTGAATCTTAAGAATTTTTTTGTCTGTGAATCTCTTTTCACACTGTTCACACATGAACAGCTTCTCTCCGGTGTGAACTCTCATGTGAAGCTCATGATGTTTCTCCTCCACTTCACTCAGTTCTTCACTCTCCTCCTTCACTTCACTCAGTTCTTCGCTCTCCTCCTTCACTTCACTCAGTTCTTCACTCTCCTCCTTCACTTCACTCAGTTCTTCGCTCTCCTCCTTCACTTCACTCAGTTCTTCACTCTCTTCGCTCTCCTCCTTCACTTCACTCATTTCTTCGCTCTCCTCCTTCACTTCACTCAGTTCTTCACTCTCCTCCTTCACTTCACTCAGTTCTTCACTCTCCTCCTCCACTTCACTCAGTTCTTCACTCTCCTCCTTCACTTCACTCAGTTCTTCACTCTCCTCCTCCACTTCACTCAGTTCTTCACTCTCCTTCTTCACTTCACTCAGTTCTTCACTCTCCTCCTTCACTTCACTCAGTTCTTCACTCTCCTCCTTCACTTCACTCAGTTCTTCACTCTCCTCCTCCACTTCACTCAGTTCTTCACTCTCCTTCTTCACTTCACTCAGTTCTTCACTCTCCTCCTCCACTTCACTCAGTTCTTCACTCTCCTCCTTCACTTCACTCAGGTCTGAAATGAAATGTAAAGAAAGAAAAATAATTTTATTTTAAAATGAATTTTTAGTACATAATAATTCAAAGAGAGAAATATAAAGTGAACGGACATAAAAGTGAGCTCTGATGTAATAGCAGAAAGCAACAGCTATAAAATATTACAACCACTTTTATGCATCGTTATAAATCAATTATACGTCCCTGAAACTTTTCATGATAAATGAGGTACATTGATATTCCAATTATTATTTTTCAAAGCAGTATACGCACAAATACCATGTTTCTGTAGTGAGAACTATTAAATATAGTTGATCAACGACACAATTATCTAACGTAATTTTAACATAAAAAAAAAATATATATACACACAATAGTGCCATAATTCTGACACCAACTTTTAGACTGATATTTAATTTATTTTATGAAAAACTTTTAATTATTTAGGGCCGGTCACACTAGACTTTTCACTTCACTGACTTCCATTAATAAGCATGTGTTTGTGGGACACCGGAAACACAAGCCTGAGTGAATTTGCCAAATTTGTCGAATTCCCATCACATGAAGACATGTGACCAACAGAGCAAAGATATGTCAGCTAAATTAAAAGTGCAGTCAAGGTTGTATATTTTTCTGGCGCATGCCTATTGGCAAACTACAGCTGACTAAGGCGACAAGAAAGAGGGATATTTAATTTTTCATAAAATGTAAAAAAGAAATAAATAAATAATAATAATCAAGCATCACAATAAGTGTATTGTGATTGTCAAAGCATTTAGTAACTAATACAGAATTTAATTAAGCTTAGTGACAACATATGTTACTACATGGTACAATGACTTTGTTTTTATTATTGTTTGACACAAATTTCACAATTCAATTCTTGTGATTTGATTCCGATCTTGATTCAATATCGAATCATTTGGATAAATATTGGGTACAGAATGTTAATTTTCCTCAAGAAACTCACCTAATACTGTAAACAGAAAGCCCTGTCAGCTGGTATTATTATTAAAGGTTAAAAATAACACCTCAAATTAAATATAATGTATATACTATATATAACGGGCGACACACTCAATTTGGATGTTATACTCCTAACAAAGGAACTCTAGGTAGAGATTTCCTTACGAGGTAGAAACACATGTTGACTATGTTTTGAATAGACTTACATTCCCATGTCTCATCCCATGCCTCTCCTAGCACACATGTACAGACACACCCTGACTTCACAAAATACATTACACAAATAAAAATACTGAAAATAACACAAAACACCACAATTTTAATCTTCAACAAAGTTTTGCCTAGAGCAGAAGTCGAGCTTTGATGCAGTTAACTTTAATTAATACTGTCATGTGACAAATCTGCTTCAAAAATAAAATTAAATGAATTGCTCATTACAAATTTTAAAATAAAAATGTAAATCCTGTACAAATCGATAAATGATTGGCAATCAGGTAGAAAAAAAAAAAAGAAAGTGCACATTTAATGCATCTATTAACTTTTATATTGTTTTGGTCGCTTGGATAAAGATCCAGAAATGCGTCATGCTTTTCGTCAGGTGTCTTTTTTAATGATATGATGTCATTATGTTGCTGTCAGAACAATCTTTAACTTGTTCTAATTTAACAATTTTTTTCTTAGTGTATTATCTGTGTCCTACATGTTTCCCTCATCCCTGTTTCTTCTGACATGATTTTCCTCCTTCCTTAAAAACAGAGCATTTCTTAAAACTGTGGCACCCAGGAAGTGACATCATCTGGGCTCTTTCTACAGCATGATGGGAGGACAAGAAAATAATCTCAATCCACTCTCTCAGTTTTTACACAAACTGTACAGTGTTGACCGGATACTAAGGTTACTATAAGAAGAATAATCTCAAAAAAATATGAATAACTTCTAGAATTTATAAGAAATATAACTTCATCTGTAACTATAAATCAGAGTTTGCTTAAGTTATGATTACAACCATGTCAGCCTTTCTGGAAAGTTCATGTACTTGATACAGTTTGGCATTAACTGTTTATTGCTAAAATAATTATAATAATAACTATATTGAAAAAATGTCTAAAATAATGGCAACATTGTTGCAAAAAATTGTTGAACCAGATATAACTATAACAACAACAAAAAGAGCTAAAATAATATTTATGACCTTTAATGACCATTTGTTGAAAACAAACAAGAACATTTTGTACCATTTCATAGTTTACCTGTTAATCTAAAAGTGATAAAGTGCTTGAATGTTTCTAACATGAATGTTCTTCAGCATCATGAATGAATGAAGAATAAACACCAACCTCTTTGTTCTTCAGGATCTTCAGTGTGTTTCATTCTGCAGGGTTCTGGATCACTCATGTTCTCACTGTCCTCTTTAATAAACTCAGTCTTTACAGATTTCAGCTCTTCCTGATGCATTGTGCTCGTCTTCACTTGTAGCTGATGGGAATATTCCAGCATTTATTGGGTAATTAATGTGGGAGGGGCTTCACTAATGATGTAATTGTTGTGGGAGGAGCTTCACTGATGATGAATTCCAGTGAGGGAGGAGCTGATCTGACATATCAGTTACTGAGTTTGTTTTTGTACTAAATATCACATCTAAGCATTTATGCTCGTTTGTCTGTCTATTGTAAAGTAACTGATGCTCATTTACAACTTGTTGTATTACTAACCTGAACATTATCCTGCTTCTTCATTAAAATGAAGGGTGGGAAAAAAGAATTGATACTCGGATGCATCGCGATTTGCTTGATGTTACGCTTGCAGTGCACGGTCTCGCCCGCCCGTATTTTCCTTACAAATGCTCTACGAAGGCATAATTTATGTCTTCTGGAATGCAGTGGAATTATATATTAAAAATGCGAAACTCGCCGACAGAAGCTTTCAGTTTCAAATGCTGACGTGGGCTTGGCGAAGAGCGCTCGAGCATGCGGCTGTGAGAGACTCCGTGTAGAGGTGAAATGTTTTTGCATCTCAAAATTATTTCTGACGCGAAAAAGACGGTCAGTTATGTCTTAAGGGATTAAACAGACAAACCACATCTTATACTTCATTAGTGCATTAGTGCATATCTCCTGCTGT
This sequence comes from Rutilus rutilus, assembly GCF_951802725.1. Lineage (NCBI taxonomy): Eukaryota > Metazoa > Chordata > Actinopteri > Cypriniformes > Leuciscidae > Rutilus > Rutilus rutilus. The sequence continues at coordinate 19,373,034 of NC_140209.1, read as the reverse complement.
CCATGATGTCATAGTCAAACAACAGTAAAGCTGAGAAAAAGAAAAATCACTCACAGATCTTGACTGGAAAACGTTCGGATAATCTTAAATACTAAAAGCAAGTAATATGTTTCTTTGTTCCTCTTTATTATTTACTACTTGCTTTAATGCTTTCAAGCTAAATTTATTAATTTCAATTAAATGTTTCAATTGTAATTATTTTAAAAAGTAGGCTACTAATAATTACATGTGATAAAAAAAAAAAAAAAGATTTTAAGATTTTCAAGTTGGTAAACTAATTAATTAATAAGAAAAAAGTAATCGGATCGTGACTCTCAGAATTGGATTGGATTCGTGGTGCCTAAAGATTCCCACCACTAATTAAAATATACTGTTGGCATCTAGAAATACAGAAAAGAACACAGATAGTGTATTGTACAATCAAATAGACCAGTTAAATGAGCTTTAAGTGTCAATTTACAGGAGATCTGAAGACATCAGCATAATAAATGAGGTGAAAACAGGAACTATTGACGTGAAATGGGTAGAACTATTTACTGCCCTAGTACAACAGTTATCAGTTTAGAAGTATACATGTGAATTAAACGTGGGATAATGGCCTTCATCATCACAGTATGCTAATGTATGCGAGGGAATCGTCTTTATGCAGATTGAGGACTGATGTGTCTCTTACACCTCTAACACACATCTGTGCCATTTGCTTCACAGGACACACACACGAGTCATTCTAGAATTGGGGGTTCATTTCGAGTCTACCAGATAAACCTTTTAATGAAAAATAAATAAAAAACATTTTTGAATCAGTTTTGAATAATAACATAGATTATATCACACTATCACTAAAAAAAATGCTTTATGTATATTTAGTAAAAAATAAATAATGGGAAATATGAACTAAATGACTCCCACTCCAACTATTATTGACTGTCTCTGCCTCCTGATTCATACATTCAACTTGAATTATCATTAAACAGCAAAGAAAGTGAAAGCAGTGAAGTATGTCAGTATTCTTCTCTCATTAATTTATACAAAATGTTTAGGATACACCAGTAGTAGATTATTTGTCAAATCTATTATTGTGATATTGCAGTGAATCTCTCATTCACTTCTTAAAAAATGATAATATGGCGGAACCCCATACAATTCTGTTTTTAGACATGCCATGTGGTATCTGGTTTGAGGTTAGTTTTTTGAGCTAAAGCACAAAATGGTGGAACATGTTAACTCTGTTATCGTCAACCCAGTTTATCTATAACAGAGTTGACAGATTTTTCTGTTAGTACATTGATGTTCAGTATATATATTTTACAAGTTTAAGATCAGCAAATATTGAAAATGTTAAATTTACAGTACATTCTTTGAAAATAAAAGTTTAACAGAAAAAAAAAATCATACTTTTTGTTTTCTTTCTCTACTTGAAATGTAACTGCAATTCTGGAATGAGTCACACACTTATTCCCACTACATACTGATCTACTAGTGTGTTCTAACATGTTTTGTCTCATCTGACAGCTTATAAGCTATGGAAGCTTGTTTCAGCCACAGAATAACACATTTTAAAAGATAATTGCAATTTTTTTCTCACAAATGCCAGTGTACATCTCGCAATGCTGACTTTATTTCACGCAATTCTGAGAAATAAAGTCGCAATTGGGAGATATAAAGTCAGAATTGCATGATATAATGTCGCAATTGCGTGTTATAAAGTTTTTAAAGAATTAAAGAATTGTGAGATATAAACTATTCTGAGGTGAATAAAAGACTTCATTTCACGCAATTCTGACTTTATATCTCGCAATTCTGAGAAATAAAGTATTTTTTTCTTTTTACCTCTCCCTCAGAAATACACGATGGGCTCTGATTGGTCAGCTTGGCCCAGTGTGTTGTGATTCGCTAAGCGCCTAGTTCACGCTGACGCTGTCCGGAAACGTCAAGGTCATTACCATAACAGCAGGTGCATGTGCTCCGGTGTAATGTAAACACAGCCGTCAATATTGCCTTATCAATTTCAGTCCGAATAAGATTTAGAGAATATTAGTGGAGAGGAATCGAGCAGAACTTGCGCACGAACGGCTGTTACAGGACGTTTCAGAGTGGTATGTTTTTTTTTTTTTTTTTTGTGTAAGTTAGATGTCTCATACTTTTTATATACACTGTTATTTGTTAATGCTAAGTTACTGCTTATGCTAATGCTACTGTTTATGTTAAAACACGCAAAAAGTTCATACAATCGTTCTAACTCATAATATTACAATCCTAGAAGGGATTATTTGATCATCTCTCTCTCCCTCCCTCTCTCTCTCTCTCTCTCTCTCTCTCTCTCTCTCTCTCTCTCTCTCTCTCTCTCAATTCAATTCAATTCAATTCAATTCAAATGAGCTTAATTGGCATGACTTGACTCTCTCTCCCTCTCTACAAAACAAATGTAATCAAATATCTGTCGTCAGAACTATGAACAGTAAAAAAAAATTTTCACACTGTTGTCAATTCTACATGATAGAATTATTTTATGCCGTAGACATAACCTCTTCACATTAAGACAAACAGGTAAACTAGAGTATTTGTATTAGCCTATCTGACATACATTTGACAGTAATATATTATTTAGCCACAGCCACAAATCTAACACTAAACTGAAAAGGGTATTTTAGTTTTGCAATATAACTGTATAAGAAACAGTGCAACAAATACATCTAGGAATATAAAAAAAAAATATATATATATGAATAATAAAAAAATAAAAATAAAAATCTCTTTAAAACTTAATTTCCCAGAAATGTTTTTGTTAAATAAAAGGCATTTCAGTTTTTAAATATTTTACTCAATCTAAGTAGTCCTTTAAAAGTGCAGCCACAGTGTAGTGAAAGTTTTTACTCAATATAGTGAAGGTTCAGCTATTAGATATTTCAATGCAGTGTAAAGTTTAATTGTGTATTAAGAAATATCCTTGTTTTAGTGGACTTGATTAAAATAAGTTCAGGGTACTCATAACTATTGTTTTTTTATTGTATTAACTAATAACTAACTTAATTGAATTGAGGTAATCTGTATCCTCAAATGAAATGAGTTAGCTTAACTTGTTGGGTTTTACAGTGTATCCATACTTTTACTAAAGTATTTAAGTTTTAGGGCCCTATTTTAACGATCTGAAACGCAAGTATCAAGCGTGAAACGCAAGTAACTTTGTGGGCGGGTCTTGGGCGCTGTTGCTATTATACCGGCGGGATAAATTACTCTAAAATCTAAAATGGGTTGGTCTGAAGTAGCTTCATTATTCATAGGTGTGGTTTGGGCGTATCGTGAAAAAAAACAATCAGAGCGACAGCTCACATTCCCTTTAAGAGCAGGCACGCTTGTTCCATGGCGGATGGCTATTATAACGGTGGATTTGCCAGGCGCAACGTTCTCGTCACGGCCGTAAAACACAAGCAGCGTTTCCATTAAAGTCCCTGTAAAGGCAATTGAAAAAAAAAAAAAAATCTAAACACATTATAAATGTGAGAAATGTTTTGCTAAAACATATTACAAAGACTGTGAACTGTGAAGTACTGAATTGTGGAGTTAGACCGTTAAACAGTTCACCATTGCTGTGTTCCGGATTTTTTGGGCAGGGCTAAAACGGGGGCTCGATGACGCACTGAAGCCCCTGAGCTCCTGGACACGCCCCTACCTGATGACGCACTGGAGCCCCTGAGCTCCTGGACACGCCCCTACCTGATGACGCACTGGAGCCCCTGAGCTCCTGGACACGCCCCTACCTGATGACGCACTGGAGCCCCTGACGCTGGCCCCTCCCCTAACAATATAAATAGAGCACATTCACATCAGTTTGCCGATCGCAAGTTACTGGCAGCAGTACTGTTAGTTACTACCATAGATATCATATAAAGGCTTTATATGATATCTATGGTTACTACAGCCTACAGTTTGCTAGCTAGCTATGCCTCGTCACGGAAATGCATATAACCTGGATGTGATCACGTACAAAACAGATCAGTGTCCTTATTTAAATTTCCGAAAAACTAACGTATCACATCAACAAGAGGTGGATTAATTTTGTGAAGAGCCACCTTGATGGAGAGCTGAGGATCACCGCCAAAACCCGCCTCTGTAGTGATCATTTTACACGGGATAGTTTTATAAACTTTCGTTGGAGACAACTGGGATTCACTGATAATCCGCTTCTACTGGTGAATGGGGCCAAGCCGACTTTTCCATTGCAGTTTTGCGAAATATTTCTTTTTCGAATTGCCTGAAAAACCACCTCATGCGAGCGTAAAAACTTTTTTGCGATAAATGGGAATTTTTGCGAAATTGACGTGTTTCCATTGAGCGTATTTTCAATTCACAATTTCAGTTTGCGCAATTTGAAGGGTAATGGAAACGCGGATAGAGAAGTGACATTGGGGATGGAGAAACCCACACAAATTAGCTTCGGTTAAACAGGTTAAATAGGCGTATAATAATTTTGGTAAATGTGTAAGCTAGATTATGCATATTTTTCACATCTTCATGGACACCACAATGATTTCCCTCGTGTGTTAATATATTTCCTTGTAATAATTTATGGTTTTCTAAAAATGAGAACTGCTGCGTCTGTGTAAAGAAGATAAGCAAAGTGCATGTGCGTTGTGCACACGCTACATTGATTATGGCCAAGCATGCGCCCTTAAAATAGCATATGAATAACATGCGCAACGCCCCACTGACTTTAGACTAGGTTTTTCCTAATATAGTCATTCTTAAAATGAATACATAATAATTTTTTTTTCCTATATGTGAATTAAATGTGGGACAAGGGCCTTCATCATCACAGTATGCTAATGTATGCAGGGAATCGTCATTATGCAGATTGAGGACTGATGTGTCTCTTACACCTCTAACACACATCTGTGCCATTTGCTTCACAGGACACACACACTTAATGGAGTCAGATTACTTATATTGGAGTCAGATAACTAAAGGCTTCATAAAAAATAAATAAAAAAAATGCATTATTTTTCACATAATTTACCTTTATTCTGCACCGCTGTATCCCTCCTCGTAAAACGGTCTGATGATTTCCTGGTTATAAGAAGCCTCTCCCTCAGAACTACACGACGGGCTCTGATTGGTCAGCTTGGCCCAGTGTGTTGTGATTCGCTAAGCGCCTAGTTCACGCTGTCCCGAAACGTCACGCCGTTACCATAACAGGTTGAGATGGGCATAATTCTTTCTTTCTTTCTTTCTTTCTTTCTTTCTTTCATTCTTTCTTTCTGGCAATTACAAATAAACTTATGTAAAATAGCAGCCATTTATATACTTGTTTCTGGTTACAATGACAGACACAGGATGTCAAGATGGCTGCCGTGGTGTGAGTGTGTGCTGCAAGCTGCAGTCTCTGGCCCAACGGTTTGCTTACTGAGGTCATTGTGACATATTTTTCTGCTCTAAAACTGTTTTTGTGCAAATGGTCTACTAGTGGTTTATCAAGAAAGGCGAACTAAACCAATCGTCAGCTCTAAACCAACTAGTTATTGGACCACATCCTTCTCTTTGTGTGAGTGGAAAGAGGCTCACTGGCATAGCCTACCTGTCAACCCTCCCGTTTTTCCCGGGATTCTCCCGTATTTTACCTTGCTATGCCGCTATCATCCCGTTTAAATATTTTCCCGTATTTTAAAATTTTCTCAAAAAACAAACAAAACCCACTGGGCGCAAACCAGTTAAGCAGAAACCCCGCCCTGCAGCTAATTTCATTGGTTAAGGTTACAATGACGGGTAGGTTAAGGGATCAGTGTTTGGTGTAGGCGCCGCTGAAATAGTTTGGAGGATAAAAAAAAAAATTAGCGAAGAAGAACAGCAGTATCCCGAGGATGGACGAACATGAGAGAGATGGCATTGGAGACTGTGTAGCCTAATAGGGCTGTCACTTTACATTCGAAAATCGATTGCCCAATCGATCGGACCAGCCAATGCAAGTTTCGAAAACGAAAATAGGGAATCGATTTTAACAGCCTTCTCTCGGAGCGCGTCCAGCTCGTCACGATACGCCCGCAGCAAACGCCCGTCACACAGTGACTGCAGGCTCTGACACACACACACACACACACACACACACACACACACACACACACATAACAGCAGATTATACTTCTGCATAATTTGTCTCTTTTTACAACAAAACTGTGAATTCTGCCGGTATTCAGACAGTCTAAAGCAAACAGAGACAGATTCGGGCTACGGTCTACAGTCGCCTACGTAGGCAAAATTTGTTTGACATTTCTAATCGTAAACACAGCCATGTTGAAGCCTGCAGTAATGTTTTTCAGTGATGTTATGGCATCCACTCTGCTTATTGTTTTTCGAGAATGTTGCACTCCTGTTTGTCATTGTGCACGAAACTTCACACCAATAAATCATCAGGAATATTGCTGACTTGTGCGCGTCTCAAGCGCCCTCTTTACGCTTTTACGCAGATTCTAAACATCTGGATTACAGTGAATGAATAAAATTGATGTGTTTTGGTGTATGTTATGGTTATATTGTCAGTCGGCGCATAGGAGAAAACACCTTTTGTGTCTCACGGCAAACTAAATATTACAAAATGGTTAAACAATTACAGAAATCTGATTCATTTTAAGGTTTTAAAATGTAGACTTGTTTAACATTATGTTATCCTCCGAAAAGAGTTTGCAGCACAAGTCACTCACAGACGAAATGTTATTATTTCATATTAAGTAGATGAGTAAACTGCCTTTAATAAATGCGACTGAAAACATGTATTGACATGGCAATTTAATACATCATAATCAAAACATTAATGCCACGGTTTTAAAGGGGTGGTAAAATGCCCCTTTCACAAGATGTAAAATATATCTCTGATGTCCCCAGAGTGTGTGTGTGAAGTTTTAGCTCAAAACACCCCACAGTTATTTTTATATAGCAAGTTAAAGTTGTCACTTTTTGAAGTTTTGCAAAAATGCACCGTTTTGTGTCTGGCCCTTTAAATGCAAATGAGCTGCTGCAGAGGGCGGGGTTTCAAGAGCTTGTGTGTGTTAGCAGCTGCTGTTACCTCATGCAGACACACTAAAATGACAGAAACTGTTCTGCCTTTAAAGGAGAACTCCGGTCAATTTTAACATTGAGCTCATTTTTTTGTACATTTGGAGTGCTGTCAGTACAGAGAACAACGACAAAAATCGGGGTTGCCTACACCGAGTTATTCTATTTTTAAAATTTGCACCCTGTTGACTTCAATGGGGCAAGTAGTAAACCTGCTTTTAGCCTCTTGACATCCTTGATGTGTCATTACAAGTGCACAGAAAATGTGAGTGATTCCTTCTGAGTGAACACGAGTGAATCTGACTGCAGTAGATGTGAAAGATATGTATAAAAATGATGTTATTTAAGCCAGCGCAAATACCTGTGTTTACATCCTGTTTTCGTTTGAAGTCCAAAGTAATCGATTACCGAGTTCACGCGCGTGATTATAGGTACAACCTATGCGCGTAAACTCGGCAATCGACTACTTTGGACTTCAAACTAAAACAGGATGTAAACACAGGTATTTGCGCTGGCTTAAATAACATAATTTTTATACATATCTTTCACATCTACTGCAGTCAGATTCACTCGTGTTCACTCAGAAGGAATCACTCACATTTTCTGTGCACTTGTAATGACACATCAAGGATGTTAAGAGGCTAAAAGCAGGTTTAGTACTTGCCCCATTGAAGTCAACTTCAACTTCAACAAATTTTAAAAATAGAATAACTCGGTGTAGGCAACCCCGATTTTTGTCGTTGTTCTCTGTACTGACAGCACTCCAAATGTACAAAAAAATGAGCTCAATGTTAAAATTGACCGGAGTTCTCCTTTAATGTTAAAACGGAGTCAGACAAAGATGGAGAGACTCAAGAAGAAGTGACAACATGTAGAATGCAACAGGACGTCTCTGAATGGTTAGTTGATGAATTTATGTTGCTGATGTGGAGTTAACTATGTTCAATTAGCATATTCTGTCATGATAATCTATAAATCGCTTGTATAGGAACTGTTGTGAGATGCACACAGAGTGACTTTCTATTGCATGTGAAAAGATGGATGCTAAAGTTTGAGCTGACTCACAAATGTGCTCGACTACAACAACTTTTCCTCTTCTCATCATGGACTGCGTGTTCCCGGGGGCGGGGTTTATGTACATTTTAGGGTTGGTGATGTCACTAACCCCGGAGGAATGTAGTGTGTAGTCCTTTTCTTTAAAAGCAAATATCTTCCTTTGCTTTGAACTTTGAGCGTTGTAACTTTGCAGATGTTTATGCTCAAACAGCAACATTACACACTAACTAAGTGAGATGATCTGCTGATGATCCTGAATGGCTTGTTGAATGAGTGTTGATAGTCTGAGGCTCATCAATATTAACAGATCTGCTGAAAACACTCTTTATTTCATGACAATAGTTCCTGTTTTCACCTCATTTATTATGCTGATGTCTTCAGATCTCCTGTTAATTGCCACTTAAAGCTCATTTAATTTGTGTGAATAGACTGAGGGTAATTGTTGGTTTCTATATAGAGATATAGACATAAATGCTTAGGTGTGCCATTTAGTATTAAAACAAGCCCAGTAACTGATATATTTTTATTTATTTTTGCAGATCAGCTCCTCCCACATCAGTCACATCATGAGTGAAGCTCCTCCCACATCAATTATCCAATAAATGCTGGAATTTTCCCATCAGCTACAAGTGAAGACGAGCATCAGTGCATCAGGAAGAGCTGAAATCTGTAAAGACTGAGTTTATTAAAGAGGACAGTGAGAACATGAGTGATCCAGAACCCTGCAGAATGAAACACACTGAAGATCCTGAAGAACAAAGAGGTTGGTGTTTATTCTTTATTCATTCATGATGCTGAAGAACATTCATGTTAGAAACATTCGAGCACTTCATCACTTTTAGATAAACAGTTAAACTATGAAATAGAAGAACATTTTCTTTCTTGTTTGTTTACAACAAATGGTCAGTAAAGGGAGGTTTGATTAATTGTTATATTGATTGTCAACATCAGGTCCAACTAAATATTTTAGCTGTTTTATTTTACATTTATAACTGGCTCACATTTCTTTGCAACCATGTTACCAAACATTTTGACATTTCTCAATGTAGTTTGCTGGGTATTGACACAATTTTCACGATTCGATTCAATTTCTATTCACAAGCTTTCGATTCGACATCGATTGTTTTGAATATACAGTATAAATCAGGTAAAGTACATGGCAAATGTTATCTAACTTTTATGATACATACAGAGTGAAAAGAAAATAAGTAAACAACCAAAAAAAAGGAAGTATTAAAATAAATAATAAATACATTCTCATCAGCAGATAACAATGGAAACCACTGGGCCGGTAAAGAGAAAGTCAATTTTTTTCAAGTTTGATGAAATACAAGGCGTCTTCAATCCACCTAGAGTGTGATGGGGGATGGAATATGGTTTTTCTGAGGTAAATGTGACGTTACACGACATTGTTTACAAGACGTCTTTCTGTGGTTGAAACACTTAATTAAGCGATTACATGAGACATGTTACAAAGGCCGCATTAAGAGCTCACTGCGTCCCGGGGCTATATGAGTTACTGCAGCCATTCCCCCCCCCAAAAACAGCTGAAGTTGTTTCACATTAATAGAATCTAGAATCATTCAGAATAACAATTGCCACTTCATTTACAATATACAATTAAGAAAATTGCTTACCTTAAAATTAGGGCTGCGCGATAAAACGATAACGATATAAATTGCGATAGACTCGTTTGATCAGACTTATTGATCAATATCAATAAAAAATGCGTTCGATAAAACATTTGATCATTTTTTTTCCTTCGTCGGAAGAAACCAGAGGTTGCGAAGCAAGTTTGGTTGCATGAACAAAGGCACTCACTCTCTGGTAACCTAGCAACGTAGGGGGGTGACACGCTAACAGCGATAAAAGCAACACGCCGCAACACGCGATAAAAGGTATCTTTTCCATGTTAAGGTCCTTTCACACTGGACGCGATTTTGACGCACGAATAATTCGCGCAATGGTTTTATTTTTTGATCAGCTGTTTGTGTAATGAGCGCTTCCACACCAACCGCGAATGTGCTGCGGCGAAAAAACGACTTTTATTTTTTCGCTTCATGACGATTTTTTTTTTGATTTTTTTTTTTACTTTTGCGATGACAGAAAAGGCTTCAGCCAATCACATACTACAAGACATTTGAAAGACAACGTGTGGTGTAGCATTGCCAACCAACTCGGTTATCAGTATGTTGTGTGATAGTTTTAGTCGTTGTATAGTCCTGTGCTGTGTAGGCTAGCAGGCTAAACTACATTTGGGATAGAAAGCTAACACTATTATCGTCAAAGATAGAGACAGAGACCGTGTTTACTCTGAACATGTAACAAAAAGTAGTGAGACTATTTAGGGCTGCTTTTAGTATACTATACATTCTTTGTGTGATATCTACAGTTTCTAGTCAAATGATTTGAACTGTTTAGTTGAAGACGCAAAAAAAAAAAAAACTGGAAAAACCTCAGGGACACCTAGCCTATGTGAGAAAAAGGAGAGAGGAAAAGGAAACTAAAAGTGGACATTAGCATACTCCCCTTCAGACTCTCTGTTCTTTAAGATTGGGTGCACCCAAAACCTTCTTTTCTGTCTTTTAAATAAAATGAAAAGCTTGTCTTCACTGGATGATGATGATGATGATGATGATGATGAAGTGTCCCTGTTTTCTGTCGGCGCAAAAGTTTTGGAATGTTGAAGCTCTGAACGTCACAGACGTCACAAATTCGCGTCGCGGCTGATGTGAATGGTTTTGACGCGAACTATTCGCACACGAACTATTCGCTTTTTCGTTTCGCTTTTTCGTTACGCATCCGGTGTGAAAGGGCCTTAAATCAAAGTTTTTGTCCTAACCAGGTGCGACACGCGACAATTCTATTTTAGAAACGGTTTCTATTTTTCTGTGACGTCGCGCTGGAACAACAAACACAAAGTGTGACGATGATGATCTCAGGAACTGTTTGTGCTTTATTTAATGTTAAAAGCGTGAAATGTGACTTTGAATATCATTTAGTGCTCCAGCTTTGTGTAGCTGTAAAAGCAACAATGGATATAATTCACCTCAGATCTTGAAATTAAACAAATGGAAACAAGAATGTTAAAACTGTGAACAAACAAGTGTATTCTTTGACAAAGATTGTTTTAGTATCTCAGTAGCCTGTGTGTTTTTTAAATAGTGTAATATTTGTGAATTTGAAAATGCGTTCGGTCATGTAACAGTATGGTTGCGCCATATCGTTGGAGTGGAACCGGCATGGAGTGATAAGTGGAAAATGAGTGCCGCAGTGATTGTTGATAAAACAGGAAAAGTCAGCTCGCCAGTATGACAGTTTTGGGGATTTTATAAGTCTGACCGTAGTCAGACCAGTGTCGTCTGCAAATTATGCAAGACCGTCGTCAGTTTCTCTGTTTATATTTAACACTTTGCACTATTTTATTACACTTTATTAAGCGTTTCTTATGTATTCTTTAATTTTGCACCTTAATGTTAAGGGATAATTAAGTGTTCATTATGATTTTAGACTTATATTTACATTTTAATTATTTGAGTGTTTTCCATGGTTGTGTTTTAAATAGGTCATAAAAAATATCAATAATTATTGATATCGAACGATATGAAACACACAGTTTTCAGCCATATCGCCCAGCCCACTTAACTTTTTTTTCCTGCTTTTGCGGAAAGAGAAGTCCTTGATAATGTCACTGAAGTCCAGGGATCAGAGAATGTCATTTTCCAGGGACATCAAAGTAAGATGGTTTAGTCTCTCGTCTCTCTTGCAACATGGATGAACGAAGACGGTTTTTGACCAAAGACAGTTTGGAAAAAGAACGCTCTCCACTGGCGTTAGTCACAGGCAAAGTCAAGAAAATACAAAGAGCTATGTCCATATTAGGGAACACAGAGTTTGAACACAAGAAAAACAGTTCTTGAATTGAAAATGTTATGACACTGTTGTATATGTTTAATGTGTTTATTGCATTAGATAATTGTGTCGATCAAATCATGTAATAGTTCTCTTGACAGAAACATGGGATTTGTGCCTATAATGTTTTAACAGTAATAATTGGAAGATCTATGTTCCTCATTCATGGATATTTTCAGGGACATGCATAATTAATTTATAAAAACTCATCAAAATGATGGGAATATTTTAGGGCTCACTTTATGTCCTTTACCTTTATAATCATATTTCTCTCTTTGAATTTTGATGTACTGAAAATGCAATGAAACTTTTTTTTCTTTCATTTCAGACCTGATGGAAGTAAAGGAGGAGAGTGAAGAACTGAGTGAAGTGAAGGAGGAGAGTGAAGAACTGAGTGAAGTGAAGGAGGAACATCATGTCAAACCTGTAGAAAAACCTTTGAGTCGCTCAAAGACTAAAAATACATTTTTAAAGAACAGAAGAGCCAATAAATCTTTCACATGCACTCAGTGTGGAAAGAGTTACACAACCAAACAATATCTTGAGATTCACATGAGAGTTCACACTGGAGAGAAGCTGTTCACATGTGATCAATGTGGGAAAAGTTTCATTCAATCATCATCCCTTAATGTTCACATGAGGATCCACACAGGAGAGAAGCCGTTCACATGTGATCAGTGTGGAAAGAGTTTCACAAGAAAACAAAATCTTGAGCGTCACATGGGAGTTCACACCGGAGAGAAGACATTCTCATGTGATCAGTGCAGCAAAACATTTCTTGTGGCATCAAACCTGAAGAGACACCTGACAGTTCATACAAAGGAGAAGCCTCATTCATGTTTTGTATGTGGAAAGAGTTTTTCACTGCTGTGTAGATTACAAGTACATCAAAAAATTCATACTGGTGTGAGAGAGTACATGTGCTTTGAGTGTGAGAAGACTTTTATTTCAGTGAACTGTTTGAAACTGCACCAGAGAATTCACACTGGAGAAAAACCTTACAAGTGTACACACTGTGACAAGAGATTCAGTGTGTCAGCAAATCTGAAAACACATGAGAGGATCCACAGCAGAGAGAAGCTGCACACGTGTGATCAGTGTGGAGAGAGTTTCTCTTTTAAAAGTCACCTGAAGCGACACATGAAGATCCATACAGTGGAGAAACCACATCACCACAGTCTGAAATCACAGTAAGTAGTTCATCTTTATGTGCTGAGCAACAAAATCTCTTCTGTGTAAGTTAGTCACAGTCAAATCACTCTATCTCCACCTATAGTTGGCGCTGTTTCACTGTGGCTGCTGTTGAATCATCCAGGTTGTGAATGAGGCCGACACTTGATGTGATTGTAAAGCGCTTGGTGTGTACAGTAGTAAATAGTAGCACTATATAAATGCCTCATCCATTCTTTAGTTTCTTAACAGCCACGATGAGCAACGGACATTTTGTTGTTTGATTGGTTCCTATTAACTCGTGTTCAACCCAACATGAATGTGTGATATATAAAAAAAAGTCTGTTTTTACATGTGATTTGTCTGTTCAGTGAATGCAAAATCACTCTCTGACAGTAGGTGGCGCTCATGTCAAAACAAGCAGAAATAAAGCATAGCAGCGCTGTGCAACTTTCTCTTTCTGACATTACTTATTATGGTGAAGATAAAACGTTAAACAGTATTTTCATGTTTTCTAACTGCAGTTCATGTTTTTGTATTTGCTCTGGCGCTTATCAAGAATACAGAGCCGAGAAGCTTCCAGATTCTTCCTCTGTTTATGTTAGAAAGGCGTTGGAAATTATGTGATTGCTTACAGTTTACATGTCAAGCATGCACCATCTAGAGTTTCATGACCAAACTAGTGATTTATATCACAAATTATTTTCATGATATTAAAATAGATCATAATCATGCACAGCAGTTGACGACCATATATGATGGGATTAAAATGACTCTTAAACTCATCTGTGATCTTGAATTCCCATTTGTCTCTCATTGAGATCTCACTTGATTTAATGTTTCTTTTAGACCTGATGGACGTCAACAAGAAAGGAAAAACAGAAGGCAAAAAATCTGTCTCCTGCCCTCAGTGTAAAAAAACGCTTCACATGTAAATCAAGTCTGAAGATTCACATGAGAGTTCACACTGGGAAGAAGCGGCTCAGGCTTTCGCTCTGAAATCACATCAGCTTCTCACTCTGAAGAAAGACCATTTAACTGTGATCAGCAGTGATGGGAATAACGGCGTTATAAATAAACGGCGTTATTTTTTTCAGTAACGAGTAATCAAACTAATTACTGCTTCCTCCATAACAACGCCGTTACCGTTACTGTCAATAAAAAGGCGGCGTTACTATAGTTGAGCTCACTGAAGCGGTTTTCATCCGAGTAGGCTCTCTCTCAGCCATAGGATCTGCAAAGTTTTTTCTCTGGTGTGTGTGTGTTTATGAGGGGCCGGACTGGACAAAAGCGAGGCGAATGCCGCGAGCGCGCTCGACAGTGCGCGAGAGAGACCGAGTGTGTCCGAGAACGCGCTCGACAGTGCGCGACAGAGACCGAATGTGTCCGAGCATAAATACTTTATTTATAAATAAATTACACATTTCAGCATTAGAATAATATCTGTAGCATATCGGTATCATATCATATGCAATGTTTTAATTAGTTTATATAACATAAACTCCAAAATAACCTGCAGGGAACGTTCAAACATATTTGTTTGACGGTTGTGAACACGTGCGGCAAACATGACTAGAATTTGGCTAAAATAAATAACCTCTGATGATGTTCTCTGTAGGTTATAAAAATAAACCCCCAAAAGATTATATTATTATTTATGTTGATACATTTTTCAGTATTAATATTTCATTTAATAGTTGTCTCTCACATTGTCCCACAGCAACATTAAAATAGTGTAGATTAGTGTACAATGTTTTATAATAATAAGATGTTCGATAAGATTTAGTGTCCATTTCATTCATTTAACATTTCATATTGGGGGTATCTTTCTTATAAGTAATTTTCTAAATTTCTTACATTTAAACTTTTTTTTTTTTTAAGTAACGCAATAGTTACTTTCCCTGGTAATTAGTTACTTTTGTAATTATGTAATTCAGTTACTAATGCAGTCACTTTTTGTGAGAAGTAACTATAACTAATTACTTTTTTTAAGTAACTTACCCAACACTGGTGATCAGTGCGGTAAACAGTTTCATTGAGCATCAGTCCTGAAGAAACACCTGAAGATTCACTCAAAGGAGAAGATTCATTCATAATATTACAGCAGAAAAGACACGGCTGGTGCTATTCACACTGGAAAAACAACAACTCTGCAACAAGAGATTCAGTCTGTCAGAAACACATGAAAGGATTCACTGGAGAGAAACACATCAGAGTTTTATTTTTAATGAATTTCTGTCACTTCTATCACTCTATCTTTTATGAAGGAAAGCAGTAGTTTTTTTAAACGAACTCAGTGTTCTTGTGCTCTCATGGTTCAGGAGCTGAATAGAAGTGCCTTGCTTTGTAACTGGACACTTTTCTTCTCTTCTTCTCTTGAGATGCTTTGGCTCTTATGAGTCAGTAAAGAGAGATCTGTCTTATTCGCTTTCACTCTTACTTAATGTTTGTATTTCCTTAAAAAATATTGATTAAACTCATTGCTCATTTTATCAGCAACTCCAAGTTATTGTACAATTTTATCAATATAGCTTTTAAATACCTAATAATTGATATTTCACCACACGCATGACTGACATTGAATGATATTGCTGTCTGTCTACATTATTAATAGTTTCACCCTTGATATGCAGCAGACATGTTCACAAGTCCCTAAATGCCAAGTCAAGTCTCTAGCCAACTAACTATTGCTAAAATATATAAAAAGGCTTGTTATTGTAATTAATAGTGTTTTGAAATGATAAAACTGATTTCTACCGAAAAAATGTCAAAGAAATAGTTTCAGTGGAACCGCATTCTTGCCCTCGAATTGTCTCAGGCAAGTCAGCAGTGACTGCACGCCTGAGATAATTCCACATCGCCTGACCCAGGGAGCGTGTGGTCACCTTCGTCGGTGGTTGCACACAGCTCACGCATGAGCCCTGGATCAGCCCTACTCTCGCGCATGTCAGTGAGCACCTAGGCCTGGTAGACCTGATGGATGGCCATAGCATGCAGTGAGGTGGCTCGCGGCTGCCTGGGAAAGCATGGCCCGCGACCTCTGGCCGGGCCTGGCCACCAGCCAAAGTATCCCCTCATGTGAAGGAAATAGATTGGGGTGTGGATGAGGGGACTCTCACTCGAGCAAGGTCATTGAGTCTCGACCGCAACAGTGCAATGTCATGTTCCATACACTTAATTCATAGAGAAAAAAAAGTTTTATCTGGCCTTATTAAAACAATAAACATCTGTTAATTTTGAGAAATGTTTTGTTAACTTCAGGTGACTTTTATTAGAGAAACTCTTTCCACAATGTTCCTATAATCCTCCTAATCCTATACTCTAGCGCGTCTACACATCGACGTCGGCTAAGTCTAATCCTATACCCTATAGTGCGTCTACACATCGACGTCGGCTGGGTGCTAATACCTGTTCCCCTAACTAGCTTTCTTCCTGTGCAGGAATATTTGCAGCATCTTCAGTTCACTGTTTGGTCTTGTCTCAACATAGACGCACAAGACTCACTCTAAAGACTTACCTGATCTACCTACCTGCGATCATCCTCTTCAGTCTCCTATTCCCATCTACCATCTGCCATCTCTGCTGATCACCATCATCGTCCGTTCTCCGCTCTGGTTTCATCTCTACCTGCAAAGACATTCATATTACTCATTCAGCTAAGTTAATTTATCATCTCAATACTGCATTACCTACTTACCTTAACATCTGCTGGTTCTGTGCTTCTGTTCTCAATAAATAATTGTTGATCTTACTCCCCTGCCTGAGTTTTCACTAAACCTGACAGTTTTAGTACATTGTGTTTCAAATTGTAATCATGTTAGGCCTAAAAAGATAAATAAGGTTAGATGTTAGAAACATGGTTAGTGTAATATACAGTTTACTATTTTATCTATTAAAAATCCACCACATGTGGATCCTCATGTGTTTATTATTGGATTAGTTCACTTCCAAATAAAAATTTCCTGATATCGCAATATTGATGCTAAAAACGAAATACAGTGCAGCCCTAAAAGTAACTTCTTGATTACTTATTACGTATTGTAACCCAATGGAGATGTCATGTCGGGTTAGACCAATGAAATTGGGATCGCGCCAGGGAGACCAATCCACTTCGAGTGTAAAATAAATGACAAGGCATGTTAATTGCACCAGTTGCTCTACCTCACAGCAGAGTATATAATGAGCAGTAGGTGTGTCGCATCTTTGCCTTTCGCCTCGGATCCGAGCAGTTCATATGTTCTGCTCTGCGAATTCACAGACGAGTAAACTCATGATGAGTATACAGTAAAAGATTTTTAAAATCTTATAACAGGGTGGCCGCGGGTCCTTAAAAAGTCTTAAAATGTCTTAAATAAAGTTTTCCTAATAAAATGAATAATAATGAATATGAATACAATTGCTGCCCTCAAATGTTAATCTGAACTAAAATAAACGTTTGTTTATAACTACTACAATATGACATTTACTTTTTTCCAAGGAGCTGTTTTGTTTTATATGCTCCTAAGAAGAGTCAATTATAGCTCTAGAATTGCTCAAAGTAAAAAAAATATATAATATTTTATGATGTTAGTTTTAATATAAAAAAGAATAAAAAAAATTTAATCAAGGAAATTTCTCTGGCATTTATTTCTTTTTGCTGTATCAAAAATGTACCGAACCGAACCGTGACACAAGTGTATCGTATCGAACTGAACCGTAAATTTTGTGAACCGTTACACCCCTAATATATACGCATGTAATATAATGTGCATTTCCATCACAGGTTTGGTCTTAAATTTCATTCAAAGTGGCATTAAAAAGGTCTTAAAAAGTCTTAAATTTAACTTGTTTATATCTGTAGACACCCTGTATAAGATTTTCAAAATGTGAGACCACAAACATGAGAATAATTTTACAGCTCTTCGAGATTGTTGCGCCTTCAAAGAGTTTCTGTTTTACAGCCTGACAGAGAGGTTGCGCCTTCAAAGAGTGTGTGAGTACTAATAAACCTTCACAGTGAGGGCTTCCTCGACGAGACCAACTCCTCCGGTCCCTCACTCCTCTATCGCATCGCAAGTGAGCTGAGACTGTGTTCGACTGTGTTCATGTTCCCTTTCAATTCGGTCACGTTTGACGTAGTTGGATGTACTATACTGATAGTTGGACGTACTATACTGTACTATACGCTTAGGGAGCCTGTCATCTTCGAGCATTGAAAAAACAAGCCAATGCACATTGGATTTGCATCTCGCGCTCTGTCCCGCCGAGCAGGTATAAATACAGAAGCGGATACACGTACCACTTGTCTTTCACTTCGGAGCCGATCAGATGTTGATGTCTCTGAAGAGTGTTGGTTTGTGTTCAACGAGCGAGTGTGTCGGTGCTTCTTCTGAAATTCTCTCCCGGAGTTGGTGTGTCTATAATGCGAGTGCAACGGTGAGCGCGAGCCTTCTGTGGTCTCAACTGCTGTTTTAACAGCATTCTCTGTGTGTGTTTGTTCTGACGGTTGGTTGAGGGCGAAGAAAGTGAGTGCTCCACTGGTACAGGCTGCACCATCTTTTGTCAGTGTTGCCGCGGTCATTCCCCTGTGTGCTCTGGCACTGGTGAGAGCACTATTTCCTGAAAGAGCAACACAGGTGTGTCTGCGTCTTTTTCAAGATGCCATTCCACCCATGCGTTTCTGGATGCGGTTGTTCCCTGTCCCCAGCTGACTGTCACAATAGATGCAACACGTGTTTTGGCATTCTGAAGTAGCTTTTGTGGATTGTTCATGTTCCATGACATGACCATCTCGGTGCTGAGATGGAGACTCGCCTTCATCTGTGAAGGTGGAGTTTCCATTCCCATGCCACGTTCTAGCGCCCCTTCTGGCCAACACCAGAAGAAAGCTACAGTGCCGTGTGGGATGGGTGATTTGAGGATCACAGTGAGGGCTTCCCCAGCCAGTAACCAATCCCTGTGGGCCCCTCACTCCTCTGTCGAACCGCAGCCGGTGGGTCGTGCTGGTCCTCTCTTTCCCGAAGTGAATGAGTAGGTTACTAGGTCGTGAATGGCACCTTTCTCTGCCAAAAACCACCTTAGTTCCACCTCCCCCCTCACTACCCTTGCTGGAGGAAGGACGGAGGGTTATGAGGCTATCCCTCCAGTGGAGCAGTCTGACGCGATGCAGACCTCAAGACCAAGTCTCAATCGGTCCAGCTGGCTCCTCCGCACCATCGTCTCGGCTAACAATCCAGTTCGGCCGGCGTCCGCCCAAGTTCAGTGGTGTTTGTTACACTTCGGTGTTTAGCGAACGTGCCCCTGTCTTGCGTGCAGACATTGCGGTCCTACTGGCGAAGGATGCGATAGAGCCGGTCCCTCCAGCTGATATGAAGACCGGCTTCTACAGCCTGTACTTCATTGTACCCTAGAAAGGCTGTGGGTTACGGCCAATCTTGAACCTGCGAGTCTTGAATCGTGCCCTTCACAAGCTTCCGCATTAGCCGGGGTCTGGGCGGACCCCCAACTGCATTGGCACATCTGCTGCCTCGAGTTGCAAGCAGTACACCTTGCTTTGAGATGCCTCAAAACGCTGCTGCTCGACAAGCATGTACTGGTCCATACAGACAACACTGCGACTGTTGTGTACATCAAACATCAAGGTGGTCTACGCTCCCATCGCATGTTGCATCTCGCCCACCATCTCCTCCTATGGAGTCAGAAGTATCTGAGGTCGCTTCGTGCCACTTGTATCCCTGGCCTGCTCAATCATGCCGCTGACGAGCTCTCATGACAGCCTGTGGCCCCGGGAGAGTGGAGACTCCATCCCCAGATGGTCTAGCTGATTTGGGATCACTTCGGGGCTGCACAGATAGCCAGTTGTTTTCCCATTGCCAGTTGTTTTACTCCCTGACCGAGGGTGCCCTTGGCACGGATGCACTGGCATACAGCTGGCCTCTGGGCCTCCGCAAGTATGTGTTTCTCCCAGTGATCCTTCTTGCAAAGACCATGTGCAAAGACAGGGAGGAAGAGGAGCAGGTCTTGCTAGTTGCCCAAGTAATGGAAAAAATTGTTTTTCATTGATATTTAGTAGATATCATAAAGTAGTGTATAATATGGAAAATATATGTTTGTGAACAGGATGTATGCATGTTTGTGTACCTATGGAAGTGACTGAGCGTGACACTTTAGGAACATATGGGACAGGACCTTTGACCCTAGTATTGACTTTTTGTGTCAACTAAGTGGTCAACTAAGAGATAAATAGAAACTTGTATAACAATGTGTCTCTTATCTGTGGAATGCAGGGAAGAAGCCTGCTGAAGAAAGACCTTGGGAAAAGGGTATAAAGGCTGCCCATCTCTTCCTGTCTGTATCTCACTCACTCCACAGTCTAACTTCTGTGTAGTTGATTGGGCCTATTCTTTCGTGAATAAATGCTTTTTAAAAGACAATTGGATTCAGAGTATCTCTTACGCAGTGGTGATGATGATGTTCAAGAATTTTTTTGCCACAACACCCATTATTGGCCCAACCGGACATGGTTCTCCTAACTGATGCTCCTCTCAACCCCTTACCTGGCCCATTCCTCTGAGGAATGACCTTCTCTCTCAGGGACGGCACACCGTGTATGGTCCCTGGACGGGACGTGGAGTTTCTAGGTGATCTACCACAAGCTGTCGTAAATACCATCACAGAATGTGGCTTCCGCAGCATCCTCCTTTCCACCGAAAGGGCACGCTTTCCCAGTGTTATCCAAGTCTGTCTGAGTGGGTCATGCGGAACAGCAGTGGATCGGCTCCTAGAACAAGTGGTGTGTAAATCCACTTCTGTACTGATACCCGCACGATGCCAATATGCATTGGCTCGTTTTTTTTATAAAAAATATTATAATGTTATGTCAATTCTTACAAATATACATAATGGTAAGAAAAACAGTTGACATTTTCTGTTAATATTGGTTGATATCTGTGCCTCATATATACACTGCTCAAAAAAATTAAAGGAACACTTTGAAAACACATCAGATCTCAATGGGGAAAAATATCATGTTGGATATCTATACTAATATGGACTGGGTAATGTGTTATGAATGAAACGATGCCACATCGTTTGATGGAAATTAAAATAATCAACCTACAGAGGATTGAATTCAAAGACACCCCGGAAATCTAAGTGAAAAAATGATGTAGCAGGCTTGTCAATTTTGCTGAAATTTCATTGAAGCAACTCAAAATGGTACTCAGTAGTTTGTATGGCCCCCACGTGCTTGTATGCATGCCTGACAACATCGGGGCATACTCTTAATGAGACGACGGATGGTGTCCTGGGGTATTATCTCCCAGATCTGGACCAGCGCATCACTGAGCTCCTGGACAGTCTGAGGTGCAACCAGGTGATGTCAGATGGACCGAAACACAATGTCCCAGAGGTGTTCTATTGGATGTAGGTCAGGTGAGCGTGGTGGCCCTTCAATGGTATCATTCCTTCATCCTCCTGGAGCTGCCTACATGCTCTCGCCACATGAGGCTGGGCATTGTTGAGCACCAGGAGGAACCCAGGACCCACTGCACCAGCATAGGATCTGACAATGGATCCAAGGATTTCATCCCAATACCTAATGGCAGTCAGGGTGCCATTGTCTAGCCTGCAGAGGTCTGTGCGTCCCTCCATGGATATGCCTCCCCAGACCATCACTGACCCACCACCAAACCGGTCATGCTGAACGATGTTACAGGCAGCATAACATTCTCCACGGCTTCTCCAGACCCTTTCCTGTCTGTCACGTGCTCAGGGTGAACCTGCTCTCATTTGTGAAAACCACAGGGCACCAGTGGCGGACCCTGCCAATTCTGGTGTTCAATGGGAAATGCCAATCGAGCTCTCTGGTGCTGGGCAGTGAGCACGGGGCCCACTAGAGGACGTCGGGCCCTCAGGCCACCCTCATGAAGTCTGTTTCTGATTGTTTGGTCAGAGACATTCACACCAGTGGCCTGCTGGAGGTCATTTTGTAGGGCTCTGGCAGTGCTCATCATGTTCCTCCTCGCACAAAGGAGCAGATACCGGTCCTGCTGATGGGTTAAGGACCTTCTACGGCCCTGTCCAGCTCTCCTAGAGTAGCTGTCTGTCTTCCTGGAATCTCCTCCATGCTCTTGAGACTGTGCTGGGAGACACAGCAAACCTTCTGGCAATGGCACGTATTGATGAGCCATCCTGAAGGAGCTGGACTGCCTGCGCAACCTCTGTAGGGTCCAGGTATCGTCTCATGCTACCAGTAGTGACACTGACCCTAGCCAAATGCAAAACTGGTGAAAAACAGTCCGAAAAGATGAGTAGGGAAAAAATGTCAGTGGCCTCCACCTGTAAAACCATTCCTGTTTTGGGGGTGGTCTCACTGTTGCCCATCTAGTGGACCTGCTGTTAATTTCATTAACACTAAAGCAGCTGAATCTGATTAACAACCCCCTCTGTTACTTAACTGACCAGATCAATATCCCAGGAGTTTAACTGACTTGATGATATTCTCTGATTAAAAAGTGTTCCCTTTATTTTTTTGAGCAGTGTATATATGAGCCTCAAATGATCCCAATCTATTGTCTCAGTTTTTAAACAAACTGTACAGTGTTGATCACATTCATCAACCCTGTTACCAAAGTTATTGTAAGAATAACAATCTATATAAATATGAATAACTTCTTTAATTATGAGAAACAACATCATCAGCCATCACCAACGGCCTACGGCACTGCTGCCACCTTCTGGAACAACATATCAGCACAAAACAAATTTAAAGAACGTGCACTGTAAAAAATTTACTGTAGAATTTACAGCAACTTACTGGCAATTTTGGTTGCCAGTAAGCCTGTAAATTTTACAAGAGTCCTGTAAAACATCAACTACAATTTAACAGTAAAAATACAGCACTAACAAATTGCTGTAAAATTTACAGCAACTTACTGGCAATTGTGGTTGCCAGTAAGCCTGTAAATTTTACAAGAGTACTGTAAATCATAAATACATAAAATTATACAGCACACCTGTAAAAGCAGCAAAACAAGAGCAGCTGTGAATTTACAGTTCTTTAATGTAATCTTTACAGTATGTTACTGTTATTAACAATGTACTGAATTAAAACCTGAGATAACTCACTTCATTTGAGAAAACTGATTGGTCAATTGCCATTAAATATTTACTAGAAACATCAATTTAACTAAATCCTACTAGTGATCATCATCACACATGAATGAGTTGAAAAACTTAAAAACATCATCAATGCATCAGCAACTACACAGTCACTGCCTTTAAATAAAGCAACATGCAACATAACGTCTGTGTTTCTCTGCTCATCCTGGACTGAAGCTCAGGCTCTACTCTTCAGCACAATGGTGACACACAAAACTCAACAGAAACCCTTTAAATCCCAACAGATCATTAAACCACTAGCATATCTCCACTATAGCATTATGTGCAAAAACACATCAAATCACACAAAGCAAATCACAGAATTGTACTTTTTTGTTTAGTAAATTTGACACTGAGATTTTACTGTAAACAAATGACTTAAGCCACAGCTTTAGATGAAATCAACTGAAGAGAAAATAAGACATTCAATCTATGAAGATCTCAGCAGAGGAGGATTAAACAACTCCACAAACAGCATTACCAGCTTCACTTATTACTAACCAGACTGACTTTATTTCTGTCATAATCAGAAGGTCTTTTTGAGAATTAACGGAGGTTTAGATGTTGATGTTTTTTTTTATTGTTACCATGATGGTGATCAGTGTTGGCTTTAGCTGGGCTCTTGCCCTTGACATTTGAACATTAGGTTTTTCTCTGGCTGCGTTAACTGTGTGTTTGTGAGGCACAACAGTTAGAGCAAAAAAGCAGAGAGAAAAGTGCTCTGGTGTAAATGGCTCTGTATTGATGATGTCATCAATAGAGCTTATAAGACTGTACTTCATTTCATTTACACTTTAATCTATTCTCAAGCAATCATGTAGGTCATTTCAAATGATTGGTTAAGAATACACATATGACATCCCACGGCATTATTATAATTTGAACAAATTTAAAAATATAATGCATAGAAAGTTTTAAAATGCTGTGTTATTTTCTCACACACAGACATCAACAATCGGCGTATGAATCTCAACTATGGTGACATTCAAATGAAAAGCTTCATGTTGCAATGTATGCTGGGTACCACCATAGTACATAATTCCCAGAATGCATTGCGGCATGCATAAATTATATAGCTGAAATGTATTATTTTCTTTTATTTTTACCATGTGCTTTTATTTTTGTTGTTGTTTTTGATATGACTTTTTAGTAGCTTGATTTGTGATGTTCAGAGTTTCTGTTTATCTGAATATTTTGTTTGTCACCATTGTTGAGGTTCATATGCTGATTCTTGATATATGTGTGTTCCTGTAAATTGAGAAGTTTTGTGATTCGTAAATATGTAAAACACAAATTATCTGCTCTCATGACATGTTGTAGTATCATATGACTATTACAATCAATTTTTCATAATTTGAGAATAGACTCTGGTCAACATCAGCATATCTTTCACTAGACATTGATACCCCAGCATCAATACCCAACCATCAACACCACTGCATATTTTACTTTGCTTTTATTGCCATAACAAGCTTGTCTTATAAAGATATGGTTATAGCAGCAAAAGAAAGACTAATGTTATAGAAATAAAGAGTCAAGAGCCCAACTAAAGAAAGCACTAATCACGATCATGGTAACTTCAAATGAAATATTGTCAATACATCATCAACATCTAAACCTCAGTTATTTCTCATTAAGTCTGATTATGATTATCACTCTTCAGGTGATTTCATCTAAAGCTGTGGCTTAAGCCAGTGGTTTACAGTAAAATCTCACAGTCATATTTACTAAACAAAAAAGTACAATTCTGTGATTTGCTTTGTGTGATTTGATGTGTTTTTGCACATAATGCTATAGTGGAGATATGCTAGTGGTTTAATGATCTGTTGGGATTTTTGAGTTTTGTGTGTCACCATTGTGCTGAAGAGTAGAGCCTGTGCTTCAGTCCAGGATGAGCAGAGAAACACAGATGTTATGTTGCATATTGCTTTATTTAAAGGCAGTGACTGTGTAGTTGCTGATGCATTGATGACGTTTTTAAGTTTTTCAACTCATGCATGTGTGATGATGATCACTAGTAGGATTTAGTTAAATTGATGTTTCTAGTAAATATTTAATGGCAATTGACCAATCAATTTTCTCAAATGAAGTGAGTTATCTCAGGTTTTAATTCAGTACATTATTAATAACAGTAACATACTGTAAAGATTACATTAAAGAACTGTAAATTCACAGCTGCTCTTGTTTTGCTGCTTTTACAGGTGTGCTGTATAATTTTACAGTATAATTGTAGTTTATGATTTACAGTACTCTTGTAAAATTTACAGGCTTACTGGCAACCACAATTGCCAGTAAGTTGCTGTAAATTTTACAGCAATTTGTTAGTGCTGTATTTTTACTGTTAAATTGTAATTGATGTTTTACAGGACTCTTGTTAAATGTACAGGCTTACTGGCAACCAAAATTGCCAGTAAGTTGCTGTAAATTCTACAGTAAATTTTTTACAGTGTGTGTAAGGGAACTCAAATCAATATAACTCAAATGTTACTGAATTACAGTGAATAAGAACCTAATTAATATGCAAATGATTCAGAATTATTATTTAACACTTTATCAACTATTCATCCACGATAAATTGAGATTAGGATATTTGATCAATTCTGGACAGAATATTATCCCATGGCCTATGGTAATAATATCATAAAATTATGATCACTGAATACAAGCAAGGTAACAAAATCTACAGTTTAAGGCAGTAACTTGTAAGCACACAGCACAAACACTTGTATATATGTAAAATCAAGCAAGACTTTATTGAAGTAATACACACAAACTAATCAAACGAAAAACACACAAACATTCATTCAGAAAATTGATGTTAATGGAGGATGAATGAGTCCCAGATGTCAAGCGTTAGACACGATGACTTTGACCGCAACCTGACAGAGTCAATATACTAGCAATTCAAGCTTTGTTCGTTTACTTACTAAATTGCTAAAAGACATTTCTTGAAACCATCATTAATTTTCTTAAAACCTTAAACACAAAACCAAATTTTCAAACCACATTCAGAGAACCTCTTACTCTTCTGGCAAAATCAAGCAATTGCCTAAACTATTTTATCTGTGCTCAAAATCAAACATTTCAGATCATACACACATCAGTCAATATTATAAACACTACAGATCATTCATTAGACACTACATCTACATGGAGAACAGAATCCAGAGCATGCAGTTACAGAAAAAAAGTATATTGTAACAAAGTAAACTAATTTGCAATTATGTAAAAAAGTATAGTAATGACAACTTAAGCACCTTTTACACAGAGATTACGGAAAATAAACGGATAATGTGTCCTCTCTGTCAATTTTACAGCAATTTCCCAGGATCAACACGCTGTGTTAAAGGGGCCTTACATTAGTAATGTGAAAACATTGTATAGGCTACTGTATGCACTGCAAGTATAGTATTGAATTTCTGTGTATTCAGCACTTGCATGCTGTGAAAATACAGTGACCCAACTGCAAAAGCCAAAAAGGTTACAGAAAAAGCTCTAAATAGAGTTGTGCAACTGCAAATCAATGTCAGTGAGTGATTGATTCTGCTTCAGCATCAAGTCTTCATGTTGGTCCGTCCTGAAAAGTTTGTCCACATCACAGACACTGTCATCTCTGCAGGCAAAGAGGAAAACCCTAGAGCAGGTCCAGCCCTTACAACATTCAATTTTGAGACCGTTGTTTGTTAAAAACCATGAGTGGGTTCATTTCAGTTTCAGTTGGTTTTAGGAGAAGAGATCTCTGGAATGTACAGCTAGAGAGAGGAGGTGTCCGGGAGGAAGTGAGATGTCACTGGTTAAAGTCAGTGGTGATTTCTCGCCATGGGATTGTCTTCGCAAACCTTCTTTTCCTGATAAGAATGTGGGGATTTATGCATTGGGTCAACCCAGGGTTTATTGGGCATTTGGTCTTACGTTTGGGGAACAAAGAGAACATTTCGTTAAATTGTGAAAATTGTGTCATGTATCTTGCGTAAATGTAAAAATTGAAGAAGACATAATCTGGAAGCATATCTGTCAGCGGACAGAAGGAAACAACACCGGTAATACAATTCACAGAAAGGTTTATTGACAGGTGATAGATCGACTAGAAACAACAGGTGAGTGTTCTGAATGAAGACCATTTGAATAAACTTTATTCAAATGCTGGCTAGTAATTGTCTCTTTGTATTGCAGGTGCTGAGATCACGACGGCTGAAGATGATCGGATGATCTGAAGAGAAGGGCAAAGGATAATGGAGGATTAAAAAGGTGAGCAGTCTCAAACTTGAGATGAACAGGTAAGGAGCTGGGTAAGTTGACCAGTATTGAACAGCAAGACCAGATGATTGTGAAGTGAGACGTGACTGTTTGATGGTCTTCTCTGTGAAGCGGGTGTCAGAAACATAAAGTTGCACTATATTTCTGCTTTTCCATGAGCGCTGTAGCTACCCCACTTGAATGATGGTACTTGATGTTTACAAGCGCCACCTACTGTCAAGAGAGTGAATAAGCATTTACTGCTGTTTTTTTGCATTGGTCTGAACAGACAAATCTCATGTGAAAATCAGATTGAATTTTTATTCCAATCATTTGTGTGGGTGTGAACAGTTAATCAATTACAGTTAAAAAATAATGAATAGGAGTGGGCGATCTGCCCAAGAAATCATATCATGATCTTATAAGACAAAAAGTGGTTTCTCCACTGCATGGATCTTCATGCGTTTCTCTAGGTAGTGTTTAATAGAGAAACTCTTTCCTCACTGATCACACATATGTGGCTTCTCTCTGCTGTGAGAGAGAATCTGATCATTTCATATTTTTTTTCAGACAAAACGGCTGATTAAATCTCTTTTCACAGTATGAACACTTTTAAGTTTTTTCTCTAGTGTGGATCCTCTCATGTCTTTTCAGATGTGATGAATGACTGAATCTCTTGTCACAGTGTGAACACTTGTAAGGTTTTTCTCCAGTGTGAATTCTCTGGTGCAGTTTTAAATGGCTCGCTGAAATAAAAATCTTCTTACACTCAAAGCACATGTACTCTCTCACACCAGTATGAATTTTCTGATGTGTTTGTAAACTTTGCAGCCATGAGAAACTCTTTCCACATTCAGAACATGAATGTCGCTTCTCCTTCGTATGAACTGTCAGGTGGTTCTTCAGGGCTGATGACACAATAAATGTTTTGCCGCAATGATCACATGTGAAAGGCTTCTCTCCGGTGTGGATCTTCATGTGAGCGTTAAGATTTTGTCTGTGAGTGAATCTCTTTTCACACTGATCACACATGAACGGCTTCTCTCCAGTATGAACTCTCATGTGAAGCTCAAGCCATGATTTTTGTGCGAAACTACTCCCACACTGATCACATGTGAACGGTCTCTCTCCAGTGTGAATTCTCATGTGAAGCTTAAGATTTTGTTTGTTTGAGAATCTTTTTTCACACTGATCACACATGAAAGCCTTTTCTCCAGTGTGGATTCTCATGTGACTCTTAAGGTATCCTGAATCCCTGAAACTCTTCGCACATTTATCGCATGTGAACGGCTTCTCTCCGGTGTGGATCATCATGTGACTCTTAAGGTTTGTTGATTCCGTGAAACTCTTCCCACATTGATCACATGTGAACGGCTTCTCTCCAGTGTGGATTTTCATGTGTCTTTTAAGTTTATCAGAATTCATGAAGCTCTTCTCACACTGATCACATGTGAACGGTCTCTCTCCAGTGTGAACTCTCAGGTGATGATCAAGACTGCGTTTGTTTGAGAATCTCTTTTCACACTGATCACACATAAACGGCTTTTCTCCAGTGTGAATCATCATGTGACTCCTAAGGTGTGATGAATTCGTGAATCTCTTCACACATTTATCGCATGCATACGGCTTCTCTCCAGTGTGGATCCTCATGTGAACCTTAAGGTGTATTTTTTGTGTGAAACTCTTTCCACATTTATCGCAGGTGAACGGCTTCTCTCTGGTGTGGATCCTCATGTGTTCATTAAGATGTAATTTTAGTTTGAAGCTTGTCCCACATTGATCACATTCATGCGGCTTCTCTTCGGTGTGGGTTTTCATGTGTATTTTAAGATTCGGTATTTGTGTGAAACTCTTTCCACACTGATCACATGAGAACGGCTTCTCTCCGGTATGAACTCTCATGTGAACATCAAGATGTTTGGTTGAGATACTCTTTCCACACTGAGTGCAGGTTGTAGATTTCTTGGCTCTTCTTTTCTTTAAAAATGTCTTTTTAGTCTTTGAGCGACTCAGAGGTTTTTCTCCAGGTTTGACATGATGTTCCTCCTCCACTTCACTCAGTTCTTCACTCTCCTCGTTCACTTCCATCAGGTCTGACATGAAGAGAAAAAAAAGATTCATTTAATTTTCAGTAAATCAACATAATTCAAATAGAGAAATATGAAGTGACAGGACATAAAAGTGACCTCTGATGTAATAGAGAACTGCTATAAAATACTACAATAATTTTGATCAAATGAGTATCTTTCCATGAATGAGGTACATTGATCTTGATTTGGAATTTAACAACTAATCAACTAAACTTTATTTTTCTTGCAGAATTAACATTAATGCTTTCGAAAACTAAATGTATCCAACTCAGGACAAAGTGTGTCTGAATCATGTCTGAATATGACAAAGGGGAAATTAAACTAGACAGATGTCTAAATATATAATCCCATGACTTTGAGTAACAAGCTGAAATAATCAAGAAATCCAGATTTACAGGGGTGCTTCTCAATCCTCACTTCCTTTCCTTGTGTCTCAGCTCCACTTACTGTAGGATGTGAGGGAACGCTGCAAGGAAAGAAAATGAGGACGAACGAATCGGATGAAAGCTTTTTTTAAACATTGGAATACTTGATCGCTCGAGCGTCATTTCACAGCGTCATCAGCAGCCTATACCTAACAGGCTATTGTTGTCGTCTCTATTTTAAACTTTTGATTCTATTTTTTTTGTTCTAAAAGTTTTTAGTTAAAGGTGAACTAAGTAACTTTTTTACCTTAACCAAACTGCTTTGGAGTCATTAGAATAGTTATATGACTTTTTTTCTGGTTGAATGGTGGTCGTCTCGCACCCCCCAAGCCGCCTGTGAGTCTATTCCTAATATCTATTCCTGAAGCTGTTGGGGGGAGCTCTATAGAGAAACCTGCCAGTGAAAAGCGAGAATACAACGAAGAAATTCCCGAAACTGCATAGCTTTAAAAGTGTTCAGTGACACTATATGCATTTTATACATTTCAGTGTGTTTCATTTCACAATGTTCAGTGACATTGTGCAATGCAAATATTTTTGCTTATAAATTGAAATGGAAGTTTTTATTTTTCTGAGTTTTCTATATAATGCGATACACATACCAGAATACCGCAGGTGGTACACAGCAAGTTGTATTTTCAGCTCTATTATTATTATTTTTTTAATTATTAAAAAAAGAAAAGAAAAGTATCGTAATATATCATGATATATCGTATTGCGATATGTATCGAATTGTGAGGCCCTTGCCTATGCCCTTACCCAGCCCTATGAAAGTGCTCTATTGAAAGATAAGCTAATACTGCAATCTCAGTGTGACATTAAAACAACAATAATACAAAAACAATAATGACACAGAGAGAGCCAGTGCAAATCCAGCGGCAGGTCAACGCCACTTGGCAGCTGTCAGAGAAGACCGTGACACCTGACACAAACTCTGGCAGCTGTCACAATCTCTGGTGTCACGGGAGTTTGACACTGTTTCTGCTGTTTGCTAAGTAAAAACTTTGTCTTGTCTTTGTCTTTATTAATTGTACTTTGACCATACTTTATTATTTACTGGAGGAACAGGGCTCCAGACTAACTTTTCCACTGGTTGCACTGGTGCTACCAACTTTCTCAGTTGGTCGCACCAGCATATGATTTGGTCGCACCTTTTTTTTTTGCTACATGTCATGGGATTAATCAATGCATGCTGATGAATAGTGGTCTTAATCTGCATACCCTAGTTTTGCACTGATGTAAAAAGACTGACTGTGACACAAGACCTCATGTTATCAAAATGTTTTAATCTTTTAACTCTCAAAAAAACTATAAAAAAAACATATGTACAATGTATGTTCTTTAATGTTTGATTATAATTTTACTGTCTTCACATAGGGATGGGAATTGATAAGATTTTATCAATAATAATGCCACTGACGATTCTGATTATCGATCCGATTCTTTAACGATTCTCGTATCGATTCTTGATAGCACTGTGTGGAAAAATGTAGTCATGCTTTTCAAAAAAACAAGTGGTTTTATTTATTTTAAAGCTTAAGCTTGAGTAAGCAAACTGTACTTTTTATGTAATTTATGTAATAAATAGAACCTTATTGCAGGCACGGCGCCAGGATTCCAGTTTTGGATGGGCCAGACCAATTGTGGGTGGGCCTTAAATTAAAAACTTTATCCAATCACTGTTTAACCTAAAAAAAAAAAAGGACTAATATACTGTTATATTATATGTGCGTATACATAATATAGATTTTAATAGCTTGATGCTCTTTAACTTTTATTTTGTTGCATTGTAAAATAGTTTTGGTGCATAGGACGAACCTCTCCGCGATCGGGAGCAACAGTTCTCACTACAAACATCGAGACAATCACACAAACAAACACAAAATCGCTCAGGTCTGGATGAACTCAACATATTCTCCTCATGCTCGCTGCTGCTGCACTAAATGTTTATTTCAGTAGGAAGACGCCAGATCATAGACATAATAAATACATAGACGCCCTATTGGCCGCTTTGGAACGTTGCTGCGATACGTCAATGCGTCCGCCATTTTGCGGAGGGCAAGACTGCGCTGTAATCAAATGCAAATACACAGGTGAGCTGCGGTTTTTCTGGATAAAAAAACAAAAAAAAAATTACATTTATCAACCGATTTCAGTGGTTTGTATGTGGTGTACAAAAAAGTTCCATCTCTAGTTATTTTAAAATCTCGATAGTTAGACTTATAAATTAGTATTTTTTTTAATATGGCCAAAGCTCAGGCTTGTCATGTATTTGGCTTTTTATTATTGGATAAGAATTGTGAACACCCCCATACTGAGATATAATTTAATTTTCACATTAAATTAAATAAAGTGGTCTTATTGTGGAAAAAGCATATTCTGTCTTTGCCCCGATTTTAGCAATAACAAAGATAACTGATGGATCCTTTATGGTAATAGGCGTACATATGATATGGTACAACTACAGTGCAATGCAAATAGTAAATATAAGATAAAGTAAGAAGTAGGCTAATAGTAAATAGTTTAGTCAATAAAATAAACAAACAGTATACAGCAAATAAAATAGTAATAAGTATAATTATATAATATAATAAGTACTATATATAATTAATAACAATAATATATTGATAATAGCATTAAGTTTATGTATAATACTATAATAATAGCAATATAATATGAAATATCAATTAGACAATAAAAAATAATAAGTTAAATAGTTACTATGAATAGTAATTTAACAGCATAACTATAATAGATTGATAATCGCAAGTGGTATATTATTATAATAACAATACTAAATCATGTAAATTTATATATTTTAAAATATTCTTACATAGGCTATATAAAATAAAATGACGCAACCCTGTCTCTTTTAGTTAAATTTCAGTTTTTAAAAGGAAGAAGCTATACAAGTCAAGAAATAAAATAAACGATTCAGTCAAACATACAGCAGGCTACACCGTTAAAGTTAAATAGCCTAATATAGGGTGAATACTGGCAAAGTGGGACAATGGGTAAAGTGGGACAGTTAAGCTTCTTAATTTCTATCTTTACATGTAAATGATTCCATTACTAAAAATCAACACTGAGCTCATCATAAGCAAGTAGGCTATGTTATAAAAAAAAAAAACCATCACTTCCGGGGGTGTGGCACACCATATTCAACAACCTTACAATGAACCGTGATGGTAAAGTAAAATGACATAGCATTATGAGGTGAATAATGTTAAGATTATAAAAATTAAAACACTCATGGATCATTTGTAATTGTTATATATTTTGTTATAATGTAATGGTGATTCAGAATTTGTAAAAATCACATTCATATGAATCTTTTTTTGTTGTTTTTTATGTGATTTTGACACTGTCCCAGTTTGCCAATAGCGTATTGTTAAACTGGGACAGGGTATTCCTGGCAAACTGGGACAGCCATTTAAGTCATTCTAATAGGGGAATTGAGTTCCCTTTTTGTATGCCCCTCTTAAATTTACTAAAACTAGTTATAAATTTAGTTATCTCAACAAAGATTTTAAACTGATTTTAAAAAATAATGCCAATTCCAAAAAAAAAAAAAACTTTTCAACAAAAAGAAATTAAACTTAGCCTGTGTGGAATTAAATTAGCCTATAAGAAGAAATGTTTATAAAGATTTCTATTTTTTAAATGTATATAAAATAAACGAAACCCAATACAAAATATTGTAGGGAGGTAGGGAGGGAGGGAGGGAGGGGTGGACATAATCTGCTGTACCTGCACCCCTCCTTAAAAAAAAGTGATTTTTATTATTTTTGTTGTTTATTGTTATTGTGTATTTAATTCATTGGGCCTACATTTGAATAACAATCTAATGTGTTTGAAGTGTCCCAGTTTGCCAATAAAGGTGTCCCAGTTTGCCAGTAGCGCCTGGAAAAATGTGGTTTGGGGTCCATGTGTGTTTGAGGAAGAGTCATCTATCCTGTGTTTAATGTTTATTTATTTATTCTTTATAGTAGAGTAGAGCACTTAAGCTATTTAGAATAGTATCATATGAGGGGCTAAGACATTTGGATCATAATAAAACATTATGCAGAAGGTTAAATTATCAGAAAGTGTCCCTAGTAATCACCCTATAAAGGTATGAAACTTCACTTTGCCCTCAGCCAAAACAATTTCCCAAGGAACAAATTATAGAAATAGGCATATTTCTCAATTCTCGTTATGAGAGGTATGGGAAAGTAGCCCTCCGCAGTATGGCGGCGCCGTTGACGTACGATCCAGCATTTATTTGGGCCCATGTATGAGACAGATGAAATTCTCCAATACTCTCCCTCTCTCTCTCTCTCCCTCTCTCCTCTCTCTCTCTCTCTCTCTCTCTCTCTCTCTCTCTCTCTCTCTCTCTCTCTCTCTCTCTCTCTCTCTCTCTCTCTACCAGTTTAGAAGACATTTCACTCTCTTATGAATTAACTGTAGTAAAACAAACTTTCTTTTTGCATAAATGTGCCTGTAGGCTATATTCATATTAAAAATGAAAAATGCTGTTATATTAATATAATTGTGTAGGCCTATATAGGCTATGTATTAAATGTAATGTAGTAGGCTAATGTTTTTGTTAAGAAGTTATGGCAGTCTATTTATTTATTTTTGCATTTATATTTATACTAAATATTTGGGCTACTGTTTTTGATAACACATACAATAGGTTTATAGAAAATCGATTGATTTTTTTTAAACGCTTGTAAGTATGAACCAGAATATCAAGATATTTTATTATTTGGCATATGATGGTCTGAAGTAAAAAAGCACCACCATGTTATATGTATAATAAATATTTGAGTATAACAAACAAAAATCCCTTCTATTATTTTATCCCTTGAGGTAGCCCCCGCACACAAAAAGGTTGGAGACCCCTGGTATATAACTATGGCCGGATGATGGGCCTATTTGGGAGAAAGTCCAGGGCTGTTTTTTAGTCCCGGTCCGTCCCTGCCTACAACAATTCTGACTTTAGAACACATAATTGCAAGTTTATATCTCGCAATTCTGACAACTTTTCACAGAATTGTGAGATATAAACTCACAATTGTGAGATATAAAGTCCAATTCTAAGGAAAAAAGTCAGAATTTCAAGTGTGTTTCTCGCAATTGCGAGTTTATATCTCATAATTCTGACTTTATAGCACGCAATTGCGACTTTATATCACGCAATTGTGAGAGAAAAAAAGTCAGAATTACCTTTTTTATTTTTCACTCTGTGGCGGAGACAAGCTTCCATAGGGAACCCCATACAGGTTTTTTTTTTTTTTTTTTTTTTTTACAAAACATCTGTTGATATTACGATTGGAATTTTACAGATGTAAATTCAGTCAGAGTCTACTGTTGGATAATAGCCTATTTGTTCTTTAGTGTAAAATGGAAATTCATGGTAATGTTATATTATAAATGTAAGCAATAAAACAATATGGTGTAACAAAGTTTTAGAAATGCAGGAGACAAATCTCTCTGCGTTAACCAAAACATTTTAATAAAAATAAAAGTAGGCTATAACAGTAGACACTTTTTGTTCAGGATTTGAGCCCGTGTCAAGGAAACTGTTGTCCAACGGTGAGCGCTCTACCACTCAATGCTGAAAGACACTCAGAAGTTTAGAAAGTAAGTAAGTAAAAAAAGTTTCCTTTTCCTGCAGTGTCCACGCACACAAGAGAGAATCGCTCTTCACTCGTCTTATTCCGCAATAGTAAAAATAATCAGCTTCATTGCACCTGACTGAGAGATATGATGGTCTTGTGTTGTGGTGTATTTTTTGTTTAGTTTAGTGCAAGGGGATAAATCCTGATCAGTGATCGCGCTGCCGTCTGTTGTCGTCTCTATTTTAAACTTTGATTCTATTTTTCTGTTCTAAAAGTTTGTTCTATTCTGTTTAAAATAACTTTTACATAGGCTATGCAATTTTTGCTTTCATTAACTTTAACCAATTCTGTAATATTTGAAAAAGTTTGATTCTTTTTCTTTTCTAAAAGTTTGTTCTATTATTATTATTTTTTTTTTACATAACAGTCTCATTCTTTCAAAATAATAAAACGTTTTTTTAACACCTTGTGCTGTGGTCTTAAATAGCACGGAGGAGCCAATAGCCTTTTGTTTATATCACAGCTCGGCCAGAGCCGTTGAGCTCAGTAGAAATGCAGTTTCCTCCAACTCACAGGCACCACGTTGGAGACCATTGCTATACTATAACTTAAATATTCAAATATAATGTAAGCAAATGTAAAAGTGCAGTATAGGTAGCCTAAGCCTTATAAAACTAACTTTCTGTCAGTGACTCTTCTACCTCAGTTGTTGTTTTTTTACACATAGCATAAGTGATCGTTATTAGTGCCCCTGTTCATATTGCTTTATTAGACTTTTTCTTGTTCTTTTCCCGAACGCACAGATTGTCAGTCCGTCCCTGGTTGTAGGATGTCTGTGGAGTTTAATATTGAGTTGAAAATTGTGTGCGCCAAAAGAACATGAGTGTGAAGTTTGTACTATTTCGTTTTGCTTGGAAAAAGCGAAGTAAATCATCTCATCATCTGATCAAGCAAAAGCATCTGATTCTGTTCTTCAATCATTGAAATATTGAATATTTAGTTGATAATCTTTTACCACAGAAATACATGTAGCCTAAATAATTTAATTCCTCTATTATCAACACTAAAGTTTTTTTTTTTTTTTTTTTTTTTGTCAGCCTCAGACACTCCTCTCCTCTCGGATAGCCTGAACCAGCGTTTTTTTATTTGGCAATAGGAACAGGCTACAAATTGGAAATGTCACAAGAATAAGAATACGATTCTGTAGGTTATTCCTCTTTT
Source organism: Rutilus rutilus (assembly GCF_951802725.1). NCBI lineage: Eukaryota > Metazoa > Chordata > Actinopteri > Cypriniformes > Leuciscidae > Rutilus > Rutilus rutilus. The sequence continues at coordinate 19,336,134 of NC_140209.1, read as the reverse complement.
TGTGTCACACAGGAAATAAATGCTTAAATCGAGGGCAAACCTGTTTTAAATAAAACTACCCACTCTGCACTCTTTGCAGATTTCTCTTTTCTAAAGACAAACAAACAAATAAGGAGCACTTTTTTTTAATTTTTATTTTGTTTATCCTTTTTTAGGTTCGTTTCACGGTGGAGTATTTAAAATAGTTACCAACCAGTAGCAGTGACCGCACAAAACCAAATATAAGCAAAGACTGCTTACCTTTATTTTGGCCGGCCTTTTTTTTGGTTCTTCAAAGTCTGGTTCAGGTCTCAAAAGAAATCTTTCAGAGTCGAAGTTTCAGGTCTCAGAAGAATAAACTTTATTGAGCAGCTCAACAAAGTGAGATGCCAGCTGTTCATCTGATCTTACAATGGTCTGCACTCAAGTCTTATATCTTTTATCGTTTGGTGTCCAATTAGCGTTCATATAGTTATCTTTTTCTTTTTGCCCCTCCTCGTCACTTCTCCACGATTAGAAACACCTGCATCGATGTCTTATTCTTATTGGTGGCAAGTCCTTGCGCATGCGCTTTTTAAAAAATGACTTCATATATGGGTTTTAGGTACTTTTCCTGTCTTGTCTTCTCACTACCTTTGACCTAGTTTTTGTCTTCACATACTCTTTTGAGCTGTTTTCTCTGTCTTCCCACAGTTTTGTCTTCCCAAACTCTCAGGCCTAGTTTTCTCTAACATTACAGCATTTATTTGGACCCGTGTATAAGACAGATGAAATTCCAGTGTGCTTCATTTCATAATATTTTGTAATTCCTTTAGGAATCTCCCAGTTAATTATTACTTCATCTCATCAAGACTTAGGTATGGGATAACTATTTTACCCATTCTGTATTGTTATACTGTATTCTTACTATAATGCCCTAACTTTGAGCCTTTTATCAGACCCTTAAGTTTTATTGTAATTATTTTTCCATACTTTTACATTACATCTTCCAGCACATTAAACAGTCTAAACTGTATTATCATCTGACCAGTACTGTATAATCTCTGTTGTTCAATTTCTCTACATTTGTAATTGCTTCAACTTTATTTCAGTTCTTAAGTTCTCTGAAAATGTTAGCCTTAAACATTCATCTTTATATTTGTTACTTTCATTGAAGTTATTTTCACATTTCCAATTTCCTAGCCATATACCGTTTCATCTCTCCAGCTTTTCAAGTTCGATTTTGACTTGATTTCTTAATATCTTACTACTACACATTATATATAATTTCCTATTGCATCTTTAGCACACTCATTATGATTGTCATCTAGAGTTATAACTTTAGTCATCTAAAGTAATGCTATCTTTAAAAACGTATTTTTTCCTTACTGAACACTTTTTACTGTCTTAAGGTTACTTCCGCTTTTATTGGTTTCACTATACCATTTTAATATTATAAATTAGATCTCCTAATTAGATTTCTTAATCTCTGCAAAGTTTCATTTAGCGTATACTTTTCTATACTCCTCTCCATTGTTACTAAAATGTATTTTATTCAAATTTATATATTATAGTTATCTTTTTCTTTTTGCCCCTCCTCGTCACTTCTCCACGATTAGAAACACCTGCATCGATGTCTTATTCTTATTGGTGGCAAGTCCTTGCGCATGCGCTTTTTAAAAAATGACTTCATATATGGTTTTTAGGTACTTTTCCTGTCTTGTCTTCTCACAACCTTTGACCTAGTTTTTGTCTTCACATACTCTTTTGAGCTGTTTTCTCTGTCTTCCCACAGTTTTGTCTTCCCATACTCGAAGGCCTAGTTTTCTCTAACATTACAGCATTTATTTGGGCCCATGTATAAGACAGATAAAATTCTCCAATAAGCCCTGCTTTTGTTCAGTGACATTGTGCAATGCAAATATTTTTGCTTATAAATTGAAATGGAAGTTTTTATTTTTCTGCTGAGTTTAAAATATAATGCGATACACATACCAGAATACCGCAGGTGGAACACAGCAAGTTGTCTTTTCAGCTCTATTATTTTTAACATTTTTTTTAACATTTTTGCAATATATTGCAATATCATATCACAATTATTTACTGGAGGAACCCCTTCTTGTGAGACACCAGGACTGCAGCTGACTGGTGTAGCTAGAAAAACTGGGATGGAAAAATACCATTTCCCCACTGTCCTTTCAATGGAAAACGAGAACAAATTGCATTTGTTTCTAACAGAAGTGATTTTGCCTGAGGTCAGCAAAACTAAATTAAATTATTAAATTAAGAATTTCATTTACAGCAAAGATTAACAATGTTAATATAAATTAATAAATAAAAATGTTCTGTGTGTGTGTGTGTGTGTGTGTGTGTATAAATACTGTCTATCGGCAGCTGGGCGCTCCTTTAGTGTGTGTATGGGAAAATGCTTAGGCCTAATGCTTACACAGTTGAGCTCATTGGGTTCATATTCTGGTCTAATCTGCTTGCTGGTATATAGTATGCATCATCAAAGTGAAACAGTGTAGATTTTACTGAGCAAACAGCAGAAACGGCGACAAACTCCCGTGTCAGCTGCCGGAGAAGACCTGACACCTGGGGCACAAACTCTGACAGCTGACACGGGTTCCCTGCTGCGTAAATACCTACAACACCATCATATATAGCCTACATATGAATCTAAATATACTTCTAGTTTCTAATAACTGCATTCATTGTAATAAAGTAATGCAAATAGACATGCTGCACAGTTTTGTAGTACAGAAACTGACAATGATCATAAAACCGTTAAAAATTAAGAGCAGCACAAAGCAATAACTTAATGTTTCCCGTGTCAAACTGTATATTTATATTAACATTTATGTATAGATTTAAAATGTCTCATTATAGGCTAGTATTCAACAGTATATTTTACAGACAGTATTTTTTAACAATGTAAAGTAACAAACAAATTTGATCTGCCAAATATGTGAAAAGAGTATAAATAAAACGGCAGCAGCAACACTTGATATCGAGTCCCATTCCCCTCACAGATCTCAAACTTTGACATTCAGTAACAGTTCTCACTCCAAACATCGAGACAATCACACAAAAGCACACAAAATCGCTCAGGTCTGAATGAACTCAACATATTCTCCTCATGCCTCAGATTTGCTGAAGATCTTCCACAGGCTGTTAAGGAGATCAGAGCTAAACTAGATTAAAACGTTCGTTGAGACTAGCTTTAAGTTGGCTTGGGATGCTCGCTGCTGCCGCACTAAATGTTTATATCAGTGAGAAGACGACAGAACAGTGTGTGATGGTTGTGTAAATATGAGAAATACCGTCAACTGCTCTCCTCGCCTCAGAAGACTCTTCTTCTTCTTCTTCTTCTTCTTATTTTTCTTCTTCTTCTTCTTCTTCTTCTACTACTGTATGTTTTGTATCAGAGACTCGTTTTACTCCTCAGAGCTTTCAGGACTCGCGCTTCTGACGCTGTATTGCACTGGGAGGAACGACAGGGGAACATATGGCAAGCCATTATAGTATGGCAAGCCGTTTTAGCATCTACAGCTATGTTTTGACTATCCATAAATATATTTTGGATAGTCATAATTATTGTTTTACTAGTCAGAATAATATTTAAAGATATCTGCAATTATAATTGCAGTATCATTAACATAGCAATGATAGTTTGTATTATTTATATTATTTCAGAGGTTGTTTGTATAAATGATAAACAGAAGAGGCCCAAGGATTGAGCCTTGAGGCACCCCTTTAGAAATATTTAGGGAGGCAGAAGTAAGGCCATCTACTTGCACACATAATTATATTTAGCTATAGTATTTGTTATATTTGTAATTGCTACACAATTAATATCAGAAAATCTACAATTAAAACTAGAAAAAGTCTGATATTTAAAAAAAATTGCATTTGATCTGTGTCGTGTGAAGTTTCTCAGTCCTGATATGTGTTTATTTAATGTTTTCCAGCTGGAACTGCAAAAAAATACCAATTATTGAAGATTATTAGTAACAGATTGACTAAACAAATCACTGAACAAGCTCTGGTAATGTTTTTTTTTTTTTTTCTGGTGTTTTTGCTTCATGTGCTTCTTGTGTTCTGTAAACACTGAAAATAGTTTTATAATATATATTGTTTTATGGTGCTTAATCTAACCCCCTATGGTTCTTGATTAAAGACACATTCTACCTTGTTTTGATTTTTCTCAGGTTAGGTAAGTCGAATCCGTTCTGAACAATAAGTATTTAAATTTCCATACTCACAATTTAAACAGAAGACTTCTCCGTGGTTAGTTCAGCTCATTTTTCAATAAAGCAGAAACTATGGCAGGCTGATTCTTTTTATATAAAAAATAAGTCGTTTTTATTAAATTTAGGTTAACTAGTTCACATACAAAATACTAATATATAAAATCAAATCGAATCAAATCAAAAACAAGCATTATAAACTTTTGACTGCAGGAGGCCCATGGCAAGAGACTTCTAACACCGTAGAGGCGGACTGGTGGTCCCGTTGAATCCACGTCTACCTTTGACATTCCTAACAATACTTTTTATAGTCCACACACCCTCCGCACAGATTCAGTTCTTTACAGACACAGTCTGTCCAATCAGAAGTCTTGAACTGTCCTCAGTTCTGGAAACCCCCTTACAAACTTCATATATAAAGCTCTTTCCTTTGTTCTCCTTTGCTTGCTGGCTCTGGATCCTCTGCCTTTCTCCTGCTCCTCACGCTTCTCATCAAACGGGTAATGCTTGCATTTTTCTTCTTTCTCTGGCACAGCTCTTTCTAATACATTTTCAGTTTCTCTCTACTCTGCTATAATAAATGCTTACAACAATCAGTGTGGTATATTTTTCTATATAAACCATTTTCTCAATAAATGTTTTTACGAACAACAGTTGTGGTGTCTTTAAAAAAAGACCCGATGCAATTTGCATGATTTCTCTCAGTCCCTCGTCTTCCACAGTGCTAACTGGGCGGCAGTTTCTAGCTATCCATTTAGCTAAAGCATCGGTTAATTTTTCAGTTACAGGTTTGGTCAATGGCCTGCCACGATTACTGTAGCACTCTAGTAATGTGGATTGGCGAGGCCCTCCTGTAGCCTCGCTAGTTACGTTGGTAGACGTGGTAGATTAAATGGTAGATTAAAGACGAATTGCTTCTAGAATATTTGAATTCAGCTTTGCAAATCGTACACACCATCTTTGTTTTGTCAAACAGGCCATCAGGAAACTTTTTAAATGTAAACATTCCTCCTAAAACTCCATCCTTGTCCATCTCCATCATGACAGGGTGACTTAGTTCGGCACACTCACAATAGCAGCCGCAACAGGAAGTCATGGAAACAAGGCAAAAAAAAAGAAGAAAAGAAAGTGCTGTGTCAATTGCGTTATTTTTTTTTAACGCATTAAACATCTACAATTAATCGCAAAGATTAACCCGTTAATTCCCCCATCCCTAATATATATATTTTTACGATGGTTTGTATTTATTTATGAAATATTATCTAGGCTCATTTATTTATATTTGCAAAACACAATGCTTATGTGTTACTCGCTCAAATTGACCTTTGTACTTGCACATTGCTTTCTGTTTGTTTGTGAGTGAGTTGAGTTTTCCTTTGCAAAGCAGATCAAGTTAGTTTGCAAAATGCTGGATTTGTTTGTTTAATTATGGCACAATATTAACTCCATAATTTTGTGGCCGGTGCTACAGGCCCGAGGCTTTTAGCCCGGCACGGCCCATTTAAAGCCCTGGGTCGCGCTGGCCCGACCGTGGAAACGCGGCTAATGACACATCTGTACCATTTGCTTCAAAGGACAAATGCTTCCACTATTTATTTACTAGTGTGTTCTAACATGTAACTATGTCATGTTTGGTCTCATCTGACAGTATATAAACTGAAAAGAATGGTGGTGAACTTAATAGAGATATTAAAGTACCCTAATGTACAATCTAGGTACTATTGCTTAAACATTCATTGAGGAGAATATGTTAATGTCTCCCCCTCTTGATCTCCAACAAGCGTGCCGCACAAGCCCTGAAAAGTGAAGCCAAAGCATCTCGATCGCCTCCCGGTGACTGGTCCTTGTATAGGTCATAAACCCCGCCTCCCCATGTTATTTAAAGGGGTCATATAATGGTACATGCACTTTTACAAGTTGATTGTACTGAAATGTGTGTTGGCAGTGCCTGTACACAACCATCATAAAATGGTAAAAATCCATCCAGTGTTTTTTTTTTTTTAAATCTTCTTATATGTGTCCTCCCATCTCAAATCAAGCTGTACGATTTTGTGACATCACAAGATCGACGCCCCTCCCACAATGGTTGATAGACAGCAGCGTTTCAACACAGACCCGCCCTCGTGAGCGAGCTGTCAATCATAGCACGCACCAACGTTCATTGTTGATAGCTGGAGGAGCACTGTCTATGAGCAGAATGGCGTCTAAGCGATTGTGGTGTTCTGTTCTTGGGTGTAATAACGAACACAGCAGTCATTTTGATGTTCCTAAATCCGAACCGCTGAAGACGCAGTGGCTGAGTTTGTTTTCGAAGGGAATATTCCCCACGATCAACGTCAATGCTGTCATGTTTGCGCGAATCATTTCACCAGACTGCTTTACAAACGAGGGTCACTATAAAGCTGGTTTTGCTAAGAAGCTGCTCCTGAAAAAAGGATCGGTACCAACTATTCGTGTTCCTGCTGCACCTCCAGAAGAAGAAGTGAGTGTAACGTTTTATTAACCTTATATTAATATATATATATTAATCTTTGCAAATCGCTTGCTGCAAGCTTCATGATGAATGCAGCTATTTTTACACTCAGGGTACATTACGGCATGTTTTCTATATATGACGTTCTCAATATAATTCATAATCCCACGTTTATAATGAACGACGCGTTATGGTTATTGTGTTACAAACGGTGTGCGCACAGAACAGAGGGGCGGGGTGAGCAAAGCTCATTATCATTTAAAGACACATGCATTTAAACGGCGTGCTGAAAACAGCTGTTTCTACAAACTTTTAATTTAGACCCCTAAAGAATCATATTAGCTTGTACAAAAATGACATTATATGACCCCTTTAATGGCATGTGATGTGAGACCAACTAATTCAATTGCACTTCAAATATATTTTTTCCAAAGATGGTTTGTGTCATTTACTGTAGTTTTTACCACGCTGATGTAAATTCAAGTGTTTGTTTTTAAAATAAGTTTGTTTTTAGTTAGTTATTTGATGCTATAAAAAATGGTGGTGTGACGTCATGATTGACAGCTGTGATTGACAGGTTTTCTGAGCAAAGTAGTCACTGAAGTACCAACAGATTTTTTCGGGATCTTCTGAGGACTGAGGAGATTGGAGCTTTAAATTTAATATATAAATTTCTATATTAATTATTTCACACCGAGAGTGAGGGCGGGGCCTTGATTTCGCCGCTTTACTTCCTGCTCACTACTGCTCAGGTCTGGTCCCGAGATCGCTACTGTGCAGATGTCAGCGCCATATCGGGACACTGGCGGCTTCACTTTTTTTTTTCTAGCGGAAACTCTGGCTGGAATATGTTTTATGTGACATGAACTCTGTTGGTGATGCACTCTAAAAACTTTTCATATTATTTACTTTTTTTGGTGAAACATTTTTACACTTAGAATATTGATAATTTTTTTAAGCAGTGAAATCAATTACATACACTGTATTAACTGAGTAAATGTAAGTAAAACAAATTAAATTTATCTGAGTAACTGCATTTGGTACATTAACAAATAAACTTGAGTAGAAATAATTGGGGGGGGGGGGCATTTAAAAACAAATATTTATGAGTAATATTAACTGTTCTGGAGACTGAAGAAAGAGTTCATACAGTGCGCGCTCACTCAACCATTGTCAGAGGGTGGGGGAGGGGTGCATTGTTTTAATTGAATAAACTTAATCAATGTATTATGCGTGTTAAATATTAATAATATTGATTTTATTTAAGTAATATTTGTGGTTCTTGAAACAGATCAGTTCAATTATCCATTCTCAAATATTGTGATGGAAATTTCACAAATATAGTCAAATACTAAATTATTTTAGTGAAAAACTTCAAACTTAAATATAACTCTAAATTTCAGACAAAATTAATTGTTGGAGTTACTTTGAAAAATAAATAAATAATATGCTCTTTGTATAAATAAAATGCACTTTGCATGAGAGCATGTTGTGTCAATTATTCCAGTATGTTCAACTCAAACTAAAGTAAATGATATTCAGATATTTTATTAAGTTAATAAAGTTAATTATTACTGTGATATTTATTAAGCCACTGAATTATTTTTTAGAGTGATAAGCATAAGAATCACTTCGGCATTTAGGAAAGTTTTATGTTTGTAGGTTAAGAATCGAACTGTTGTATACCAGTATATACTGTGTATGTACTGTGATAAAGTTTAGAGAAATTGTCACTAATGAAAATGAAATCTGGTGATGCAGGATTTAAAATAAAAAAACTAGTGATATGTGAAATATGTGATATGTGATATGTAATTAAAATGTGTGCTTGTGTGTGTAGTTTAAATGTTGTGTTTCATCTAAGGCTGATTATAAGCTTTGTGAAGTTATAAGTGAAAACCAAACGCGAGTGCTTCATGAGTATATACTAGGATAGGCATGTCTAAGGTATTTTTTGTGTTAGAACGCCATGAGGAAATATCTTTAGATCTGATTGATGGAATATCTTGAGTTTGGGCTCTTTTTAATCGTGAGCTCCTGCTGTCGTGACTCGTGAGCTCCGACATGCCATTTTTCAAATATTATGATTATTAATTTTGCAGCTAGGTGGAGCCTACGGGGGTAATATACAAGAAATTATTCTTTATTCCAGAAGGGCATTTGATACCGTTACAAATGTAAGTGAGAACTTTGATAAAATAAATTAGGGGCTCGTTTGCACCACAAAACAATAGAGACAAAAGACTGAATGGATGCTTAGATGATGACTAAACATCAGTAGCATTTTAGAGACTAATCAAAATAAAGTCACATGACATGATCTTGAAAAACATTTAACTTAATACAGAATTTTACTTACCATCTTCAGATTTTAAATATAACATGGTCACACATATGGCTTTAGCTGCAGTGCATTTCTAGATTGCTACAGTGCCAACTTCAATTTTATTTTCATGAAGATGTTTCATAAAAATAATTTTCTAATAACTTTACAAAATTTTAAAGCTATTTAAAAAAAAAAAATTCCATTATGACAATAATTAATTCTACATTTACAATAAACTGCCAGGTGTCAACTTTCAAATGAGATCATTGTGTTTTTAGTGCAAAGGGTTCATGAACTGTATCTGTTTCAGTTTGGGTAGGCTAGATGTCATTTCTTGGGATTTTTCAAAAGTGGGGTTGCAGCTTGACAGGCTAATCAACATTTCTGTAGGACCGTTGTATTTTAAAACACTGATTTTTCTTAAAAACGTTGTGTCAGACGTTGTTAAAAGTCCGTGCCCTGACATAGACTACGTTACCCATAATGCGTGTTCATTTGTAGTTCTGCTCGCTCGTGGTTGCGCTAGGCGCTTTCACTTTGTGGTCCAGAGACATGAGAGTAGCATCCACGGTGCAGAGAATTGCCATCCTTTGTCAATCCTGCGCTAATTTTGTGTGTATGAGTGCCGTGTGCGTCCTTAAGATGTAAGTATAGCTTTTGTATGAATGGTGCGTTTATTGCAGAGTTGTTAGCTCAGGTGGCGAAGTTGTTGTGCTCGTGTTGTTCCTGCTGCTATATAATAGCCTACTGCTATACCCGCTACGGCGCTCCACATGCGCTCCTAAAGTAGCCATCCACTGTATACTTCAGTTATTGCCTTGTAAATACCTGCAAATATTATATTTAATGTAGGGCTGCACGATTTGGGGAAAATGTCATATTGCGATAATTGAGGTCAATATTGCGATTACGATTGCGTTATGCGATATAATAAACAAATGGTTTCATGAGTCAACTTGCTTGGTTCTCAAGGAAAATAAATGCACACACAGATTAGTGATAATCAGCCTAAAGAAAAAAGTTCTTTAGTCAAGAGCAGTGAGTGTTTTTCTCTGTTCCCTTTGTTCTTTGATTAACTTTAGGACAGATTTTTATTTTTTTTATTGCATTTTAACAATAACAAAACATAATTTACATGCAAGACTACATATAACCATACATGTCAGGGGTAAAGAAAAATAATAATAAAAAATAAAAAAATAGAAAAATAAAAAAATAAAAAAAGAATAACTTTAGCGACATTTGTGGCTACTGTACTGTCCCTTTAAGACCAGCCGCTGTCAGAGACGCGGATCTCACACGCGCCTCATTCTTTCACGAGTCATCACAACTCTTCATGTTCATCATAAGACTACTCTTATGTTATGAAGACACTCGACAAAAAGACATTTTTGCATAATTGTGTGTGTTATTGTTCGTTCAAGCTCGAAAGAGAACTGTATTCTGTCATGCTGTTTTGTGCGCACGCACGATATTAGCGCGAGTCTTTCTGTCTGTCACAGTCAGGACATTCACAGGCAGCGCGTTCATTTTGGCATACATGTGTGTTGTTCGTTCTACCGCGAAAGAGAACTTGATACTGGCGCGCGTCTATCTGTGTGTGTGTGTGTGTGTACATGTGTGTGTGTGTCAGGAGGACATTCACAGGCAGCTCGTTCTTTTATGTCTTATCGCGCATGAATGGTTTAAAAGCATTTGCATTAATAAGTGCGTTAACAGCGCTAATTTGTTTATTTAATATAAAATCGCAGCATTTTGCGTCATATAATCGCGTAGGCTTGACATCGCGATTGCGATTGCGATACGATTAATCGTGCAGCACTAATTTAATGTATATTTCACCTGTTTTGGCATTTTTCTCACCATTTGGAGATTTATGGCATTTATGCAAGTTCGTTTAGTGTTAGAGCTCCCACTAGTGGATTTTTGGTTGTACTGCAGGTAATTTCTTTATGCATCTGTATGTAACCATAGCCTACATGTTTATTAATATAGATTTTATTGTGTTTTCTGTTTCAGATAACCACACACACACACACACACACACACACACACACACACACACACACACACCTATTTATCATATCAATACCTGTAAACCATCATCATCTCCATGTACCTGACTCCTTCTCAATAAATTCTCAAAACTGCACCATTGGAGTTGCCTATTCCTTCTCACCGAGGAAGACTCAGTTGACAAGCAATTAGCCTCAGACGCACATTGTCTCATACAGACATATTTGGTAGCATGATTATCTTGCTTAATTGTGTATTAAAGTGTAAATTGCAGGTTAACCACCACAACCAATTAATGTGCAAGTTAAAGTGCTCAGTATATAAAACATTTCTGTCTTAAAATGCGTTAAAATAACATTATTGGGGTTTATTCAAAGGTAGCATGTTTTCACAGTAACTGGGTGATGACGACGTCATAAGAGGGAGTAGCAACTCATAGCAACCCATACTCTGCTAGATTCCTACTGTTTGTGGCTTGACTTTTCAAAGCCAAAGTCTTTTCAAAATCTTGCCATCATGTAGAATAGCAAGGAGGTACAACGACTGAAGACATTATTTACTTACATGGTGTCAGTAGTCCTAATCAGAGCTGTAGAGATACACACACTGTGACAGGCACAATGGCGCTTTGCCGGCATCTGCTGACAGAACGCGATATTGCCTGTGCCAAAACGCAACTAATTAGCGATGCTCATTGTAATAGAAATAAGTCATACCCGGCATTTAAAACCCATACTGAACCGACGCATGTCTCCAGGGTCATAGTCTAAAGCAGTGAAGTGTTCGCCGCATATGACGGCTGGCTTTGTCACAGACGCAGCAGTGAAATCTGCCCGCTTCGTAGCCTCAAACCTCACCCAGGCACGAATCAGCCGTATGTCCTTGGGGAACTTGTGGAGCCTCTGCCCTGTTTTTGATGTATTCGTACATCCCGTGCTAGGTCTCCAATATAACTGCTAGCCTACTTTCCGTTAGACTAACGGTAACTCTAGGCTTGGAGTCCCTCTTATGACGTCACGCCCAGCCTAGTGGAAGGGAGGGGTAAAACGACTGTAAAAAGTACCATCTTTTCATATTATATTCAGCATTTTGGTATAAAAAACATTGGTGGGCGGTTCTTATCTTTATGTTTAATAAGCACATTGCATTATATTCGTGAAAAATGTAACCTGCAATTTACACTTTAAGTCCATATTTATCAGGCTGATATTTGTAGAAATAAGCAAAGTAAATTTGTAAAACAAAAAGAACCAGTTAACATAGTTAATGCACTGTGAAGTAACATGAACAAACAATGAACAGCTGTATTTTATTAACTAAGATTAATACAGCATATTAATAGCAATAGAGTCCCAAGTGCCAAGCAAAAAATGCAGGGACAGGTGTGTGGCAAACAAATCAGGTTCATCAGGTTCGATTATTAAGGCTTTTGATCGACAGGATGCTGCTGGTCGTTCCGCTCTATTAGCAGAGCTAATTATACATCACCGCATACACCATTGCCAAAGAAGAGCTTGCCTTCTCTAAATTTAAAACCTATGTTGCAGCTCATGAAAAAAGAATGGGGTTGCGATTAACATGACGTATGAAAATGACAAATCATGTGCCAATATCATCGGGGTGAAATGATATAGAGCCAGAAGACCAAATTTCAAATCTTGGCCACAGGATGTGCAAAGCCCCAATGGAATGAAATCTGTTAACATATAATTTGTAGTTGTGGTGCTCCTTAATTTTTAGTGGGTGCTACTAAATTTTTGCTACCAAGTAAAAAAGTTCATTTCGAGACATGCTACTACAGCCGGAACCGAACAATGAACAGAGTTCACTAAGCTAGTCGCATCCAAAGCAGTATCTAAAGCCCTTGCATGCTTATTATCCTCGATTAAAGACTCGAGTTCTGAAGTCTTCCAAGTCAGCTTTACTATCTCCCTGCATTTATCACATGTAAATCCTGCGCCGACAGAGAAGGATATTTTAAACATGTTGCATGAAGTGACTCACCGTGTTTGTTGACTGATCCTACTCACCTAAGTTGTTTGATGAACTTGTAAAAGGCGCGAGCGGGCGCAAGAAAAAAATAAATAAAGAGCGGACGGATGTGCTAGCGTGTTGTGCTAGCATTAACACAGCATGTGTTAACATCAATTGTTGTAGGACAATGAAATGTTGAAATTGTTTAATACTGCAATGTAATATTGCTCACTATTTGTGTTTTCCTCTGTCATGTGGATCTTATAACAAGAGTTCATACTTTTTCATTTTGTCAGATTAAATTCAAATTATTTTATATTCTTTCTGCTATTTGGTTGATGTTTTTCTCTTCATTTTTAACTGGCAAATTCCTTTCTGCATATCATTAATGAATTTCTCTGCTTTCTCCTTGAACTCATTTTATTTAATAATAATATTGCATTGTGGTGCTCTGTATCTTTAAAAGTTGTATGATCGTTTTCAGTTTCCGAATACAAAACGATAACATTTTAATGATCTAATTACTTTAGTAATGAATGTAGTAGTTATCATAAAATCAAACAATATTTAGATGGTATTCAGGACATATTATGGTGTTGTATGATAGATATTCACCTGAGTGTGTTATTTATGTTTAGTCCATGTCATATTGTGAGAAATAACTGTATTGTCTTTAAGTAGAGCAGTTTTATTATAGGCTTTTATCATCTATCCTGACTCAAATAATGTGTTTCTAACAGCAGACACTCAGAATAAAGTGAGATGATCTGCTGATGATCCTGAATGGCTTGTTGAATGAGTGTTGATAGTCTGAGGCTCATCAATATTAACAGATCTGCTGAAAACACTCTTTATTTCATGACAATAGTTCCTGTTTTCACCTCATTTATTATGCTGATGTCTTCAGATCTCCTGTAAATTGACACTTAAAGCTCATTTCATTGGTGTCAGCAGACTGAGGGCATTTGTTGATTATAAATATGTACATTTATTTCTGTTTATGCTTTCGACTATTTTTATTACAATTATTTATATTTTGAAGAATGGACACAATTTATATATTTTTTTTTGTATTTTTATAGTCATCTATCTGTATTTTAATGAAGAAGCAGCATAGTGTTAGGATTAGCAATAAATATAATTTAGGAATTAGCATCAGTTAATTTACGAGGAATAGATAGAAAGAAAGAAATGCTTAGAAGTGTCATTTATTATTAAAACAAACTCTGTAACTTCTATATTTTTTATTTAGGCAGATAAGCTCCTCCCACCGCAGTCACATCATCAGTGAAGCTTGGTTTCTATGTAAAGATAAAGACATAACTTAGATGTGTCATTTAGTATTAAAACAAACTCAGTAACTGATAACTTTGATTTTTGCAGATCAGCTCCTCCCACAGCAATCACATCATCAGTGAAGCTCCTCCCACATCACTCACATCATCAGTGAAGCTCCTCCCACAGCAATTCTCCAATAAATGCTGTAAATTCCCATCAGCTACAAGTGAAGATGAGCATCAGAGCATCAGGAAGAGCTGAAATCTGCAAAGACTGAGTTTATTAAAGAGGACAGTGAGAACATGAGTGATCCAGAACCCTGCAGAATGAAACACACTGAAGATCCTGAAGAACAAAGAGGTTGGTGTTTATTCTTCATTCATTCATGATGCTGAAGAACATTCATGTTAGAAACATTCAAGCACTTCTTCACATTTAGATATGCAGTTACACCATGAAATTGGTACACATTAAATATGATTTTAACCTGTGGGAGGACGCTGGCTCACTGAAATCTTTTTTTACTTTAGTTCAGAGTTACTGTTAGTTTTAATGTAAAAGATTGTAATTACCTCGACAAACTACATCATTAAAAAGTTATAAGACTCAAGATTCAATATTCGATTTTATTCTGAAATATTATAGTGACTGTAATGTCTAAATCTGATGCCAAATCAGTTATGAAAATGTAAAACCAAGTGAGTCCACACCTTTAATATGAATTATGAGACTCAGCTGCATCTATTGAGAATAAAACTGCTGCATGGTTGTCATGAAAGTGCTTGACTAAACAATGTCCCTCATGGTTTTTAGTTAGAACTATTGATAAATTCTCATATGTTTACGTAAAATTTCTATAGAGAGGAGTAATATTTATTAAATTTTTACCCAAAATGAGGAGATGTGAGCATTGTGGAGCACGAAAGATTCTCATGTAATGTCCGTTTCATTCATACTGGAAGCCAGAGGGCGCTCTCGCGTAGAAAGTCCAAGAGTGAGTCCATAAATTCCATTAAAGGAGAACTCGGCAACTCTAGCGAACTCTAGTCACTTCTTCGCTGATTTTCCCTTTTGTTGTCGCATGTTTTCCCCACGAGCTCCCCCTACAGCTGTGGGAGGGTGTATATTTCACAACACGGTTGTAAAAAACTCACTTGCGGCGGCCTCCTCCCCCTCTCTACCGCTGCTCATGTGCGTTTGTTTTGATCAGAGCAAGCCAACTGTATCGTGTGGAGCTTTGTCTACCGAGGTGGGTAATCTGGTAATACATCATACATGCGTGTGTGTTTATGTCGAATTGCCGTAAAGCAATTCATGTTTTGCGCTCGTTCTCGTTCTCGTTCTCACGAGACTTCAAATTTCTATCTTGCCGGGACGGTAGTCCACAAGTTGCAAGGTTGGTTTTCCGCCTGGGAACGCTGGGGGGAGTGGGGAAAGTCACCAATATCACCAGAACAGTTTGTTTAACCATCCAAATGATTTCTAGACAGTTTTATTAAGTTAAAA
Source organism: Rutilus rutilus (assembly GCF_951802725.1). Classification (NCBI taxonomy): domain Eukaryota; kingdom Metazoa; phylum Chordata; class Actinopteri; order Cypriniformes; family Leuciscidae; genus Rutilus; species Rutilus rutilus. The sequence goes on along the minus strand of NC_140209.1, from coordinate 19,320,353 downwards.
AAGTTACCAAGTTCTCCTTTAAGTCCAGACCAGAAAGTCCATAAATCATATAGCTATGGCTGCATTACATGCAGAAGAGAAACATGAAGGCAATGTATGTTTTATCTGTGTTTTTCAAGCCCTGTTGGGTATTTAAATAACAATAGAGTATATTTATGATGCAATACTAATCAACATATTTTCTTATATAGCCTTATTTTTTGTTCCAAAGCCACATCAGATCACAGAAAGTTATTTAAAACTCTCAACTTATTTTATAAAGTGAGATCTTAAAAATTGTCACGCTTTGATGGTGTGCTAAGCTAAGATGCTAGCTAGCCTTTATGCCCTCACACTCTGCATTGTCTTATTCTTACAAACATTTACAGTATAACAAATAATAATGATTCCAAAATGTAAAAATATCTACAATCTACTGCACTTTACTGCAAAATTCAGTTCTTCCTCGCATCTAAATTGGCTTGAGCTTGTGTTTCTGGTGTCCACAATCACATGCGTACACTAAAACATTAGTACTACTTTATTTAGATAGTCCACTTTAGACATTCTTCGAACAATAAGTAACTTTGCAACTACGTGCCAACTAACTGTCATTGCATGGCAGTATTGTATATTTTAATGGTAATATCACGTTAGATTATCATGTCATTGATCACATTTATTGAATAGTTAAGTTATTGAACAGAAAGAGGATGTGTGCCTATAATGTTTTAAAAATAATAATTGAATTAACAATGTCCCTCATTCATGAAAAGATTCAGGGACATATCATTAATTTATTAAAAAAAAGGCAAAAATACAAAATGTAAAAAGTGATTACATCAGGGCTCACTTTTATGACCTTTCACTTCATATTTCTCTTTTTTAATTTTTTGATTTGGTGAAAATGCAATCAAACTTTTTTCTTTCATTTCAGAGCTGATGGAAGTGAAGGAGGAGAGTGAAGAACTGAGTGAAGTGAAGGAGGAGAGTGAAGAACTGAGTGAAGTGAAGGAGGAGAGTGAAGAACTGATGAAAGTGAAGGAGGAGCGTGAAGAACTGATGGAAGTGAAGGAGGAGAGTGAAGAACTGAGTGAAGTGAAGGAGGAGAGTGAAGAAGTGAGAGAAGTGGAGGAGGAACATCATGTCAAACCTGGAGAAAAACCTTTGAGTCGCTCAGAGACTAAAAATACATGTTTAAAGAAAAGAAGAGCCAAGAAATCTACAACCTGCACTCAGTGTGGAAAGAGTTTCTCAACCATACAAAATCTTGAGCGTCACATGAGGATCCACACCGGAGAGAAGCCGTTCTCATGTGATCAATGCGTAAAGAGTTTTATATACAAACATCACCTTGATGCGCATAGGAGAGTTCACACTGGAGAAAAGCCGTTCTCATGTGATCAATGTGGGAAGAGTTTTACGCAATCAGTACACCTTAAAGGACACATGATGATCCACACCGGAAAGAAGCCGTTCACATGCGATCAATGTGGGAAGCGTTTTGCGCAATCATCACACCTTAAAGGACACATGTTAATCCACACTGGAGAGTTCACATGTGATCAATGCGGGATGAGTTTCACAAACAAACATAATCTTGAGATTCACTTGAGAGTTCACACTGGAGAAAAGCCATTCGCTTGTGATCAGTGTGAAAAGAGTTTCAAAGACAAATATAATCTCAAGACTCACATGAGAGTTCACACCGGAGGGAAGCCGTTCACATGTGATCAATGTGGAAAAACATTTCTTAGAGCATCAGAACTGAAGATACACCTGACAGTTCATATGAAGGAGAAGCCTCATTCATGTTCTGTGTGTGGAAAGAGTTTTTCACGGCTGCAATATTTACAAACACATCAGAAAAAACATACTTTTATTTCAGTGAATGATTTAGAATGGCACCAGAGAATTCACACTGGAGAAAAACCTTACAAGTGTTCACACTGTGACAAGAGATTCAGTCAGTCATCAAATCTGAAAGCCCATGAGAGGATCCACACTGGAGAGAAGCCGCACACGTGTGATCAGTGTGGAAAGAGTTTCTCTTTTAAAAGTTACCTGAAGCGACACATGAAGATTCATGGAGTGGGGAAAACAAGTTTGCAGTATTTAGTTTGATCAAAGTCTTCAGCTGTGTTCTTGTAACTCTTCGTCTCGTCTCTCTCTGCTGTGATCATGAAATACTTGTTGCTGCACTGTAAACAGAATACTGTGAAATGTACAGTAACTTGCTGGCAGCAGTTAGCAAGTAAGTTGCTGTAGTTCATTTCACAGTATGCTTACTGTAAATTTAATCACAGTTACTTTAAAAATACTGTAAACGTTTTTACAGTAATAATCACAGTACTGTTTCAAAACAAATATTGTATTATTTACTGTAATATAAACTGCATTAATTTTGTGTACTGTAAAATTAAGACACTTTTTGACACAAAAATTACGTTTATTGACAGCTTTTCAAACTAAATTTCAAAATGCATAGAATAAAAATATATATTTTTTTTCAATAGGTAAACATTTTTATGTGAATATTTTGTTTTCAACAACACTTTTCTGAACATACAAATCAATCATGTTCAAGCTTTATTAAAATGTTCGGTTAAAACTAGAAATTTATAAAAGACAAAATAAATGATTTAATCAGCAGGAATGTAGAATTTGGTTCCCGAATGTTCTTTTCTCCTTAACTGTATTTTTCTCCTAAAACTGGACCTGAACTAGTCACTTCCTAGGCTGGAGTCTTCTACCCTGCAGTGGAAAAAATTAAATATTAATGCAAAAGTTTATAAGCAAGACAGATGGGTTGATGACAATATACTGTATATAAAAGTTTGATTGGCTAAATCAAATGATCCAATCGACATTTCTCTATAAACCACAACTCTCACTTTAAACAGAGGTGTCCACACTTTTTTTTAAAGGTTGCCAGATTTAATGTTGTGGACACGCCTGTGGGCCAGATACTGTCAACTCAAGCTGTTGTCATTTCCAAAAAGGCAAAACATGTAGGCTAATGAAATAATAGTGAAAATAGTTTTTTTGGCTATAGATAGATAGATGTGTGTGTGAACATACAATCACATTTATATGGGAAATTGTATGTGCAATATATGTACACAATAAAGGATAAAACTTTGTGAATATTGCATCTAATGCTAGTTTTGTCTTTATTTATAACTATTTTATATGTATTAATACATATAGCTATAAATGGTCAATTCAATTATTGGAGTAATTTGAAAAATATACTGCACTATATCCTATATATGTACAGGCCGTGCAGAATTATTAGGCACGTTGATTTTCTGATCATATTTTATTCCCAGGAACATTTTGCCAATTCCAAACCATATTAATATTAATAACTACAATTAATTTTGTATTTAATCATTTATAAGTGATATATAATTGTTCATGAAGGCTGGAAATGAAAAATGCTTTTTTTTTCAGGTGTGCAGAATTATTAGGCAAGTTTTCTTTTACAGATAAAAAAAAGCCAAAAAAGAGATTTAACTAAGACTGAAAAGTCAAAAATTGTTAAATCAAGGTCATTAAGGCATGACCATTGGACAGTGAAATGCTCATTGGGTCAGCAGGGTCAGACAAAAACAGGTGGAGAAGAAAAGACACATGTTAACTGCAAAAGAATTAAGAACTAAGGTGAAGAATTAAGTGTGAAACCATCAGGAACCCTTAAGTCTTCAGCACCACCATTTTCCAGAACTCCAAACTACCTGAAGTCTCCAGAAAAGCAAGGTGTCAGGGTCTCAGAGACTTGGGTTAGGCAAAGAATCCTAAAACATGACCCCCACTTAATAAGATTCACTGCCTAAAATATGTGTTTACTTTCGAAGCGGAGAGACCAGAGGTGAATGAGGGAGCAAATTTAACCCTCTGGGGACCAAGCTGTTTTTGGGGTCCTTGAGATGTTCTGACATGCCTTGACATTTGTGCTTTTTTCAGTTATTTATAAACATGTTAATGGCAAAGGTGTAAATTCACTCTATATAGCACAAACAGGGCTACCATAATATGCGAGCAACGTATGTAGATGTTTGTATTTTTAAGAGAATAATGTTTATGCGTGGTTATTGGAAAAAATTAAAATGAAAGTTGCTGAATTAAGACCACAAAACACATTAAATATGTGTCCACAAGACTTTTGACTAATTGATGTTGTTCCTTTGAGTTCTAGCTTCAAAATGATGTAAAAATAGTCTTGCTTTATCGTTCACAAAAAAAAAATACATTGATTTAAATGGTGTAAAACAGGTTTTGCTTGGAAAGCCAATATGCGAGGGGGAGGAGTAGTTTACACCTTAGATTATGAATGTCCCACCCACTCTGCATAATTAGCCATTCACTCAGGTGTGAAACTGACTGAGCCACAATGCAAGGACAAAAGATGTATTTAGAAGATATATACATATATATATATACAGATATATACAGATACATATTCCAGTCGATTTTTACTCATCTCAGTAAGCTATAGCAAAGCAGTTTATTCTTTCACACACAGACGCGCGATTCATATTTAGGCTAAACAGTCTTTACAAATATGTCCCCTTCATTCATCTCACAGAAAGGCGAGTCATATTATAGAAATGCGATTCATCTTTTTGCGGTTTACATAGGCCTACACTAACGTTATTCCATAACGTTATTCCACACGTGAGAAAAGAAAACAGCCTACCTCACTCCTCAGCGGGATCTGCTCCTCATTTCAGGAGATATTGCTCCTCATCAGCACTGTTCTGAGGAATCTTTTCTCCATAAGGTAGGCTATAATGTCTCACTCGCGAGGAGTCGCGACGCGCTTTGTTTACAGCTGATGTGGGCGTTTCACAGCTATGAAATAGTTCTCAGAGTTTGCGTTTGAATAGCACGCGCTCTCCGGGGAGTGGTCACATTACTGTGAATTAGGTCGTAATGAGCTCGACAGGAGTCGCTCTCTTTTTATACAGATTACAGAAGCTGAGAATATTTGTTTTTTATATAAATGACTTCATTTAAAAGATGCGATCTCAAGCTTTATGCCCGTGGGTCTGTTTGCCTGTTTGACTGAATTTTCGCGGAGTTATAGATCATTTTCGAACGCGTTTCAAATGGGAGTTTACTGACAGAGAGAGTGCAGGAATCGCATCATGTTCATTTTTCTTTATTTGTCAAAAAGCAAAACACTTTATTTTTATTGTAAGTATACAGAAAAAAAAATAGAAACTGAACAGGATCGATTGATGTATTACACGAAAATGAAAGATCAAAATTAACAGAGCATTTAGTGTTTATTTCCCGCACGTTTGTGGTCCCCAGAGGGTTAAAGGTTGTATCAGTGGCTGCGTTTACATGGACACTTATAATTGGATTAACGGCTCAATCGGACTAAAAAACCTTCATGTAAACACCTTAATCGATCGGATTGAGCTCGATCCGAATGAAATTTCGATCGGATTGAAAGGGGTGGTTTATCCCTTTTGTAATCCGATCGAGAGAACGTCTCGGTTACATATGGTAACCCTCGTTCCCTGAGGGAGGGAACGGAGACGTACGTCGTGGTGAACGACGAATAGGAATCTCGCTAGAGAGGCCAATCTACTTCGAGTGAAACTAAAACAAGCCAATACACATTGGCGTGCAATCATTTGCATCAGCTGCGCAGCCTCGCAGCACGGGTATTTAAAGAGCAGCTGGTGTGATTGCACTTCAATTTTTTGCTGAGGAGCCAAGCCTGAAAAGCTGGTCGCCCCGGCGGGTAGCAGCAGATGTGGCGACGGGACATACGTCTCCGTTCCCTCCCTCAGGGAACGAGAGTTACCATATGTAACCGAGACGTTCCCTATCGTCCGGTCACTACGACGTACGTCGTGAACAACGAATAGGAATCTCTACCAAAGCGCCACAGCTGCTGCACCCCATCCAGCGCCCTGTGTAAGCCTCCACACCTTCTTGCCTGGAAGGACGATAGGAGAGGGCTTACACTGAGAGTATCCGTCACTGTTGTTCCGTTATAACCCATATAGTGAGATTATTGGATAACACTGGGAAAGCGTGCCTGATCTGAGGGAGGGGAACGCTGCGGGAGCCACATTCTTAAGGAGAGTTATGTGGGAATAGACATATGGGCTAACCCAAGGATTGTACTGCATATGAATAATGGGTGACTTAGCCCAAGGGAAAGACAAAGGCTTCCGAATAGGAGCAGCCGTGGAGAATATACACATATATGGGATCCAGCCTAGACCCGGTTCTCAAGGATTCAGCGGATAAAGGCCTGGCACTGGACGCTCTGCCATGTCCGTGCCGAGGGTGTTGGTGGACTCAACAGGTTCGACTCTGGAGCATTAAGGATGCACAGTAGGGTGCAGCAAGCCGACAGAGCCGGTACTCTCAGTGCTTCTACCCGTTTAGGGTGAGAACACGGGAGGACACGGGCTCTACACGTAGGCTATAGTATGTAGCGAACGTGTTAGGTGTCCCCCAGCCTGCAGCTCTACAGATATCTGTTAGCGAGGAGCCACGTGCCAGCGCCCAAGAGGATGCAACGCCTCTCGTGGAGTGTGCATGCAACCTGAGCGGGCAGGGCACGCCTTGAGCTTCGTAAGCCAAGGCGATGGCATCCACTATCCAGTGGGCCATCCTCTGCTTGGAGACAGCTGCTTCCTGACGCTTTGGGTTCTGTCAACGTACATACGCAGAGCACGAACGGGACAGAGCAAAGCCAGGGCTGGGTCTGCCTCCTCCAGGGGCAGCGCTTGCAGGTTCACTACCTGATCTCTAAAGGGAGTGGTAGGAACCTTGGGCACATAGCCAGGCTGGGGTCTCAGTACAACGTGGTTGTCACCCGGCCCGAACTCTAGGCACGATTCGTCGACCGAAAATGCTTGCAGGTCCCCTACCCTCTTGATCGAGGCCAGTGCAATCAGCAGCAAAGTCTTCATGGAGAGAAGCTTTAAGTCTGCTGACTGCAAAGGCTCAAAGGGAGCATCCTGAAGTGCTTGGAGCACCAGGGAAATGTCCCAAGAGGGTATGGAGGGAGGGAGGGGGGGGGGGGGGAGGGGGGGGAGGAGGATTTAATTGTCTCGCCCCCCTAAGGAACCTGACGACCAGGTCGTGCTTTCCAACTGTTTTGCCATCTATGTGGTCATAATATGCTGAAATAGCAGCAGCATGTACTTTAAGGGTGGAGGGAGACAGCCTTCGCTCCAACCCTTGCTGCAAGAAGGAAAGCACTGACCCTATCGAACATCTTCGGGGGTCCTCTCCGCGGGAGGAACACCACTCGACGAACAGGTTCCACTTCAAGGCGTACGCACGTCTCGTAGACGGCGCTAGCGCAGAACTGATGATGTTAAGTACCTCTGGGGGTAAGTCACCTAGAACCTCCGCGTCCCGTCCAGGGACCAGACATGGAGTTTCCAGAGGTCCGGACGCGGGTGCCAAAGGGTGCCCCGTCTCTGAGTCAGAAGATCCTTCCTCAGAGGAATGGGCCAGGGAGGGACTGTCACGAGGAGCATGAGTTCTGGGAACCAAGTCCGGGTGGGCCAATAGGGAGCCACCAGAAGGACCTGCTCCTCGTCCTCCCTGACTTTGCACAGGGTCTGTGCAAGTAGGCTCACTGGGGGAAATGCATATTTGCGGAGGCCCCGGGGCCAGCTGTGTGCATCCAGTGCATCCGTGCTGAGTGTTCCCTCGGTCAGGGAGTAAAACAACCGGCAGTGGGAGGTTTCTGAGGAGGCAAACAGGTCTACCTGAGCCTCTCCGAACTCTCCAGATCAGCTGAACCGCCTGGGGGTGGAGTCGCCATTCTCCCGGGAGCACAGCTCGTGATAGCTCGTCGGCCACACGGTTGAGCACACCGGGGACATACATGGCTCGAAGCGACCTCAGATGCTTCTGACTCCAAAGGAGGAGATGGCGGGCGAGTTGCGACATGTGACGGGAGCGTAGACCACCTTGACGGTTGATGTACGCAACGGTCGCAGTGTTGTCGGTACAGACCAGCACGTCTCTGCCCTGTAGCGGCCTTTTTAGGCGGCTCAGAGCGAGGCGTACTGCTAGCAACTCGAGGCAGTTGATGTGCCAGTGCAGTTGGGGGCCCGTCCACACCCCTGACACTGCATGCCCGTTGTATCTGTGAAAACCACAGTATGCCTGGACACCTGTTCCAAGGGGACTCCTGCCTAGAGTCTGGCGGCACTCCGGTGTGATTACCACCCGGTGAGTGCCGTGATGCCACGCCCATCTCGGGACTCGGCCGTGAAGCCAGTGCTGAAGCGGTCTCATATGGAGCAGGCAGAGCGGAGTTACCGCTGCTGCCGCTGCCATATGCTCCAGGAGCCTCTGAAAGAATTTCAGTGGGACCGCCGTCCTGCCCTTGAACGTGTTCAAGCAGTTCAGCACCGACTGAGCGTGTTGCTCTGTGAGGCACGCTGTCTGTGCGACCGAATCCAACTCCATACCGAGATAAGAGATCCTCTGCACGGGGGCGAGTTTGCTCTTCTCCCAGTTGACCTGAAGGCCCAGAATGCGAACGCCCTGTTCTCTCATAGGAACAAGGGCCCCCTCCGTGACTTTCGTGAAAACACGGGGAGACAGGGCCAGCCCGAAGGGTAGGACCTTGTACTGATATGCTCGACCCTCGGAACGCAAAGCGCAGAAACGGCCTGTGTCGAGGAAGAATCGAGACATGAAAGTACGCCTCCTTCAGGTCGATCGCTGCAAACCAATATTGGGGACGGATGCATTCGAAAATGCATTTCTGCGTGAGCAATTTGAACGGTAGCCTGTGAAGGCTCCGATTCAAAACTCGCAGGTCCAAGATCGGTCGTAACCCACCACCTTTCTTGGGCACAATGAAGTAGGGACTGTAGTGCCCTGACCTCATATCGGCTGGAGGGACCGGCTCTATCACGTCCTTCGCCAGTAGGACTGCGATCTCCGCGTGCAAGACATGGGCATCGGCTGCTCTCACTGTAGTGGAGTGGATAGCCCGAAACTTGAGGGGACGCCGGGTGAACTGAATCGCATAGCCGAGCCTGATGGGTCCGAATGAGCCAGCGAGACGGACTGGGGAGCGCTAACCAGGCTCGCAGAGACCGTACAAGCGGGACCAAAGGGACCTTTTTTGGATTCTCATCCACAGACGACTGGTTTTGGCCGCAGGGAGGGGCATTTTTACTGCGTGATCAATAAGCAGCACGGCAAAACGGTTAATATGCTCTAAATTATGACCAGAGACAAATTAATATTACGTCTGCTGTTTAAAACAAATAAAGAACCAATAGAAGAGAATATTTATGCGCGAAAAGTGGGAAACTCTGTATATTCGTGCAGTGTGCGCATGTCAAAACATCAGATCCGATTTGAAACTTGTGACATATAAACGCGCACATCAATCTGATTACTTTATTTATCATTCATGTAAACACCTTGTTCGGATTCATCAATCGTATTGATTTCATTCCGATTGTGTCCATGTAAACGTAGCTAGTGATTTCAGGCCCAAACATAAATGATCACATTCATCTAGTCTTTCGTAACGATCCGCTAGTTGCCCGCCCCATAAGCAGGCCATCAAAAAAACGCGTCTCTGTAGGCAGCCTAGGCTCTGAGATCTGCACACAAAAACAATCACCGACAGGGGGTGGGTGTTGTGAGGTTTTGCGCTCGTGGATTTGTGCCTTTCTTCCCGGAAGTGCATGAGGAGCTTACGGGGGTGTGGACGGCACCTTTTACTGCCAGAAACCGTTCCGGTGGCTCCTCCCTCACCACCCTTGATTGCGGGGCGGCTAAGGGATACACGCGTATCCCGCCAGTGGAACGGGCCGTTGCCATGCAACTGTGCCCTAACTCCACTTGGCGCGGAGAACCGTGTCTTCCTTCCCGGGCCTGTAAGTACTCGTCGGATCTAACCGGCAAGGCTTACAAAGCCTGTGGGGAAGCTGCCTCTGCCATGCATGCCATGGCGTTGCTGCAGGTTCATCAGACCAAGGCACTGAAGAACCTGCACGAGGGTGGTCACGATCCCCAAGTTCTTCAGGAACGCTTCGTGCGACGAAGGTGACCGCGCGGTCGGTGGGTCGTGCGATGTCCACCTTAGTGGTCCAGGAACGCCATCTCTGGCTGTGTCTGGCCGACATGAGGGAGTCCGACAAGCTCCAGTTCCTCAACTCCCCCGTGTCCCAGACCGGCCTCTTCGGCGACGCGGTCGAGAACTTCGCCCAGCAGTTCTCGGCTGTACAAAAGCAGACTGAGGCCATCAGACACATCCTGCCGCGACGGCCAGCTGCTGCCCCCACCCCACCGCCTGCGGCTTCTCAGTCTGCTCGTCGCCGAGGGCGGCCTCCTGCGTCTGCCCCTATACCCGCGCCACCGCAGCAGCCTCCATCTAAATGGTGCCGTGGAGCCAGTCACAGGCGAGCCGCCCCGCCCCGCCCGTCCAGGACCCCGCTAAGAAGGGCGGCAAAGCCAGGAGCAAGCGGCCCTAGGACGGGCGACCCATAGATGGCAGGGACTGCTCTCCAGGAGACGATGACCGCATCGCTCCATCCCCCGGAAGAGGGCCGGGTGGAAAATCCTTTGTTTCCTTTTGTTTTTGTTCCGCCGCTGGCCTCAAAACCAGCGGTACCCAAATTTTCAATAAAAGAGCAGTTTCTTCCATCTCTGGGTCTGAAGAGGGCCCGGAGAGCAGTGGGGGGAGAGAATCCTCACCACTCTCATCCGCCTCTTCTATCGCCAGCAGGCAGCAGTGTGCAGTTCGAGAACGCAACCAAGCCGTCTCCTGCACCTCCGGCCTTGTGGAACCAGGTAAGTGTTGCACAGCACACTCAGACTCCGCTTCGGGCCGCCTCCCAGAGAGAGCCTCCCGAGCCAAGCCCCTGTGTTCCACCTCGCTGCCCCACTCCGGGTACGCCTACGGTCTATACCTGACTATTTGCGCCGTCGGCCGTGCTCCCTACCGGTGAAAAAGCGCAGGAGACGACGTGGAAGACGGGGTGGCATAGCTGTGAAGTTAAAGCTCTTCTTGGCACTTCATCGTGAGTCTTAGCCTCCACTGGGGCTCCTTGCGGAGGTTTCTGACAAGAACTGCTTCATCCGATGGCGCTCTCTGGAGCCAGTACACACTGGGATTATACCCTTGATTCCGACTGCGGCGGCTCCGCTTCCTGGCTTCTGTTCTCCTCGCTTCTTCTATGAAGGAGTGTGCACAGACCATCTTCGCATGTTAGCTAGGGCGAAGCAACCTGAGGTATCCACCGAGCACCGGCTACGGCTAAAAATGGCCTTGATTAACGCCAGATCTGTGGTAAATAAGACTTTCATCATTAATGATTTCTTCTCTTCTCTGGATCTGGATTTTTTATTTATAACTGAAACATGGCTTTCTGCTGGGGATTTAAGTCCTTTCTCTGAACTGTTACCATCAAACTGCGTATTTTTTAATTCTCCCCGTTTGACTGGTCGAGGTGGAGGATTGGCCTCCATCTACAAGGACGTTTTCTCTTGCCGTAATATTTCGTTGAATGCGTATAACAGCTTTGAACTACAGCTTATGCTGGAACTTAACGAGCCTCTTCTGATTGCAGTAATATATCGTCCTCCTAAATACAATAAGGAGTTTTTAACTGACTTTGCGGACTTCCTGGGAGAGTTTATTCCGAAATATGACAAACTTTTGATTTTAGGAGATTTTAATGTTCATATTTGTTGTGCTGTCGACCTGCTAGCTAAGGAATTTTCTAATATATTAAATGCCTTCGATTTGGCTCTTCAAGTCAACACTCCCACTCATCATCATGGTCATACACTTTTCTTAGTGTTATTTCATGGTTTTTCCCTCTGTAATCTTGAGGTGTGTGAGAATGTTTTTTCTGATCATAAGTCCATTTTGTTTTCTATTCCTTTTAGTTTTGATGCACCTAAATCTATTAATCACGCTCGCCGCTCTCGGCGTATTACGAATGCTACCAAAAATGCCTTTTCTTTAGCTTTCCATGATGTTTTTAAAATCTTTTTAAAATTATTAACAACACTATCAACCCTTCGGTCTGCTCTCTCACTGATGTGTCTTCATCTATGTGTGAGGACTTTTTAAAGTTTTTTGTTAGTAAGATAAATGATCTAAGATTAGGAATTATTCCATCTCCTTCTGATCTCTCAATTCACAATAGCTGTACGGCTGTCTTTAGTCGATTTAACCATATTACTGGCAGTCAGCTTCAAGAAATAATAGAGCACCTTAGGCCTTCAGGCTCTTCTGCTGATGTGATTCCTCCGTTTATTCTCAAACAAGTATTTGAGGATGTTCGTTCTTTTCTTCTTGTTATGTTAAATCGTTGTTTAGAAACTGGTATTATACCTGAACCGTTAAAACATGCATCAGTCTACCCCTTACTTAAAAAACAGAACCTGGATCCCACAGTGTTAGCCAATTTTAGACCAATCTCCAATTTTTCATTTATGACTAAATTTTTGGAGAAAATAGTCCTGCAACAATTACAGCTTCCTAACTGATAATGCGATTTTTGAAACTTTTCAATCTGGGTTTAGAAAACATCATTCGACAGAGACTACATTGCTGAAGGTTTTTAATGATATACTAATAACCTGTGACTCTGGCGACTATGCAGTTCTTGTTCTAACTGCTGCATTTGATACAGTAGATCACTCTGTACTTATTGCCCGATTGGAACAGTGTGCAGGCATCACTGGCAGTGCACTGGACTGGTTTATATCTTATTTTACAAACAGAAGCTTCTCAGTGAAGATTGGAGAATATTCCTCTAATAAGGCTGTGTTATCGTGTGGGGTTCCTCAAGGGTCGATTTTGGCCCCTATTCTTTTCTCTTTATACATGCTCCCACTACGTTCTATTATTAGAAAACACGGGCTGTCATTCCATTTTTACGTGGATGACACTCAAATTTTTCTGCCCTTAAAACACTCGTCACATAATCTGGAAACTCTTATGGCCTGTTTGACTGAATTAAAGACTTGGTTGTCTTCAAACTTTCTGAATTTTAATGAGAGCAAAACGGAAATTATTTTATTTAGACCCTCAGACTTCTCCACCATTCCTGAAGTAAATTTTGGTGGTCTGTATTCTTGTGTGAAGCCGTGGGTGAGAAATTTGGGTGTAGTATTTTATTTTTTTTAAGATTTGTTTTTATTAACATAATTACTTACAAGATGTAAATAGAGTGTACAAAGGATCTACAGTTTGATACATTACTTACATCCTAAGTACAAAGAATGAACATTTTCAGATTTTGAACATCAGAAAAATAAAAATAAAAAAATAAAATCAATACTAAACAAAAACAAATATTACACAAACATTTCCCATCCCACCCCCCACCCTCTTCCCTTGTATGGTTGTCAGTTTCTTTTCATTTATATATCGAAGCAGTCTATACAGTTTATACATATATCCATCTGTATACTCACATACTTAAATCTACACATTATTCACAATGTCCTATGGAATATATTAAATTGAATTAAATTTGCCTGTGTTTTGTGGAGGGTTAGTACAGTCTGTGCTTGTTCCAATAGATGACACCAATCTGCCTCCTCATAAGTACAGTCTAGGTCTTTCTCCCATTTCCCTTTTGTAGATGTTTTATCATAAATCGGTAACTTTCCATTGATGATACCATATATAGAAGATATTATTCCTTTGGTTGATCTGTGTAATTTATTACATAGGTGGAATTCAAGAGGAGTTTCTTTCGGGATATATGGGAATGTTTCTTTGGATTTCTCCTTAACCCAGTCTCTAATTTGTAGGAATTTGAAGAAACTTTGTTTGGGAAGGTTGAATTTTTCATTTAGTTGTTGGAAGTTAGCAAAAGTATCATCAATGTATAAGTCAGCCACTGTGTGGATTTCTCTTTCCTTCCACCCCCGCAACACTGAGTCAGCTATGTGGTGTGAGAGGTTGGGATTACCCCACAAAGGTGCTCTTCTAAGAAAATAAATATTTGTGTCGAGAAGTAAATGAGATTCTTGCCAAGCAGCAAATGTATTCATTATTACTGAGTTATTTGTGAGTGCAGTTAAACATTTTTTTGTGCCTATGAATGGAATATCCTTTAAAGCCATAGATTTCATATCATGTTGTTCTATTGGGACCCATCTAACTTCACTGTTCTCTGCATGCAGCCAGATCCAAATCGATCTGTACTGAGAAGCAAGGTAATAATTCCTAAAATTTGGTAAGTTGAGTCCTCCCCTTGAATATGGAGCCTGTATAGAGATGAGTTTGACCCTGGGTTTTTTTCTTTGCCATATAAAAGGAGTTAAAATTTTGTTAAGTTCTTTGAAAAAACTTTTGGGAACATTAATCGGAAGACATTGAAATAGGTAAGTAAACTTGGGTAAAATGCTCATTTTAATAGTATTAATTCTTCCTATGAGAGACAGTGGAAGATCAATCCATCTTTGAAGGTTAAATTAGTTTGTTCCAATAGCTTTATATAGTTCTTTTTAAATACATGCTCATTTGATTTACCAATTTGTATACCCAAATATTTGAAACCGATGCTGCACCATTTTAATGGGCCAGTGAGTGCTCTAATATTATTGTCCTGTATATTGAGTGGTAAAATCTCACTTGTACTGTAATTTAATGTATATCCTGAGACTGCACTATATTCTTTGAGGCATTTCAATAGAGGAAGGACTGATGCTTGTGGATCAGTTATATATAATAAGAGATCATCTGCATACAGAGAAAGTTTATGTTCATTTGTGCCAAATTTAATTCCTGCTATGGAGGTGTTACAGCGTATGGCGATGGCTAATGGTTCGATTGCGAGTGCAAAGAGCAGGGGGGAGCTTGGACAGCCTTGCCTGCACCCTCTGGGTAGTGAGAAAGTGTTAGACAGAATGTCATTTGTTAAAATATTGGCTTTGGGGGCATTAAAAAGTGTTTTAACATATTGAGTGAATTTCTCTCCAAAGCCCATAGCCTCTAGAGTCCGAAATAAAAAGCTTGGTTCAATCCTGTCAAATGCTTTGTTTGCATCCATAGACATTATTAGCATAGGATTTTGATTTTTTGAGCAGTGTTCAGTATGTGTAGCAGTCGCCGCACATTGTCTGCTCCGTATCTGTTTTTAACGAAGCCTGTTTGGTCAGCCTGAATTATCTTTGGAATAACATCTTCCAGTCTTAGAGCAATTAGTTTGGATAATATCTTAAAATCAGCATTTAAGAGGCTGAGGGGTCTGTATGAGTCACATTTCTGTTTGTCCTTCCCCGGTTTTGGAAGCAGTGTGATTGTTGCAATTTCCAATGAGTCTGGTCATTTTTTATTTTCTAGAGCTTCTGTAATCATGTTCGCGAGTGGAGTTAATAATTTTTTTGAAAAGGCCTTATAATACTCGACAGGGAAGCCGTCTGGCCCGGGAGTCTTGTTATTTTGTAAAGAATTAATGGCTTTGAATACCTACATTTCTGATATATCTGCATCTAGCAGATCTCTGTCCTCATCTTGTAATTTGGGAAGGGTTATTCCATCCATGAACCTTTTTGCTCCAATATTATCAGCATCCTGCCCAGTTTTATATAAATTTTCGTAAAATTGTTTGAATTCTGCATTAATGGATGGTGAATTATCAAGGAGTCTGCTGTCCTCGGTTAATATTGAGTGTATAAATTTATCAGATGTTTCCTTTTTAATTTGCCATGCCAAGAGATTACTTGTTTTGTTTCCGAATTCATAATAGTGATATCTAGTTCTGGCCATAGCTGCTTCCTCTTTGCTGGTACATAGATTATTATACTGCATCCTTGTTTTTTTTAGTGTATTAAGGCTAATGATGCATAGTTTTGAGCTGTAAAGTACCCCAACATGTTTGATAGTCTTTCCTGTGCACTGTACTGTATGTTTTAAATAATAAAACATTTATAATCATGAATTATGACCTATTAATGCATTGACCAGAAACAGCCTAAAGAGGTCCCATCAAATAAATTACAGGTGGGCACAGGAAGGGTGAATGCGAATGCGTATTAAAAAACAAAAAAAAAACAATAAAATACAGATTTATGTGAAGGTAAAAATGAAAAATTATTTCAGAATCGAAAATAGTTATCCCTTGACTTAAATGGTAAACTGAAACAACATTCTGACCATTTCCACAGACTGACCCCTTGTCCTGGCTCTGTCCTGAATCTACCCTGGTTTATATAGTTAATTCACAGTTGCTTTCTCGGCCCAACAATTAGCACCACAAAAGCAAATAATCCGCTTTTGCGGATATCATTCACTATTTAATTAATAGTATCAAACTGCATTGATACTATTGATAGCATTGATAGCATCCACTATTTAATTAATAGTATCAAACTGTTTTTCTCACCTGTGAAGATAGCTCTTCTCAGTGAAGGCCGACTAGTGTTCTCGTACAGAACACTGTACGAGTATTTTATCCCTTTTGCAAAGAAATTGCCGTTTTAGTCTTTTATTAAATAGACCTATTATATTTTAAACGCATTTTTTAACGAGGAGCTAAGCTTCTTCTTCTTCTTCAGTCAAAGGGCAAATAACAAAACAAAAAACTCTTCATTACTGCCACCTGCTGTTAGCCTAGACAGACACTCTCCAAGCTCCTCTACCCATTATCAAAGCAATTTTTAATAAGCAGGAACAATTTCCGACTTTAAACAAATACCCATTTAAAGGCTTAGGGTGTTTGTGTTGTAAAAATGTACTGGGAGACTTTAGATTTAAAAATGGTGTCTCGTTAGGCAATGTTTTCACAGTGGAAACATAAAATTTCCGATTGATTCAATAGAACGCATTAGCTCACTAGGGAATACCAATATGGCGGCGTGGTGGCTTCACTGTTTATGACGTCATGAGCTATCCAGTCATTCTATATAGATCAGTGGTATTACTATATACTCTGTAGCACTTTTAGATTGCTGTAATGTAAAGTGCAATACAAATAAAATGTATTATTATTAGTATTTGATGCCATTACTAGTTATTTATTCAATAAATTCAATATTTATATACTTATTCAACTTATCAGTATATCTCTTTCTATACTAATCAGTTAAATATAGATAACAAATTAAAAACTTTTGTATTAAAAAACTATATACAACTACATTATTGCCTAAATGCAAACGTTTTTGGGACTCCATGTATAATCAGATTGAATGGAAAGAGCTCTGGAGTTTCCCAAGTCAAGTCACCTCTATTTATATAGCGCTTTTTACAATACAGATTGTTTTAAAGAAGCTTTACAATGACAACCTAAAAATAATGCATCAAAGTTTGTTTCTAGAAGAAACATTTATTTTATGAATGTATATTGTTTTGGATTGATATTGAATATCTAATATTTAAATTCACAAAATCAAATATGGTAAAAACATTTTGTTGGAAAATACCACAAACAGAAATGGACCAATAATAACCAACCTGATCTCACGGGAAAACGTACAAATTCTACGAGGTGGCTAATTCGTACGAATTCATACGACCTCACTCGTACGAATTAGCAAAATCGTACATATTTTACGAATTGCCCAATTCGTATGAATTCATACGAATGACTTACCCCTGACCCCCATCACGTGGGTTTAGACAAATCGTACAAATTCGCCACCTTTTTATCATTCGTACGAATTCGTACAAATTGGTCGTGAGATAGATTTTTTTAATCCTTTTCTGTTTAGAATTTTTTATAAGTTTTCCACTGTAGTTTTTTTCCCTTTTTTTCTTTCTGTTGTTTCCTTTGGTGCTCTAATGAATGTAATAGATAACAGTTGAATACTGTAACGATGCAAGCACTACTTTAATAAAACAAACAGGTAATCCAGGGCAAACGACGGAACTCAGGACAAGAACATGAAATAGCAACAAGCAAACAGCTACAATGACAGACCAACAACAACTGAAGCACAGAGGATTAAATACAAAGGCAAACAAGCTAAACAAGATAACAAGGGGGCGTGGCTAATAAGAAACACCTGGGGAGACTAATCAACATAACAGGGAACTGCTAACATGGTACAAGACAGGGGAACACAGACATGAATCATGACAACTTGTCACAGGGTGCAAAAAAATACATTTAAATACAATACAAAATACAAAATTGTATTTAAGATTAATCAAAACTTTTTATAAATTGAACACATATTTAATAAAAAAAAAAATATATATATATGCATTTGTTTACCATCATTCATTAAAAAGCATTATATCATCATCATTAGGCACAGAGCAGTTGACAACACTTCATGTTTTAATAATTAAACAGCATACAATATAACAATATTTATAATTAAATTATTTATTTTGTCTTTATTAATTAAATTCCATAATATCGGCATCATATCATATCGTCACCTTCCTAAAATAATTGCCCAAGTCCTTTTTTCAGGTTTGTCAGAAAACCTGAATCATGGAAAAACATCAGAGGTTGAGTAGATTTTTTTTCTTCTTGATGCAGCTGCCATCTTGAAAAGCTTGTAAAATTGCTTAAGTCTCATTCTCTTTTAACTTAGGCAAAATAAAACGGTCACACTCTTGACATAGACCATTATACTACAGGGGTAGAATTGCATGATCTGTTCAACTACCAGAGGTGGCCAGCATCATGAGGAGATGACTTATGCAAAAAAAAAAAAAAATGACTTAGCCAGTTATTTTAGGAAGGTCACGATATGCATACATGCTACACAGTAAAATCAACAATCAAAAATCAAGTTAAATCAACACTGCTCGGTGTTCATATGGGAACCACCTGCAGGGTGTTAAAAGTAACACTGAAGCAGTGTTAGAGTTAATGAGATAATTAAGTGATTAATTGAGTGATGATTGTGCGATGATTGAAGACACCTAATGATAACAAGCAAAATCACTGAAGGAAAGAGAAAGCAAAGAACTACAACTGACTTCAAGACACAGCCTTAGATGAAATCAACTGAAAAGACATGAAATCTCTCTTATTACAAACCAGTTTGACCTTATTTCTGTCATTTCATCTACAGAAGTTCTTTTTGAGAATGAACAGGGTTTTAGATGTTGATGTTTTATTGAAAATGTCTGGTTACCATTATGGTGATCAGTGTTTCCTTCAGATGGGTGGTTTGACTCTTTATATATATTTTTTTTATGTTAGTTATGGTATTTGTAACACACACACACACACACACACACACACACACACACACACACACACACACACAGATTCAGCTTATGAATCACAACAATGGTGACATGCTTCATGCTGCGATGCATTCTGGGAGCCATTAGTTTTATAATATGGTGGCTCCCAGCATGCATTGCTTCATGATGTATGTCACCATTGCTGAAATGCATATGCTAATTCTTGATGTCTGTATGTGTCTAAAATAATTTGCTCCACAGAGTATTTTAAAAATCACAATTCAGAATGTTTGACCTGTGGTAAGAAATTATAAAAAAAAAAAAAAAAAAACTATTAATAAATAATAATAATAATAATAATAATAATAAAACCTATTATTTCCAATAAAACATAAACATCTAAAACTCTGTTCATTCTCTATAACTAGTTGACAATAAGTGAAGCTGGTAATGCTGTTTGTGGTATTGTTTAATCCTCCTCTGCTGAGATCTTCACAGATTTAATGTCGTCTTTTATCTTCTGTGGATTTCATCTTCGGAAGTCATTTGTACTTCTTGTGTTTCTCTTTTCTTCAGTGATTCTGCTTGTTATCATCAGGTGTCTTCAATGCTCAATCATCACTCAATTAATAACCTAATTACCTCATTAACTCAGTGTTACTTTTAACACCCTGCTGGTGGTTCCAATATAAACACTGAGCGGTGTTAATTTAACACCAGGGATTTTACTGTGTATAATAGTTATAATAGTCATTACAATTCAAGTTTATTCTTCAAAAATGTTATAGATTCTGTGACATTGTTGAGCTTCAATCTGTTGGTTGCAATGCACTGCCAACATTAGGCTTGGAAGAGCCAGAACATTTATTGATATAACTCTGATTGTATTCGTCTGAAAGAAGAAAGTCATATACACCTAGGACGGCTTGAGGGTGAATAAATCATGGGCTTTTTCATTTTAAAGTGAACTAATCCTTTAACTGACAAATCTCACTTAATTTTCATTCCAATCATGCGTGTTGGTGTGAACAGGAGTTAATTATTTAGTATAATTATTTAGTATAATTATAGTTATTTTTACAAGTGCTATAGGGAGTTTTTAGACTTGAACAGTGCTCTCAGACTTCACGAGTGCTTCAGTGTGTGTGTTTGTGTGGTAAACAAAACACGCAGAACATGCAGGATTTATATTTACCAGTCTTTTGTGGTTTAATATTTATAGACACTAGTCTATATCGTGATCTGATTTAATTGGAGTCTATACTATACTTTTGATTTATTCTTCAAAAAATTTGATAGATTCCGTGACATTCCTGGTTATACATTAAATTTTGTTTTTATGACTGGATTCTGCAGTTTCATCCGCATTTTATCACGTTATCATTACTAAAATTCAATTCCTTTCACAGCTCTTTTGCTGGCTAGCATTGAATTGTTTCTCAAATACGTCAACATGAATGAAAAGACATATGATAGAGACACATGATATAATTTAGCCAGTCATCACAATCATCTAGTAGAAAGTCATTGCTGTAGTTATAACATAGACATAAAAGATCACGATCTCAATTATTCAACTGAAAAGTAGTTCGTCTTCAAGATCACAATATAAAATCGTCAAAACGCCCACCCCTACAATCTGTCCTGTCACTTATGGCTGTTAGGAAACTAATTGGTTTCTCCACTGTATGGATCTTCATGTGTATCTTCAGGTGACTTTTAAAAGAGAAACTCTTTCCACACTGATCACACGTGTGCGGCTTCTCTCTGGTGTGGATCCTCTCATGTTTTATCAGATTTGATGACAGACTGAATCTCTTGTCACAGTCTGAACACTTGTAAGGTTTTTCTCCAGTGTGAATTCTCTCGTGTTGTTTTAAACTTTTTGATGTAGTAAAAGTCTTCTCACACTCAAAGCACATGTACTCTCTCACACTGGTATGAATTTTCTGATGTGTTTGTAAAGTTTGCTGCAGTGAGAAACTCTTTCCACACACAGAACATGAATGTGGCTTCTCCTTCGTATGAACCATCAGGTGTGACTTCAGGGCTGATGCCCAAAGAAATGTTTTGCCACAATGATCACATGTGTACGGCTTCTCTCCGGTGTGGATCCTCATGTGAGCATTAAGATTTTGTCTCCGAGAGAATCTCTTTTCACACTGATCACACATGAATGGCTTCTCTCCAGTATGAACTCTCATGTGAAGCTCAAGACTTGGTTTTTGTGTGAAACTATTCCCACACTGATCACATGTGAAAGGTCTCTCTCCAGTGTGAATTCTCATGTGACGCTCAAGACTTAGTTTGTTTGAGAATCTCTTTTCACACGGATCACACATGAAAGTCTTTTCTCCAGTGTGGATCCTCTCATGTTTTATCAGATTTGATGACTGATTGAATCTCTTGTCACAGTGTGAACACTTGTAAGGTTTTTCTCCAGTGTGGATCCTCTGGTGTTGTTTTAACTGGTCAACTGTAATAAAAGTCTTCTTACACTCAAAGCACATGTACTCTCTCAAACCAGTATGTATTTTCTGATGTGTTTGTAAACTTTGCAGCACTGAAAAACTCTTTCCACATACAGAGCATGAATGTGGCTTCTCCTTCATATGAACTGTCAGGTGTCTCTTTAGGACTGATGCCAAGGGAAATGTTTTGCTGCACTGATCACATGTGAACGGCTTCTCTCCAGTATGAACTCTCATGTGATGCTCAAGTCTTTGTTTGTATGTGAAACTCTTCCCACATTGATCACATGGGAACAGCTTCTCTCTGGTGTGGATCCTCATGTGACCTTTAAAGGATGATAATTGACTGAAACTCTTCCCAGATTGATGGCATGTGAACGGCTTCTCTTCAGTGTGAACTCTCATGTGAATCTCATGATTATGTTTGGTTGTGTAACTCTTTCCACACTGAGTGCAGGTTGAAGATTTTGTGTCTTTTCTTTTCTTATTATTCTTAGTATTTGAGCGATTTAAAGGTTTTTCTCCAGGTTTGACATGATGTTTCTCCTCCACTTCCCTCAGTTCTTCACTCTCCTCCTTCACTTCACTCAGTTCTTCACTCTCCTCCTTCACTTCTCTCAGTTCTTCACTCTCCTCCTTCACTTCACTCAGTTCTTCACTCTCCTCCTTCACTTCACTCAGTTCTTCACTCTCCTCCTTCACTTCACTCAGTTCTTCACTCTCCTCGTTCTTTTCCATCAGGTCTGAAATGAAAGAAAAACTTTCATTTTCAAATTTTCTAAATTAGCAAAATAATTTAGAGAAATATGGAGTGAATGGAGATTGACAAGTGCTATAAAATATTACAATAATTGACGTCTTTTTATAAATTAATTGTACATCCCTGAAACTTTCCATGAATGAGGTACACTGATCTTCCACTTATTTTAAAAAAAAAAAACATTATAGGCAAAACTTCCATGTTTCTGTAGTGAGAACTATTAAATATGTTTGATCAATGACACAATTATCTAACATGAAATGAACATTAAAATACACACAATACTGCCATATTTTGACACCAACATTTAGATTGATATTTAAGTATGTTAAAAACTACTGAAACGTTATAATTATTAAGGGCCGTTCAAGAAACACAAGATCAAGTGAATTTCACTGCAAGAAAGAACGCAAATGCAGCCCTCCTCTTCCCCTGTGACTGCCAGGGCGGCTTTACTCTGTACACCTCACTTTTTAATGCTCCTCATGATAGATGTCCAACACTCACACCCACATTCAAGAAAACAATAACTAAATCAACTAGGAATAGGGCCATAATACTTTTTCATAATACTACTTCTATTGATAACATTAGTAAATAAGGAAGTTCACAACTCAATCTAGTTTCGTATTACTGTTCATTAGTTATTTTTCTTGAACCTTAATTAGTAGATAATTAATAGTTCTTCAGGCGGTATGATAATTCATTAGTTATTGATTAACTAACTGTTACTTAACACAATAATACAATTATATTACATTGTAGATTTGAAAATCCTGCTTCCCCCTATTATTGTTTAATCACGTAACTACACCAGTTACTTTAGCCAAGAAATTGATTATTTATACGTGTGTCAGACAGAGAGAAACCGGCATATAAGAATAAGGCTATATGAGAGGAGGTCTTCATTCCAGATTTCTCTGTTCCCCATTTCTCTTATCTTCTCACCCCATCATGCCAGCTGTAAATGGTTTCTCTGGGTTTCTCCTTCCTCTCACCCCATCATGCCTTTATGTTTCTCTGTGGTGGTACAGTAAGATTGAGCTTATACATCACAGAGAGACTTAAACTTCCTTGTAAGGTAGCGAAACATTTTGTTTATGTTTAAAAATGGAATATATACCTCATGCTTACACGTGGTACAATCCACTCTCCCTCAGTGTATACATTAGTGCTAAAAACATTCCTTTCCTTGTAAAGAACACACCAACTGAAGGATCATCATCAGTGAACATCTCTGCTCAGTGATCGTGTTACATTGCACACATACCTCTAAGCAAAATATAGCTCATCCCAGCTCTCATCAGCACACATGAACAAACATAGTCTGACTTCACAAAACACATTATGAAATTATTATGAAAATGAATAAAGAAAAATAATACAAAAAATAATAAGAAACAGTGTTATAAAGTGTTACCATAAAATCCACAAAAAAAAAGTGATGAAGTGCTTGAATGTTTCTAACATGAATGTTCTTCAGCATCATGAATGAATGAAGAATAAACACCAACCTCTTTGTTCTTCAGGATCTTCAGTGTGTTTCATTCTGCAGGGTTCTGGATCACTCATGTTCTCACTGTCCTCTTTAATAAACTCAGTCTTTACAGATTTCAGCTCTTCCTGATGCATTGTGCTCATCTTCACTTGTAGCTGATGGGAATTTACAGCATTTACTGGAGAATTGCTTTGAGAGGAGCTTCACTGATGATGTGACTGATGTGGGAGGAGCTTCACTGATGATGAAATGCAGTGGGAGGAGATGATCTGACAAAATCAAAATACATAAGTTACAAAGTTTGTTTTTATACTAATTGACAACATAATATAAATAATGTAAATTCTTGCAAAAATAAAAAAATGGAAAGAAAAACTATTGAAAGCACCAACAAATACCTCAGTCTGTTGACACCAATGAAATGAGCTTTAAGTGAAAATTTACAGGAGATCTGAAGACTTCGGTATACTAAATTAGGTAAGAACAAAATCTTTTGACATAAAACAAAGAGTATTTTCAGCACAAGACTCCAGACTCAAATCTGAGAGCAGTAGCACTGGTGCCACTCAGTTCTACAGATGGTGGTGCCAGCAGCTGATTTGATGGCGCTGAGGGGAAATTTATCAAAGTTTATTAAATCATAAATTTACTATTGTTTTGCATTAATAAGTGCATTTAATAGTTACTAATAATAGCATATGTTTGTTTATTGGAAATGTAACATTAAAGCACTGAGCTTGAATTGATATGCAGATAAAATGAACATTTATTGACAACAGTAACATGTAAAAACCTCACTTGTATAGGGAAATTTTTTTATCTTGTTTGCCACAAAGTGTTAGTTGTTCTACATCTTTAAACTTTTTGTCTTGCAAATAATCACATTAAAAATAGTCCAAAAAGTTCATATCACGATGCTTTCTTAATACCAAAAACAGCATATGATTTATATAATATAATATTTATTGAACAACAATATTTAAATGAACAACAATAGCCATTATAAAAGACAATAGGAAATAAACACAAGTTAACAATTCAGTCACACTTACAAGCAGCACTCTAGTACAGGATTTAAGTGAAATATAGTGTTGTGTAAAATATGCAGTTGTCCTGTGAATTATGCAATAAAATATGTAATTGTCCTGTGAAAAAGAAAGTGGTTTATAAAGAAAAAGACCTCAATTATTATTGTGAACAGTTTATTAAGAAAGTGGTTTATAAAGAAAAAAACATACCACACTTAAAGGTGCTGTATGTAACTTTTTCACTCTACTAAAGCATAAAAATACCATAATATGTTTGCATATATTGAGGAAAAATGCTAAGTTCACATACTCGTTTCTCTGAAAAAATTACAGCCAGTTATTTTACTTTGAAATGAGCGTTTCCGGGCTGGAATGTTTGTTACCAACACAAATAATCTTTGTAATGTTTAATTTTAGCATTGTAATATTTGGTTTTAGAGTTTCGCCGAAGTTTGATTGACAGGCGATTTGACAGTTAACAGAATTATACTTAAAAACAGTTATAAAAATAAAGTTTCTCTTAATTCTCCCATGGTTTTTAACATCACACTTAAACAACATGCCCTCTGATTCACATTCATGTGCTGTAACTAAAAGAGATGATCGATCAGTTCACATGCTACTTGAACTGAGGCTATTCACAGTAAAGTCACAAAACGGTCAGTGTATTTATTGTTTTGAATTTCTTAATAAAAAAAGAAAAGAAAAGCTGAGCTGTTTCATACTAAAAGTAACTGCTTTGTTCCGCGATGTATTTTCACTGTGTGAGATGGTGTGGTGCAGGCAGAAGAAGGCAAAGGCAAAAAGGCTCCAACACAAACTTTTACTAAATAGAAATTCCAACGGGTTCAGGCAGGATAATCACACGACAAAGACTGACTGAACTGAAGGAACTTAAATACTGGCCCTGTCCCAAATGGCACACTTCATATGCACTTTCGGCCTTGTGCACTTACAATGGCTGCCGCGTGCGCGTGGCCGTTAAGTCCGTGAGACCGTAGGGTGTCCCATTTGTCATTTTAGGCCTCAGAAGGGTGCTTCCGAGCATCCCCTTTGCGGTCGATATGCGCCCTTGATGCACACTTTTGCCGATCCCGCACTTATGCGGACTCTGCAGCAGACTTCTTCCCGACAGTCAAAGCGGCATTACATCCTTCATTAATGAATAATTACACAGGAACAAACGAGTAACGAATTATTAACATTCTAGTAACTACTATTTACTAACAAGAAACTCTGATTAACAAATTAGTAAGTAATAGCGCTCAGATGAATGTAGATGAATGACACGTGACGTGATGACAGGTAGACAAGTCCAATGAAAACAAACTAAACAGAACACAACCAGAGCCCGTCTACGGAGAGCCTGTCCACTCCCTATTAAGCCCTATTGTACCGAATTTTGGTTGTAGTACCACCAGAGTTCCACTGGGGGCGCTCGCCATGAGTGCAAAATGAATGGGAGTCTATGGGGCTAGACGGCTAAATTTGTCTCTTTCACCCGATTGCCGTTGAGAAATCTCAGATCTGATTGTAGATTTTGCAAGTTCAACATGGGTTTTAGGTCGAAAGTTGAATGAACGAGTACTTATGTCGTTTTGATTTCTTACAGGTTGAGTTGTTGTTGCCCATAACACGCTAGCATTCTGCTAATGACGTCAGCATTCTGACGTCATTGACATTTTGACTTTGACATTGACTTTTTTAAAGCAAATAAGTGACTCTAAAAAATCTAACACCCAGCAATGTGTAATTTCTTTGCATCTCCTTTCGAATACAACATTAAAATTACTAGACAAAAAATTATATCCTGAGAAAAGTGGATTTTGAGGGGTATACCGCCATTGACCTCCATTCATTCTGCACTCGTCCTGTGAGCGCCCTCATATGGAATCAGAGTGGAACTGCAACCAGTTCAGAAGCCGGAAGTGTAGTGAGAGTGAAACTTCTCGCCATATTAGACATTCTCTGACACAACTGTAGGCGCGTTTCCATTACAGATATCGATAAAAAACTATTACGGAATGACAGCGTTTCCATTAACCAATGTTCTGCGACGAAATCGTCATTTTGTTTCATCTCGCGATAAGTCATTCCAAAAATCATGCCAACGGACGTTGGTAGGTTTATATAGGCCTATACAGTATAACAGCCACTGCACTAGACATTATTATTATTATTAATGGAAAGAGACGCAGGCGTGTTATCCAAGCATTAATGGCAAGAAAAGACCCTTATACTGTGTATGAGGTGTTTCTCACTCATTTCTGCTCCGAGGTCTGGATTGTGGCATTTCTTTGAGGTTTAGAATCCAGTATTCCTGTAATTCTTGTCTTTTATGAATTTAATAAAGAACTCCGTCTCATATTCTGTCCAAACACACCACGCCTTCTAAATCAGGTGACTGTAAATGCACAAAAACTGTTTCCATTGCAGTTTTGCAAAATATTTATTTTTATGAATTGCCTGAAAAACCACCTCATGCGAGCGTAAAAACTTTTTTGCGATAAATGGGAGTTTTTGCGAAATTGACGTGTTTCCATTGAGCGTATTTTCAATTCACAATTTCAGTTTGCGCAATTTAAAGGGTAATGGAAACGCGGCTTGTGACAGCGCGAGTCGTACATAGCAACATTACTTGAGGGTGTGTTTTTGGCAAAAGTCCGTTGTCATTTGCAGATGAGGGGAAAACAAAGAGTGTTTAGTACCTGCAGAAAAAAGCAAGGAATCATATACAATAAACTTGTTGTCATTAGAGCAATATTAAATCAAATACCTTCTGAAATTGTTCTAAAAATAAATAAATGTAAAGTTAATGTTTTAAAAAACGAATGCATTACAAGTTTTTGTGACATCAGAGACGTGACCATCTCTCTCTGTGTGTGTGTGTGTGTGTGTGTGTGTGTAAATACTGACAGTGATCATACAGAAACTGACAAAGATCATAAAACCTTTAAAAATAAAGAGCAGCACAAAGCAATAATTTAATGTTTCCTGTGTCAAACTGTATAGGCCTATTTATATTAATATTTATGTATAGATTTAAAAGAAACAAATTTGATCTGGCAAATATTTTAAAAGAAGTAGAAATAAAACGGCAACACCAACACTTGAGATAAATTCCCGTCAATTCTCCTCACAGATCTCAAACTTTGACTTTTGACTCGACATTCAGTAACAGTTTTCACTCCAACCATCGAAACAAACAAACACACACAAAATCGCTCAAGTCTGAACTCAACATATATTCCTCGCTATGTTAATTTCAGTCGGAAAACGCCAGAAAACTGTTTGATGGCTTTCAGGACTCGCGCTTCCGATGTTGCTCTATTGCACTAGGAGGAACGAGAGGGGAACGTGGCAAGCCGTTATAGTATGTAATATACATTTGAGATATAAAGTCAAGTCACCTTATTTATATAGTGCTTTTTACAATACAGATTGTTTCAAAGCAGCTTTACAATGACAACCTGAAAAAATGCAACAAAGTTTGTTTCTAGAAGAAAATGGCGTTATCGTCCACCTTAAGTAGCCTAAGGCAGATCAATAATATTGTTGAATATTAAATATTTACCTAGTAAATACTGTCTCACCAATAAAGTTAAATAAGTTACATATAAGGCTATTCATTTGATTTACTCAGTGAGAAGAGTAGTCTCAAGATTTTTTAGAGACATGGAGACTACACGCGTCTTTTGTAATTTATAAGAAGACTCCATAAAACATTCATTTTATGAATGAGTATTGTCTTAGATTTATATTGTATATCTAATATTTAAATTCACAAAATCAAATATATTCGAATGCCTGGTAAAGATATAATTTTGTTGTATAAAAATAAGAGTTTTGAGCAAAATTTGGTGATTAACTTAATAATCATGTATGTAAAATACCACAAACAGAAATGGACCAATAATAAACCTAACATTTTATTTAAACTTGAACTTAAGCAATATACTGAGGCCCTAAAAGAAGCACAAAAAAAGTAGAAAAAAGCTAAATGGATGTATAGAATTTTTTTTTTTTTAAGTTTTCCACTGTATAGTTTTTTTCTTTCTGTTGTTTTTGATGCTCTAATGAATGTAATAGATAACAGTTGAACACACTGTGATCCTCTGATATGTGTATGTTGTTCTTGTAGCATTTAGGCAGATTTAAAGGGGCGGTTGAATGTGATTTCACTTTTTTAACTTTAGTTAGTGTGTAATGTTGCTGTTTGAGCATAAACAACATCTGCAAAGTTACAATGCTCAAAGTTCAATACAAAGGGAGATATTTGCTTTTAAAGAAATCAATGTCTAAGGACTACAGTAAACGGCCGGTAGGGACTACACAACATTCCTCCAGGGTTAGTGACATCCCTAACCCCAACATTTACATAAACCCCTCCTCTGGGAACACTGGGAACAATAAAGGGGGCGAGGCCATTTTATGCTGCTTTGGAGAAGAGTTGTTGTGGTAGTAGAGGTTGTGGTCGTTGCCGCCATGCCGTCGAACCGCTGTTATTTTCACCCAGATTGCAGGTCCACTTTGTTCAGTCTTCCTAAGGATGGTGGAGTTAGGGAGCAATGGTTACATTTTATTTTTAACTCGGTCCCTCATAATTATAATCCAAATGTCGCTCTCTGTGCTGCACATTTTCCAAAGGAAAGCTTGGTCAATCTACGCGAGTTCAATGACACATCCGTACCATTTGCTTCACAGGACATATGCTTCCAACTACAAACTGTTTATTTACTAGTGTGTTCTAGTGTGTCTCAGCATTAGCATTAGCCATTATGCTTTTTTTGGCTAAAAGTTGCAGGCTTGTCATCTAATGGCTTTGATTGTACTGTGTGCTGATGAACTGGTTCAGGGGCCGGTTGCACCAGCTGTGCGTAAGTTACAACTTAGCCTAGTTTTGACGTAAATGGACACTAAGTTACACCTTACGCTCTTCTAAATATTTTTGCGTTGCACCATTAAACTTAGTTGAAGCGTACTCTACGTATAAACTAAATATTTACGGCAGCCTCCGATCAGGAGTAACGGTTGGAATAAAATATCAGACAGATTAATGAGCTCTTCTTTTACCTGACAGACTTCAATTGTTTAGACATACTGTAAATGATAATGCTGACATTTACACTAGCTTAAATTTTAAGAGAGAGAACATTACGTGAAAAGATTACCTTGTTAGTAGCTATCTTTAACACGAACCCGTCCTAAACAGCGCGACGCTGTGTGCATCGGTCCATGTTGTGCGTGTCAAATATCAGTCATAATCAATTAACTTAATTTTAATGTTTTTTGTATCAATATACATTTATTGATCCTAATTGATTTAATTTCACATACTGTTTCTGAATGTTATTTACATATAAAGACACTTGATCAAGTATCGTATTTAATGGAAACTTATTTTTACCGTTAGTAACGTGAGGCAAAAGAATGAAGGATAAACTGAAATTCACGGCATTTCAGCACAACAGGCTTGTTCGACTTCATGCAGCTCTGCGCAGACCGATCGGCGGCTGACTTGAAGCAGTGCATGCCGGTTCGAAATTTTGTCCAACTTGATACAGCGCCGACGCCACACCAGATCGGTTACATCCATCCGCAGCCGATGTCGAACACACCTAACATTTGCTCACGTATTTGAAGGCTGCTATTGGATCAGAGGCTAAGCGTCATATTATGCGACTACGCATTACTTTACGGAGAGCTTACGACCTACTAGCTACGTTCTGCCTTACGAACAAATGGTGCAATGGAATAAAGTACAGAGTTAGTTACAAACTAGCTAGTAGTTAAGTAAAACTAAGCCTCTAGTGTGAATTTAACGTTCCAATTTAAGAAAGAACTTACGAACGGCTGGTGCAACCCTACCCATGTGCGCTGGATTAGTATTCAGGTGAAGCTGATCGAGTGTGTGGAGCTGAAGGGTCTGGTGATGATGATGGTGTTGCATCCATGGCATTGTCTCTGTATTCTTGATAAGCACCATATCAAATACAAAAATATAAAAAAATACTGTTTGATATTCCTCTCTGTAAAGTGGGTGTCAGAAACAGAAAGTTGCACTGTATTTCTAGTAGCGCCACCTACTGTCAAGAGAGGGAATATACATTTACTGCTGTTTTTTTTTTTTTTTTTCACTGGTCTTAACAGACAAATCTCACATGAAAATTGGAGTTCATAACTATTAATTGGGCGATCTTCCTCATTTTTAGAAGTGCTATAGAGAATTTTCAGACTTGAACAAGCCTATTAACTTTCCTATTTGCACAGTTTAAAACACTATATTGCATTAAAGAATCAGTTGTTTAAATGGTCATTAATTAAAGGTAAAGTGAGGTAAACAAGCCACTTGACTTTCACACAAGCGTTCAAATAATAGGGCCATATGAAATGTTTTGTTTTTCAGAAATTCTGTATTTTAATTTCTCTGGCAATCACACAAAGGCATAAAACATTAATTGAATTTATTTTTTAATCAAATTAAACTTTTTGTCAAACTAAGTGCTGCACAAATTATTTTATTATTATTTCTAATGTTATTATTATTATTGCATCGAGACATAGCTACATTCTACTGTACAACCGTAATATATTTGTCACAATTTCTTCTAGTCGTCTTCTAATTGGTTTCTCCACTAAGTGGTTTCTACACTGTATGGATCTTCATGTGTATCTTCATGCGAGTTTTAGTAGAGAAACTCTTTCCACACTGATCACACGTGTGAGGCTTCTCTCCAGTGTGGATCCTCTCATGGGCTTTCAGAGTTGATGACAGATTGAATCTCTTGTCACAGTGTGAACACTTGTAAGGTTTTTCTCCAGTGTGAATTCTCTCGTGTTGTTTTAAACATTTTGATGTAATAAAAGTCTTTTCACACTCAAAGCACATGTACTCTCTCACACCGGTATGAATTTTCTCATGTCTTTGTAAACTTTGCTGCAGTGAAAAAGTCTTTCCACATTCAGAACAGGAATATCGCTTCTCCTTTGTATGAACTGTCAGATGTTTCTTCAGATTTGATGACCAAAGAAATGTTTTGCCGCAATGATCACATGTGAACGGCTTCTCTCCGGTGTGGATCCTCATGTGAGCGTTAAGATTTTGTCTGTGAGTGAATCTCTTTTCACACTGATCACACATGAACGGCTTAACTCCAGTATGAACTCTCATGTGAAGCTCAAGCCATGATTTTTGTGCAAAACTACTCCCACACTGATCACATGTGAACGGTCTCTCTCCAGTGTGAATTCTCATGTGAAGCTTAAGATTTTGTTTGTTTGAGAATCTCTTTTCACACTGATCACACATGAAAGCCTTTTCTCCGGTGTGGATTCTCATGTGACTCTTAATGTGTGCTGAATCCCTGAAACTCTTCCCACATTTGTGGCATGTGAACGGCTTCTCTCCGGTGTGGATCATCATGTGACTCTTAAGGTTTGCTGATTCCATGAAACTCTTCCCACATTGATCACATCCGTACGGCTTCTCTCCAGTGTGGATTTTCATGTGTCTTTTAAGTTTATTAGACTCCATGAAGCTCTTCTCACACTGATCACATGTGAACGGTCTCTCTCCAGTGTGAACTCTCAGGTGATGATCAAGACTGCGTTTGTTTGAGAATCTCTTTTCACACTGATCACACATAAACGGCTTTTCTCCAGTGTGAATCATCATGTGACTCTTAAGGTGTGATGAATTCGTGAATCTCTTCTCACATTGATCGCATGCGTACGGCTTCTCTCCAGTGTGGATCCTCATGTGAACCTTAAGGTGTATTTTTTGTGTGAAACTCTTCCCGCACTGATCGCAGGTGAACGGCTTCACTTCAGCGTGAACTCTCATGTGAACATCAAGACTTCGTTTGTATGAAAAACTCTTCCCACACTGATCACATGTGAACGGCTTCTCTCTGGTGTGGATCCTCATGTGTTCCTTAAGATGTACTTTTACTGTGAAACTTGTCCCACATTGATCACATTCATGCGGCTTCTCTCCGGTGTGGGTTTTTATGTGTATTTTAAGATTTGGTTTTTGTGTGAAGCACTTTCCACATTGATCACATGAGAACGGCTTCTCTCCAGTGTGAACTCTCATGTGAAGTTCAAGACCATCTTTGCGTGTGAAACTCTTTCCACACTGAGTGCAGGTGAAAGATTTCTTGGCTCTTCTTTTCTTTAAAAATGTGTTTTTAGTCTTTGAGCGACGCAAAGGTTTTTCTCCAGGTTTGACGTGATATTCCTCCTCCACTTCACTCAGTTCTTCACTCTCCTCCTTCACTTCCATCAGGTCTGACATGAAAGAAAAATATTAATTTAATTTTCAGTACATTAAAATAATTCAAATAGAGAAATATGAAGTGAAAGGACATAAAAGTCAGCTCTGTAAAAAATGACTGAAACAAAGAAAAACTATGTAAAATCCCTACAGAAAAATATTGTAAAACCAAAAACATATATTTTTTTTAATCACAGTGAACTTTTGTAAACTATTAAACATGATGTTTTGTTATATTTACAACAACATGTGATTATAATCCAGTTTATTTTTTAATATTACAAATATTGGTATCAAAAACAGAAATACTGTAATACTCATAACAAAACAATTTTGTTAATTTGACATTCAAATATTGTAAAAACTAAAGTTTTAGTCATAAAAATACAAATAAAGTATGTATGTCACTTGACAAGTTTATGCTGCAGCCCATGCTACTTTTAACATGATTGATGAAACAATGCAAATTGAGGTAATAATAATGTTTTCACAAAAAATGTCATTGTGAACCTGAGAGGTTGCCTATTTATTTATATAAAAAATATAGGCTACAATTATAATAACTTT
The DNA here is from genome assembly GCF_951802725.1 of Rutilus rutilus. Lineage (NCBI taxonomy): Eukaryota > Metazoa > Chordata > Actinopteri > Cypriniformes > Leuciscidae > Rutilus > Rutilus rutilus. The sequence continues at coordinate 19,286,634 of NC_140209.1, read as the reverse complement.
TTTTTTTTTTTTTTGCTATTTGTAGCATATTGTAGAGTGTGTGTGTATAAGAAATTAAAATGATTAATATGCAAAGTAATACTTCTGTTCAGTAATCCTTGTATACCTTGTGTTTCTTTTAGTCTTTACATTTTAATGTAATACTTAGCCTACTGGTTTTCTACATAGGCCTATTGATAAACTAATAGTAATAATTTGAGCATTGTGTCATTATCACAGGCTAAACAACTAAACAGTGCCTTCACTAACATCGCTTTATGATTTATTTGTAGAATACTGTGTTTATATAGTATGTGTATGTATAAAGGAATTAAAATTATTGAGGCTTGTGCAAAGTAACTTAATGTGCAGTTTCATTATGTGCCCGCCATTTTCACGCGGTGAAAGAGCTAGTGTCTCACTTAAATTATCATATTGGAGAGGGCAGGTATGTGATATGTCCAATAAGTGGTTGTAAGCACGTGTTTACAAAAAAAGTCATAATTTACTTCTGACATGTGTAGGAAGCATAAAGCATGCTCCCCAGATGGTATTGATAACATGTACATGGAAACTCGCCCTCAGCCCCCAGATGTCATTGCCAGTACAGATGATTCAGAAAACACACATGAAGCCATGCCAACAGCTAGTGCAGCCAGTGATATGCCAGAGAATGATAGTCAGTCTTATCTCAGAAACGTGTGTCTCTTCTACCTTAAACTGCAAGGACAGCTGCTTATTCCTGCCTCTACTATACAGACTATTATTGAGGAAATGCAAAATGTGCACGAGTTAGGTCAAACCTATACAATAACTAAGTAAGTATATAAGCCAATCAGATGAAGCAGTCACTAAAATCTGTGACTGCATTTAAGAGTCAGATTTGTTCTCTGCCTGTCATCAGGGACAATTAAGAACAACACACTCCAGAAATCAGACATTCACAAAAATGTTTAAATACACAGAACCCCAAAAAGTGGCATTGGGAATGGTTGAAAACATTACACAAAAATGTGCTTACTACATACCAGTGGCAGAAACTCTGAAGAGCTTTTTACAGTCACATTTAGGGAGGAAAACAGTCACAACAGTTTGGAGATCCTGATGTAGAGGTTTTTACGGATTTATATATTTATATGATGGACAAAATTTCAAATGTCACCAGTTCTTCAATGAAAACCCTGAAAGCCTCAAACTAATTTTGTACCAAGATTAATTTGAAATTGTGAATCCCCTGGGTTCTGCTAAAAAGACACAAAGTTCTCGCAGTCTATCTGTTTTGGAAAATTCAGCATTTCTTATAATCATTCGTTTCCAAACTGTTTAATCATATGTTTCTGTGAGGTTTTCTAGCAGCTGAGGAGGGACAGGGAAGCGAGAGGCAATTTAGGTCATAGATGAAGGCCTCTGGGTGTCTCAGGGACAAAGAACAGTGTGATCTGTACCAGGGGGGTAGAAACCAGTCCGAACCAGCAGGAGATAGGGGGTATCTTTCTGGAAATTTACAAGAAACCTGGAAGGAGGAGTTCTTTTGCCAAGAAACTGTATAAAATGTCTATGTTCTATTATGTCTATTAGGTATTCTATTTCAAAGCTGGGTGGCTGCGGCTTTTGTGAAAAGAATCCTCATTGAAATAAACCTTTTCTCTTTATTACAGTTTTGTCTCTTGAAAGTTTTCTTACACCTCTGATGCTGTTTGATATTAACTTCTCAAAATTGCCATTACACTATCTTTCATTAGCAAATGTATCCATTCATTTGCATTCAAATACTGATAATATGTTTTAAGTCTTGTTGTGTGTTGAGAATGACCTTAAGCGTTTTGGAGTAGCCAAAGTTTCCTCAGAGTTGGTGGCAGATCTGAAATCCTTGGAGACAGATGGAATAAATGTACTGTAGATGGAGAAACATTAAAAGGGGGTCTTTACTGCATTGCTGGGAATAACTTGGATTATCATTGCAAAGGTGGGTTTACAGAGAACTTCAGACGCTCTCATTATTTTTGCAGGTACTGTGAAATCACAAGAAGTGAGTTTGAGGCTGATCCGAATGTCTGTGGTCCTACACGCACCCCAGAGATGTATGACGCGGCTGTTGCTGATCTCCAGGCTGAAAACATCCAAGGCGTCAGTGGAATAAAGGTAAACTCTATCTTTAATACCCTTGAGTCTTTTCGCATATCCCAGCCTAGTCTCCCGCCTTGTTTAGGTCATGACCTCTTTGAAGGAGTCTTGTCATATGATCTAGCACTGTACCTGAAGAACATTATAAAAAAATAAATAAAAAAAAAGGTTCTCATACTCACTCTTAAACAGGCGCATCAAACAGTTTAAGTACAAAGGATCTGAAGCACTCACAAAGCCATGTGCTGTCAACCCTGACGGAGCAAAGTTATCAGGGCAAGCCATTCAAAACTGGAACCTTTTGAGATTACTACCAGTTTTGATTGGTGACAAAGTGCAAAACCATGAGGATGAAGTGTGGCAGTTAGCTCTCCAGCTAAAAGACATTGTGGATCTTATTTGTGCTTATAACATTTCCTTGTCCCAGATAGCATATCTTGACATTTTGATCCAAGAATATTTGAGCTGAGAAAGATGTTGTTTCCTGAAATTCAACTAAAACCCAAGCACCACTATTTGCGCCATTATTCAGCACTGCTCTTGAAATTTGGTCCATTGATAAGGTCATGGACGCTTAGGTTTGAAAGTAAACACAGTTATTTTAAAAGATGTGCCAGACACTTGAAAAACTTCAAAAACATTTGTAAAAATTGGTCAGAGCGTCATCAGATGTATCAGGCATATCTTTTAGCTGGGCAAGAATGCAGTAAACTACTGCAAGTGAAGGTCAGCTGTGGGTTTTATCCAAGCGGCAACCTCCCCGTCTCTCTCTTGAAACCAACACAGAAGTGAGTTAAACTGCAATTCGTTGACTGGCCGCTTGAGGCTGTTGTCAGAAGTGAGTCAAATCTGTATCTCCCCCATGTTAAAATGCCAAATTTTACAGTAGAAAAAAACGTGTTTAAAGCCTGGTGTCTATATGTGGATTTGGTCTATACAGCTAATTTTGCCCTTCATAACAACTGTGAGGGGGGTGAATTATTTTATAACTCGTCCGTTTAGTTGATTAATATTTAAATGTAAGGGTGTGGCCAAGCCACTTGAGTGACAGATGGATTGCCGCTGTCAGTGCTAGCTGTTTGTCTGCTGTTACTAGCCGTCACTTCACCTCAGCAATGTTAGCTGCTGAACTTGCCATCTCTGCAGTGTTTGTGCTTTTTTTCGGGATTATTATTTCATACTTGGGTAACGTTACAAAGCCCACGTCTTTGGATTCCGTCGTTATCGTTCGAGAGAACAACCAGCGCTGTATTTCAGTTGTTTTCCTCTGTGAACATGCACTAATGGATGTCTGACAATTTCGTTGCTTTTTGGGGTTTTCAAATTTAAAACGTCAATAAATGCTCGTTCGTTCTGCTCCCATGGAACAGATGGATTATAATATGCTTATGTAAGTTACCGTCAGATGAAATCATGCGGGCGTCGGCGCTTTCTCCGTCCGTGAATGAGCGCGGATTTTCTAGCGCATTTACTTGCACTTCAAAGGCAACATATCTATGGTTTGACGGTTAAACCATAACCCATTTGAGAGACGGCCAACATCAGAATTTAAAATGGACTGAATAAGCTCTCTACGAACTTGAGCGATGCCGCGCCGCTGACGGACCATGAAAGAGTGACGGACATGTATGCACATAAAGCACTGTCACACACAAACACTCTCGAAGTAACGTTAATACACAGTCTCACTTGTAGCCATGTCTTTTAACTATTATAATATTTCGAAGGGCAAAAATAGGAACGTTTAATTGGGTTTACATCATCAGCTAACTCGATCACGTCGAGCTAGGTGATTTCAGATAGCCAGGCTCCTCAGCTCCACTCACGCCCCGCCTGTTTGTCTATTTTCTGTTATCCGGGAGTGACGCAAGGCCAAGATGGCGACGGCCGGCTCCGCCCACTTTAGGCTTCAAAAATGCTCTTCAGAAACCTACGGGTGACGTCACGGACACTACGTCCATATTTTTTTACAGTCTATGGTTTTACCCCAACCTCTACAGTAACACTATTAAACATGAAGTCAGGGAGTTGGCCTTTTCAGAAACCAATACCACAGTTACCACAGACATTCAGTACAACGGCACTGCATGTGCACTGATGACTAAATGGAGTTTGGTGAACTTCTACTCATCTTGATTCAAAATGACACATCGTTGTATGTTTTGATGGATATCCACAAAGGCATCTTCCTCTCAGAATACCATCAGTATTCTGTGACAAAGGACAGTATTGGGTTCAAGTGTATCAACATTAATGACCTGCCCGATTTCTATCCTTTGGTATCATACATTCTTGATGGATACCAAGTCATTCCACTAAAACACAGTATTGTGGCAAAATAAAGTCCAATTAAAGCTCACTCACTGTAAATAGTTTGACATTAATATAAGTGTTACCTGATGCATGTCCCTGCTCTGTTAAGTGACTCAGTGCAAACCTTCCTAGATGTCGCCATCATGGAAGTCCAACCACAACTTCAGGCTGTAAACAAAAACATCCTGGAAGAGCACTTGCAGTCCATTGGAGTCGACGTATAATGATCTATGCTTTGTAACAGAGGATGATTGGTTGACAGTATTAAGACCTGTACAAGCCAGAAAGCTTCTTTCTGTTTGGAAACAGAATTGTAAGTAAAAACACCACACAACTATTCAAAATCAAAAGCAGACATGGACATTGTGTAATATTGTACAGTGAATCAATCTTATTTTTATTTTTTTGTCATTTAAAGACCACACTCCCGAGAACAGCTCAGTATCATCTGTGGAAGCCTCACCTACCCAATCGCTGTCATCGTTCTTTGTTTCACCCCGAAATTCGTCATCAACTTCCTCCAGCAGCCCAGGACTTGACACACAGTGGGATGACAACTTTGAGATTCCATGGAGTAAATTTCCTGAGGAAGTGATGCATTCTTTGGAGAGGGGAAAAAGGCCAGGCCCAAAAATGAGGAGGCAAATGGTCCGGATTGTTGTGACTGAGATGACGGAAAAATGCCCTCATGTAGATAAAAAGCATTCAACTGACGTTGCATCAAAAATGGTGGCAAAATATCCCAATTCTCTCCAAGATGTAATAGAGGGCGATATTGTTGGAACAGGCTACCATTCCCTTGTCAAACAGTTGCAATACAGAATTGAAAACGTGAGGCGCACTTCAACACCAAAAAATAAAAAAATAAAAACATCACCCCTGATGATGTCTTAGAACAGACAGATGAGATCCCATTAGAAGAAACAGCAGCAATGCAGGACACTTATGGATGCATTAAATGGATTGTAAAATGTCTGCCCATTGAAGAAATTCAAGAGAGCCAGCAGCAAAAGATTAGCCTAGAAATCTAGACGCACCCTAGCGACAGCAAAATTTACTTTGCTGCCAGGGTAGTCTAGCAACTCTCCATTGACTTTCGAGCTGGAAAAACCAAACTCTAGTCAGGCTAATCACATCGTGTATAGAGTCGGTGGGTGGGCTTAACATAATGACGACAGAGTTGTGACGGTTCCACATGAATTCCCTGCTACTTGAAAACAAAGAAGAGCTGCCGCTGGTGAACAGAGGTCTTTCGAATCGACTTTGTCCATGACTCTGGAGGACTTGGAATTAAGCTTTTCTTTGAGAAAAGAACAAAGAATGGCACTTAAGTCATTCTTAAAACAGGAAGATGTGTTCGTAGTTTTGCTGGCCAGATATGGCAAAAGTTTAATCTATAAACTAGCACCGCTGTTGGGAAAACGCTCTGGTTGGTTGTAACGCTGTCCTATTGCATGCAGAGCGAATTTGAAAGACAGCCATTTATACCGCCCCTCGGATTGAGCCCTGACAATGGTGAGTTGCCAGACCTAACATCTTGATGTAGGTCTGTCTTGCCAGGCTAGCAAAAGATGGAAAAACTCAAGGTGATGTTCCAACACTCTGATGCCAATCCAGAGAAGGTAAAATGTCTAATGAAGTCCACGTTTTACACACAGCGTCAACATGTCAACCAGGGAAAAAGTATCAAATGCCTTAGAGAGGAGTGGCCGTTTTGGTTTGATGAAGTTGGCATGTCAGTCCACTTCAAGGAACTCACTGGAATTGACCTCAAAGAGACATTCATACGAAATTTGGATTTGAAGCAAAAAGGCTTCTCGACTACATGACCACAGTTTGTGTCAACAAGAGCAAGAAGTTCATTCAGAATTATGCAAGGCTTCAGAGGATGCGGGGACTGCAGAGTGTCTGCTCAGATGATGTGATAGAGATGCTCCTGCTTCTGCTCAGCTACTTTGATTCCATAACCGCTTTCCGACCAAGTAGTTACAGGAACTTAGTTTCTTGGAACTGTCCACTTCTAAACAGTTCTAAGAACTACTCTCCACCAAACTCAGTTTTGCTGTTTGCGTTCGCACTGGCCGCGGCAATAGGAACTGGTAGGAGGGGTAAGGGAGTGACGCAAGCACAGTGACTTTTATTTTGACGGCACGACGGACCTTTATTTTGGCGGCACTGAGAACGCCAGAGCAAACAATGCTCGCATTCTCTGTGTTTATTAGTTAGCGATCTGTCTAACAGTACTGTTTAATATGTTATTAGATAGAACTGTAATAGAAAGTAGACAGTATATTAAAAAAAGGTTATTAGCCTATGCCGTGTGGTTGATGTCCAGTGTTGCTAGCTGGGCAAATAAACAATCATGTTTGGCTTGGTTCCCGCAAAGTTGCGTTGGATTTTCTCTTCAGCATAAAGGTTTAGAGACCCATCTATCACTGTTTTCCATGTTTGTATAGTTAGTTTCTGGAGTAAATATATAGGCTATAATCTGTGTGTTTACATTCTAGCTGTTTTAAAAATGGCGGGTGCTGGTGCTCCGCGTGCGTTCGGTCAATCAGCGTACACTAACGTCACGGGTAGTTCCTATAGTGCTGGTTTAGACCCTACTCTGAAGTAGGACCTAAATTAGTTCCTCCAAATGGAGTTCCTAGAACTAAAATCGTTCCTAGTTCCTGCGGTGCGAACACGCCGGCATCCGGGTACTTTAGCCAATAGGTCTAGGAACTGTGAATAGGTTCCTCCGGTCGGAAAGCGGCTCATGTTATTCCATGTAGAAGATAGATGTCTCGCAGAAGAGGTACAACTGGAGCAAGTGCCTCTGACACCCGCGTAAGTCTGCTGTTTCATCTCTCTCTTTTTTTTAATTGCACTGTTTATATCATTTTTTATGTGAGTGCAGAGCTTCTTAATATAACCTGTTAAATAATTTGTTCATAGGACAGTCCTGCTATTCCTCAACAAGGTACAGCATGATGCTGTTCTCAGCAACCTTATCCAGGAGTTTGACAGTCGCTTTGAGGACTTCAGACACAACACTGCTGACTTTGAGTTGTTTGCTCAACCCTTCACCATCAGTGTGGATGCAGTGAGATATGATCTTCAGATGGAACTAATTGAGCTTCAGTGTGATTCAGAACTGAAACACAAGTTCACATCCCTTCCCTTGACAGACTTCTACAAATGTGTCCCAGCAAACAGGTACCCAAAGATGTGTAAGCAGGCACAAGTGATGCTGTCTCTGTTTGGCAGTACCTACCTCTGCGAGCAGACCTTCAGTCTGATGAACTTGAACAAGAGTAAACTTAGAAGCAAAATAACTGACTCTCGCCTACATAATATCTTGTCTTTGCTACAGCCCAATCTTGAAAAACATCTGAAAAATAAGGACCAGCTTCATATCTCTCATTAGGTCACTGACATTGCAACCACATGGTTTTATTATTGCTTGTGTATTTGGCATTGAACTGTATTGTACATTGAACACTTGGGGATTGTTGGTTTTACTCTAATAAGTTCATTGAAATGCAAAACTTTACAAATAAAACTGCATTAGTTGATCAGATTAAAGTTGTTTTATATTTATTTTAAATATTATGAAATAAATAAACCCATAGCAACTTTAATGTAATACAGTTTGATTTATGATGCAAAATGTACTTTTGGCCCACGGCCCTCAATCAAGTTTGATTTTTGGCCCTTCATAGGAAAAAGTTTGGGCACCCCTGCTCTACAGAATGCGATAAATCCGCTCAACCAATCACAGCGCACCATTCCACGCATTGTAAACAGTGACGGCGGCGCTTTGAATACACCCAGCATCCTAGTTTTCCTTATCTACTTTGTACTTTTTGATCAACAAACAAACCAAAAAATGAATACATTTGACGGCATTGATGAACCTGTGGTGATTTCTGCCGTAGGGAAGAAACATAAGCCATCGAAATCTAATCATTTACGTGAGGAGATTAAGAAGATGAGGCACGCGGGAGGAGGAAAAATGCTGACTGTTGCTTGTTCTCAGACGACAGCGTCAAACTTCTGTCGAATGCTGACACGTTAACCCAGGGGATCTTTTAAAAAACTTTCAATTCTTGTACTCAAAGTCAACGAAAACCGAGCAGGACCAAGCCATTTTACAGCTGATCACCGTCAAAAAAGTTCAGGATGTATTTCTTAGCGATGGCTGATTGAATGTAGGCTATGTTTAGGCCAGTACGTATTGACCGAGTTCAGAGGCTGTCATATGTGGATCAACTTACTTTGTTGTGTATTTTCAACAGTTTCAATATGAAAAATAACTTTCATATTGATTCAAAGGATCAATTGCATTTAGAAAAAAAAAAAAAAGTGTCATGAATTTATTGCATTTTTGGGGAAAAAATAATCAGTTTTTTATAATAAATCTTTGAAAATCTAAATCTGGATTTGAATTATTTATGTTATTATAACCTAAAGATGCTATGTGAAAGTTTGAAACAGAAAATAGTGGTTTTCATCTTGCCACTTTCTTGGTAAAGAAAAAAATGTTTTACTCAAATTAATCAAAATGGATTTATCACGTTTATACTATATTATTCAGAAGTAAACATTGTAGCTGACAGAGTGTTTATGTCAGAATGTTTATTTGTAAACCACAACCTTCTAAGTGCATCTTTTACCGACGATATCTTTTGCATTTCTCATCCAAACAACGTCAAACTTGGCGCCCCAGGTGAAAAAAAAAGTGCACTTTAGTGCACTAAAAATACACTTAAGTACAAGAAAGTACATTTGTAGTACATTCATATTTTTTGTGCTAAAAACAACTGTAAAAATAATACACTATTAATACACTAATTAAAAGTATATTTTTACTTAAGTAGTACTTAAGTGTAATTAATAAAGTATACTAAATACAATTTATATTTTAAATGTATTTTTAGTGCATAAAAAAATATATACTTTTGAAAAAAATAGACAGAAGAGTTTTTTTAGTGTATTTCTTACAAGTACATTTTTAACGCATTAAAAATAGTTCATTGTTAGTGTACTTTTACATAGCTATCAAAGTACACTAGCAATGAATTATTTTTAATGTGTTAAAATGTACTTGTAAGAAATACACTAAAAAACTCTTCTGTCTATTTTTTCAAAAGTATATATTTTTTTAATGCACTAAAAATACATTTTTAAAAAATAAGGCTTTTAGGATACTTTATTAATTACACTTAATTACTATTTAAATTAAAACATACTTTTAATTAGTTTATTTATATGGTATTATTTTTACAGTTGTTTTTAGCACAAAAAATAAGAATGTACTACAAATTACTTTCTTGTAATTAAGTTTTTTTTTAGTGCACTCAAGTATACTTTATTTTCACCTAGTGAACATACTAAAGTAGTACTTAAGTGTAATTAAGAAAGTATACTAAATACCATTGATATTTTAAATGTATTTTTAGTGCATATAAATTTGTGTTTTGTTCATATAAGATAAGTACAGTAATCTGTAGTTTAATCATTTTATTAAAGGGTTAGTTCACCCAAAAATCGAAAAGTTCTTTGTATTTAGTCACCCGCGTGTTGTTCTAAACCCTTAAGACTTCCATTAACCATCACATCACAAAATATTATATTTATGATGGAATCTGAGCGCTGGATAAGTCTTCCATTGACTTCCAAGGGGCTTAAACTTGCTCGATCAGAAATCGTATTAAGACGACATTGTTTGAAATTGTCTAAGTGACTCCAGTGGCTCAACCATCCATTTATCAAGCGACGAGAATAGTTTTTTTGTGCCAAAAACAAACAAAAGTAACGAATTTATTCCAATATCCATTTACTCGTGTTGTGCTTGAAAGTTGTTTACGTAGTGTATCTGCACGAGCTTCTGGGTTCTACGTCACCAGGCGTCACACACATGACCTGCGTTGGCCAATAGTGAGCCTGTGTGGTGACGTAGAACCCAGAAGCGCTGCGCAGATAGACTACGTAAACAACTTTCAAGCACAACACGAGTAAATGGATATTGGAATAAATTCGTTATTTTTGTTTGTTTTTGGCGCAGAAAAAGTATTCTCGATGGTTGAGCCACTGAAGTCACTTGGACTATTTTAAACAATGTCTATATGTTTTCTGATCGTGCAAGTTTAAGTCCCTTGGAAGTCAATGGAAGACTTATCCAGCGCTCAGATTACATCATAAATATAATATTTTGTTATGCAATTATAAATGGAAGCCATACGGGGTTAGAACAACACGCAGGTGAGTAAAAACTGAGATCATTTTGATTTTTGGGTGAACTCCTTTAATGCTTTTAGTTTAAGCTTGCCACTTGTGTTATTTTGTTTCCCAACAGTCTGTTTGGACTTTAATAATGTTTAAAATGTTTTAATGCTTTTTGTTTGTACACATACCATTCCTCCTGTATCCTTTTAAACTATAGGTGTTTTCATTTACATGAATTACATTTAGGCTACCGGTTATTTTTATCAAATGCATTACATCTAACTTTAAAATGATTATTGTATTAAACGCCTTCATCAATGGTGGACAATTTTAACATTTACATTTTAACAGTATAACTTCAGCATAAATGAGGCAGAAAATGCTACTGATAACACAGTAATAGTGTACTTGACTAAAAAAAAAACCATTAACATTTAAATGTTTTATAAAAGTACTTTTGACATAGTTAAAATACATTTGTACAATAAATCAGTTTCCATAAATATAATATGATTGTATATTCTTATATTTTAAAGAATTTAAAGGTGTATTTAAAAATGTTTTAAAGATGGGTTCTATTGCTCTAAGGGGGTAAAAAATTTAAGCTGAAATAATATTTTAAAATCATGTTTAAGTTCATCTTAAGTTTACAAAAATAGCACAGTTGATATATTCTTATATTTTAAATAATTTATAAGTGTTTTTAAAAATGTATTAAAGATTTTTAATCTAAAGATAAAATTAAAGCTGAAATAGTATGTTAAAAGCATATTTAAGTTCATCTTCAGTGTGTCTCAAAATAGCACAGTTGAGTACACTAAGATGATCTTAAGTTTATATTAAGAAGTACTAAAGAACATTTTTTAGTATATTAAGTACAAAATAAGTGTGTGAAAATAGAGCACTTTAAATACATTATGGAAGTGTATTAAGTGCACTTAAATAAAATGTATTTTAGTGTAGGCCTACTTTTTTAATCTAGGAATACATTATAAGTATAATTTGTATATAATTACATATTATTATTATTATTATAATTTAAATAGTGTATTATTTTATTTAAAGATGGTTTCAATTATACTAAAACTGGTAACGAAATACATTTGTTGAAAATATGAAATAGTAGGCCTATATTAAAAATACACTTTAGTTTATCTTCAGTGTGTCTCAAAAAAGCACAATTGAGTACACTAAGATGATCTTAAGTTTATATTAAGCAGTACTAAAGGTAAGCTTTTAGTATATTAAGTGCAAAATAAGTGTGTCGAAAATAGAGCACTTTAAGTACATTATGGAAGTGTATAATGGAAGTGTAATAAAATGTATTTTAGTGCACTTTTTTAATCTAGGAATACATTCTAAGTATAATTTGTATATAATTTAATATTATTATTATTATAATTTAAATAGTTTATTATTGTATTTAAAGATGATTTCAATTATACTTAAAGTGGTAACAAAATAAATTTTTTAAAAATATGAAATAGTATATTAAAAATACACTTAAATTCATCTTCAGTGTGTCTCAAAAAAGCACAATTGAGTACACTAAGATGATTTTAAGTTTATATTAAGCAGTACTAAAGATAAGCTTTTAGTATATTAAGTGCAAAATAAGTGTGTCGAAATATAGCACTTTAAGTACATTATGAAAGTGTATTATGGAAGTGTACTAAGTGCACTTAAATAAAATGTATTTTAGTGCACTTTTTTTTCACCTAGGACTGCACTTACTCGTGCCCAGACAGCTGTCGAGTTTGAAATCCATCGGACTCGGAGTAACGGTTCGAGAGATATGCTAATAACAGACAGGATAATTCATTCCAATTAGTCGTTAGATTAGTCGATAAAATAATCGCCAGACTAATCGTTTAATTAATAATCATTTCAGAATAATCAGCCCTAAAATAAAGTAACAAATGTATTGCTTGTTGTTCATGTTAGTTAGCCCAATACATTAATCTAAACAAATCAAACCACATTTAACACCTCTTAAAATAAGAATGTAAGTGTGCTTTAAACGAATATGTAACAAAATAATGTGGGCGTGGTCTGTGTGTCACGAAATTAAAACACATTAAAACTTCCCTTAAAGGCATCTGAAACATACAGAGGAGCAGCGACAGAGGAAACTATAGAGCCCTAATATGATACAAACATTTACCAATAATGTGCAAAGCTTTTAAATCTGCTCAGTGAAAAATTCGCTGTGACGAATCTTTTGCCGTCTAACATCTGCTATAAATCAAGGTAAAATCTGATCCCCAGTAGATCCGAAACACCGGTGCAAAATAAGATAGCAATTTCAAGGCTCCAGACCATAGACAGTAAAATAAATGGACACAGCGACCCCATTGGATTCAACGGAGACAAAGTGAAGCCAATTAGAAACTCTTACTTCCTGGGGGTCCAGCGTACTGCGCAGACTCAAACTGAGCTCGACGACGTAGATGTGACGTGAGCAAACCGTCTGTCTTCTAGTAGCTGTGCCAAGATCAATCTGAATCATTACCTTCCGAAACTCGCAGAGACGGAGAGCGTGAGTATGAGCTGTCCATGATCTTGGAGCAGGAGAAACTTTTTGTAGGTGTTCTGATTAATTACTTTGTCATTTTGCCTCGACGTCCTCCCGATTGCCCGCGAGCTTCTACTCCTGTCCATACGGTAATTTCCTACTGTGCGACAGAGAGTCGCGTGGCTGTGACGCAATCGTTAGCCTACTTTTACAAAAACTGCTTCTACAGGGCCATAACGTAAGCTACAAGGTAATGGAGCCTTTTATACATTTTCGTGTTTCTTTAGAAACAAATAATGGACAAATGGAGTCTTTAAACGCCTCAGATGTAAAGTTATTCGCTGTCAAAGTGACGCCAAAATGAATGGGAGTCAATGGGATGCTAACAGCAGGTGGGGTTCCGCTAGCCAATGGCGGCGCCCGGGGTACCTTCAAAATAATACAAATCCCTGCCCCCCTGCTCCAGACTGCGACCAAATGGTCGCATTTTGCGACCAAAATTTGAGAGTGTGCAACTGAATTTTACATCGTCACACATGTGCGACCAGTAAATTTGTTTTGTTTTTTACACGTTAAACGTGGAAGGGGCGCGTCAATGAATCCGGAATGTGTGGCAGGCCAATGAGTGTGAGAAGAATAGGGAATGGCCACTGTAACTGGCTAATGTGTGGAGGGGGAGGGTCCTAGAGATAATCGAGCGCGCCTAAACGTCCGCGACTCCGTGGGAGGGAAGGAGACGGAGACAAATATCAATGTCACAGACACGGTCGGATGATGATTCAGTCAGAGGTTTGTGAGGTGATAAAGGCCCGAACCCACCATTTTCAGGAAGACTGGCTGCGAGAATTCAGCTGGTTGAGGTACTGTAAGGAGACGAACTCCATGAACTGCGAATGTTGCAGTCGCTACCCCAGAACTGCGGGGAACACGAAGTTTGCAGACAGTGCAGGCACTTCGCAGTTTAAACACAATACACTAGTAAGACACATTCTCAGCCTCAAGCATAGAGTATGCCGTGACATGTTAATAAATCGAAAGAAAATGAAAGCGGAGAAAACTGCGCTACTCATTTCTGCTTCACAGACCGTTTAATAGTTCGAACCAATAATACACAGTGCAGAGCTACAGTCGCGGGCGGATCTCGATCACGCAACACATCGTGGAGATCCAGTGAAGAAATCCATTCAGTTCGCGACAGAATTAATAACATCGCTGCGAGATCCAGTGAGAAACGTTCAGATTCGACGCAGAATTCTCTGTTATAAACCATATCAGATCAAACAGCGTTGACGTGGAAACCAGGAGAAACATGTGCCATGAACGAACAAGTTATAGAAGGCTTTAAGTCCACAGATCACCAACATTCACCATGTATTAACTGTAACTATGGTATACTGTGGTTATAACAGTAGCCTACACATCTTTTTCCAGCACTTCCAAACTATAATATCATATTTAAATGTTATTTTTTTAATGTGTTGACCAAAACATTTTTTGTTCATCCTTTAAAGATTGTCCCCATTTATTAAACTTAAAGTTTCAAGAAGTAGGAAAACTCACACTTATAAAAAAATTAATAAAAAGATTAAATTACCATTGTAAACAGCTGCAGAGGGCGCTTATTGGCTATTTTTACTCCCTAATATCTATTTTGTCACTCATTTTGCTTTTGAATTAATATTAAGACATTATAAATGATAATAATTAAAGTTAACTTTATCTATACACCTCAAATTAACCTCAGTGCTTTGTCACTGTGGGTGACAGTGCTTTGTCATTTTATAAATATCCTTTCTGCTCCATTCAAAACCATTTAGTGCATTGTAAGAAATTTGTAAGATATTAAAATGTATACGATGTTTAATAGGGAGCTAATATGGTCATATTCTATTTTAATAAATCAAAGTCCTATTCTTTATTGTTCCATAGAAAAGCCTTGGATATATGTGAAAATAATCTTAAGCTTTGTTTTCTCGACTCCTCTCCTTTAGAGTCAACTGAGACCTTTAAATATCTTGGTGTTTGGCTGGAAACTGATTTATCTTTTAAAACTCATGTACAAGCAATGACAAGCAAACTCAACTCTCGTCTTAAAATACTTTATCAATCTGTTAATTGTTTTAATTATCTGGTCAGGAAAAGAATAGTTTTACAGCTGCTTCTGCCTATTTTGGACTATGCCGATATTATTTATCAGAACACTACTGTTTCTTGTTTGCATTCCATTGATGTGGTCTACAACAGTCTTTGCCGTTTTGTTCTCCGCTGTCCATTTAGGACACACCATTGTATGTTGTACAGACAGTTGTCCTGGTTTGCCCCTTCTGCCAGGCGACAGTATCACTGGCTACAGTTTATTTTTAAAAGTTTTTATTTTAATTATCCAGTTTATCTCAAGCAACATTTAGTGCTTTATAATTCGCCATATAGTCTGCGACACAATGATCAGATTTTTTTTTTTTTTTGTTCCTAGAGTTAAAAGACAGGTAGGGAAATACGCATTTTGTTTTAAGGCTCCATATGATTGGAATAATCTTCCATTTTCTATTCGTTCTTTAACTTCACTTACAGCGTTTCAAAGGGGTCTCGTGGAACATCTTAGGAACATTTGTCTTTGTTTCTAGTTTTGTTTGTTTGACCTTGGATTTCATTGGTCATGTGTTTATTATTTCTTATCTTTATGTCCTCTTTTTATTTTTTTTATTTTTTTATTGTTATTGTTATTTGTGTTTCTCTTAGTCCTTGACCTTGTGCAATGCTAATCATGTGTCTGTTTTTCTGTCAAGTTACTTGTGGGGTTCGTGTTGGGTGGGGTGGGGTTGAGCATTGTGAGCCGGTGTGTGTGTGTTGTTGTGTTTTGTTGTGCTGTCTTTGACTGTGATATTTGCTCTGCTGTTTTGGTTCTTTTTTTGCTTTGATGTACTGGAGGACCCCCTCGAAAACGAGATGTTTCATCTCAAGGGGTTAATCCTCGCAATAAATATATGTTTATAAATAAATTTTATCTGTGATGTTAGTGCCTATTATTAAATAATCACCTGGATAATTACCTTACTGAAAAAGTTGGAACATTTTGTCCTGACCATTGATAACTAGTTTGGTTTTAAACCTAAACATGGCGCAGATGTGTGTATTTTTGCTTTTCTAGACTTAACTATCAAGATTCTAGATTTGTACAACAGGCATATACAATTTGTATGTGTTTTATTGATGCCGCTAAAGCCTCTGATCGGGTAAATCATGAACAAATTATTTTATAAGTTACACAACAGAGGAGTTCAATAATATCTAGTGAGAATGCTGGCTTTTTCAAATGTTTGTCAGTGTTGGCCCACCTGTTCTGCACAACATCATGTATAGGTTGTTAGATTCTGCAAACTGCAAACAGCATCATTTCAACATTGACGAACTTGGCACTAAGTTCAGTCAGATTCTCCTCCAGTATGTGGAACCATTGACGTTTTAGTCTATATGTAGCCTAAACATGTGATATTGTGTTTTCGTTTGTTTTTTGTTTTTGTATTTTTTTAGTGTGTATTTGTCTGTTATTTTTTGTGTTTTGTTACTGTTAGTGTTTTGGACCATGTGTGTCCTTAATAAAGCTTTGATATGATATGATATGGTTCTAGTATGAACTTTTTCCGCGGATACCTCGTGTCTAAAGCTCTGTTAGCTTAAAGTACCACAACAGTCATTAAATAAAAATCTAGAATAGACACCAACCTGCTTTGTCCTCGTGTTTTATTCTCCAGGGTTTTGGTTCACTCGAGTCCTCCTCAATCTCCTCTTTAACAAACACCATCTTCTCCTCAGTTCAGTTGCAGCAACTCCAGATATTCCTGCTCGATTCAAAACTTCTATTTACGACTATGAGGATGAGAATATTATAGTCATTTACTGACCCGACTCAAATTTGGTATCTTTTTATAGATTAACGTACAGTTATAACAGTTTGTATCATGCCAGTAACACAACATCACACCAGAGATTAAGATGAAAACAAACCTTCTTCCTCTGAGGTTTAATGGCGGTCGGCAGACACAAGATTGTGACTTACCGCCACACACTGGACTGGAGAGGGAAATGTGGGTAAAATAATTTCTGGAGAGGGAAATGTGGATAAAATAATTCTGTAACTGAGCAGTACAAGACTTTGACAAAGTGTTTTTGCTACTTTTACTAAGTCTGCCACCTGAACACACACAAATGCATTGCATTACCATTGAATGAGCCAATAATAGAGCGTTTTTTTAATTTATGTTTTTATGAAATTCAAAAAGTCAAACACATACATATAATTGAATGAGTCAATAACAGCAATTTAAATATATATATATATATATATATATATATATATATATATGCTAATCAGCCACTGTGCAAAACACACACACACACACACACACAAACACACATTTCAAAGTCAGATAAAAGTCCTACTGCAAGATTTGTTGATGCCATCATTGTGCATTGTTTATTCTTATATGTTTGTTATTATGTATCATATGTTATTGTGAGGTTATATATATATATATATATATATATATATATATATATATATATATATATATATATATATATATATATATATTATTTTTTTTTTATATATATATTTTTTTTTATGCCTATATACAGCCACTGAGTACTACAGTCATCTAGTATAGTGGCTATTGATATTTCATGTAATTGTTTTTAGATGTGAACAAAGTAATGGCAACTTGTGAGGTTTTGGCTGCTTCAACTTACTGGAATGAAAATTTCATGAATACTTTTTATGTCATGTCAATGTTTGTACAAATCACATTTCATTTCATTCTGAATTTCACAGACACAAGTTGAAATGCTTTTGTTTGTGGATTGCAAAATAAATTTGCAAATTCAATCAAGCTCATGGATGTGTGTGCATGTATTTAAAAGTGCAATATATAACTTTTTTTCAATAGGAAAAGAGGAGGAGATAACAGGATCATCCTAAAGGCCAGTCTGATGATTCTCTGGAAGAGGAATGGCTCATCTTGGTAGAAGAAATGAAGAAGAAAACTACAAATAAGGTGTTCATCAATCAGAAAATGAGCTTGACTTTATCCCTCTGACGAAAGGATATTGTGGAAGTAGTTCCAATGGTATCTGAAGTGCTTGAACGATGGCCTGCCCTGTTTCTTCCAAATGAGGTAAAATAAAGAAGGTTGAAATTAAATTAATTGGCTTTAGATTATCTTTAATACAGGTTATTGTTGTGTTGCTTTAAATGTCTGTTGTAAGCCATGTGAAGCCAGTTAAACAATGTTACAACCAAGACCTGTTTTATTTCTATCACCAGTTATTGTGGACCTCCTCCAGACATTCAGAGCATCAACACACCAGCACACTCCACAACTCCTCGAGCTATACAGAGCAAGAAAGGGCCGGGGGCATTTGGAACAGAAATGGAAGATCATCTCAGCAAGCTTGTTCAGCAGGTAACTTGTTGATGAACATCATGTGTCAAAGATAGGTTTAAAAACAGATTTATCAGAGCCGGTTTCTATTATATAAAGAACATTTTCTGAAGGTATTTTTGAAGGAATTTGACAATGTATGTCAAGTGTACACTGGCTGATTAGACTGATTTTGGTCCTGAACTTAGAATACTGCATACAATACTGATTTCCTATTTAACACATCTAATTTGATTTGGTGGTTCATTAGCAGAGGCTCTATGACTTCAAACATACATGCAAACTCATAAAAAGTAAAAATTAATAAGTGCATTGAAGAAATTTGTTGTTCTTTTGTACCCTTTTTTTTTTTTTTTTGACCACAAATATTGACTTGCAGAAAGCAAACTGTCCTGGAAGATCTCCCATGTTTCTCAGTGAAGATGCCCATGCACTTATTAAAACATGCCTGGTGAGTATGTTTCATTACTTCAACAGATATACAACATCTTACTACATGACCATGAGTGACTAAAAGGAATGTGAATTTTTGTGTTAACAGCAAAGAGATTGTTTTGATGATTCATTGATTTTTGATTCAAAGTATTATTTTTTTTGCAAGTACAACATGATTTAGTCAATGATTGGGTATGCAATTTATTTCAGTTAACATGTTTTAAATTATAGGCCAGATCCTAATCATTTACTTAGATTTATGCCATCTTATAGTTTTTATTAGCCTGGATGACACCAAAACCTTCTAAGTTGTAGGCTACCTGAGAGTGGGTCTGGGGAAGGTTCATTCACAGCCCATTTCCAAAGGGGCATCACCAATGGACGTCGCTCAAATGCCTCTGGGCGCAATTGGATAGACCTAAATCAGAGCGATCGTCATCGTGTAAAGCCCGCTTCAACGTTTGTGATTGGTGCCTCGATTTGGAAAAATTGGAAATGGGCTCTTGGCCAGACTGACTTGCAGAGCAAATCTCAAATTTACCGGAAGTTCGTCAGGGTTTTCCCAGGCTAGGTTTTTATACTTCTATGTGAAATAGCTTATTGAGGGCAGTACTAAATTGAAAAAGAGACCATTGTTATTTGTGCGTATTTGAGTGCATTTACTTGGAGATTCTGCAAGTGGGATGCAAACTTATGAGCACATTGTATAGGATTTACTATACAATGTGCTTGACTTGCAGTCTGCACTTGCATACCTGTTTGGCCTTTTGTTTGCCTTGGACTTTGAGTACCCAAAGCAACTGAAATACATTTTGAGAAGGTGTTCATGAAGATGGCCACTCATTGCTCTGCTAGGATCCAGTCCCTAAAAACTAAGATGTTACTGTGACGTTGCATTTGTGAGCTGTTTGGATCTTAAGCATTTAATGTTTTTGTTTAAACTGTCAACTTGAGGCTGTGATAAAACATTGTGCAACTGTTTCAGCACTTTCAGCACAAACGTTAACTTGCACTTATAAATCTGCTCTTTTTGTAACATGTTCAGTGTTGACCATTTAAAATGTTTAACATTTAAAAGATAGAACTTTTAAAGTATTTAGGACCATTTGAATGTGAGAACACTTTGAATGTTAAAGTACTCTTTAAAAACAATTGTCCATTTCCACACCAATGTGTTGCTGCTAATTTAAAATAAAACCTGGACCAAAATATCAAGCCTGTAGTTTTAGCGTTATTTTTTTAACCTTGTAATAATGTTGAGTGAAAATAACATGAAAAGTTGAAATTTTATAGTTTTTAAACTATAAAAACTCAATCATCTGAACAAAAGATCTTAAGTTGGGAGACATGTGACCTTACTCAGTGAATTGAGTTAAGAGTAAACTCAAAAAAGCTGTGCAGCAAGTTGCCTTACAATTTTAAGTTATGTCAACTTTTCTTTTTTTACAGTGCAGCATCAATGAAGCAAGGCATTATCTCCCTTGTTCCCAGACAAGGACACTCTTTTGATAGATAATTGGCGTCCAATTACGCTCCTATGGGATTAATATCCTGCCATGATTCAAAACTGAAAATAAAGTTCTGAAAGGTTGAAACTAAGTGTTCGAAAACTCAAAATCTTACAAAAAAAAGTTTTGCAAGATCGAAAAATAAGATTTGCAAGTTTGCAAAATGTAAAAAAATAAAAATATCTCTGCAAACATTATGTTATTTTTGAGATTTCCTTCTTCAGAACTGCAACTTTTTTTTTACGATGTTGCGGAAACAATTTTCCAGAGTTTCAAATTTGTCAGTGTTCTCCCACTGTATTAGTTTGTTTTCCAGGTTTGAAACCTTGTAAATGGTGATCTGAAAACTGGTGTGCGAATGTGTGAAAAAAAGTTTTGAAACTCTGAAAACATAGTTTTGCAGGCTTGCAAAGTGGTAAAAAAAAAAAAAATCTCTTTTGTTTTTGAGTTTTCCTCCTTCAGAAGTGCAACCCTCTTTTTTACGGTGTTGTGCAATCATTTTTTCAGAGTTTCGAATTTGTCAGTGTTCTCCCAGTGTATTAGTTTACTTTCCAGATTTGAAACCTTGTAAATGGTGATCTGAAACCTGGTGTGCGAATAGGTGAAAAAAAGTTTTGAAACTCTGAAAACTGAGGTTCGAAAGGGCGAAACTTATTACATTACATTACATTTGCACTCCCATTGCAGACTATTTTTTCAGAGCTGAGTTTACAACACCCACTTTGCGGAGATACGCACACACAGTTGCGAGCTTGCGACTCACGTGATTTGTGGCAGCGTTGTCACGCAGCTCTGCTCTGAAACTCTGAAACTCAGACTGAGCGAAAATGAAGCTTCGCAACTTCGCAACTTAAAAAAAGCCTGGAGGGAGGGCCTTCTGCTCTTGGCCAATGCTTTGCTGTCTGCTGACGTACAGTCCAATCACAAGTCGTATTTACTGGAAAGGTGGAGTAAATACGACCGACAGCTCCGCCAATGACGAAATTCTCACTCTCGAAATTCTCATACTCGCTCTCCTCACACAGCGAGCGACTCACTTTCCCAAGCTGGCGACTCACCTCACACAGCGAGCAACTCACTTTCATCAACTGGCGACTCACTCTCCTCTGATGGCGACTCACTCTTCTCACATAGCGAGCGACTCACTTTCATCAGCTGGCGACTCACTCTCCTCAGATGGCGACTCGACTCACTCTCCTCACACAGCGAGCGACTCACTTTCCTCAGCGAGCGACTCATTCTCCTCACGCAGCGAGCGACTCAGTCATGTACATTGGCCTAATATTATAATAAAATCTCAAGTACTGTATTGGTGCAATAACTAACTTCAGTAAACTGTTCAATTTTGTGTTGTAAAAATAATTTATTCTGAACCAATAATCTTAAATTGATTCGCATTGCATTTTTTTTTTATAAAGGCAATTTCCCCCTAACTGTCATCTTTCAAGTCAAATTCTATACATTTTAAGTCACTATATTGCTTTTACCAATCAAATTGACTAGTATAAACAAAAACGTTTTTTCCCACTGCAGAGAAAACTGCATCAGAGGTGGCATTTATAAAAAGTTTAATATGCAAAACAATATTATGTGTATCTTATGTTTGTTTAATGACTGCTGCTGGCCAATAAAAAAGCCAATAAAATTGGAGTTGTATGAATACAATTGGAGTTAAAAAACAAAAAATAATCATAAAACATAATGGGGCATTCATGTTGAATATTCTTTTGAATGGTGTTATCAAATAATAATCTGTTATAATCTGATAGAGAAAAACAACATGAAAATAGGCCTACAGTTAACTAATGTGATCTTTACAAAAACATAATGGTGTATGTAACTTTGAAATGTGTTTTACCTATTTTGATACCAATGTGAATCAGCAAAAATGTCACATTTTCAGAATATTCTATTTTAAAGATAATTTATAAAATAAACTTTAAAAAAAGCTGTGCATCCTGTTTGTGTATCCTGTGCTCTTTCGTCATTGGCGGAGCTGTCGGTCAATCCCACCTTTCCAGTAAATACGACTTGTGATTGGACTGTACGTCAGCAGACAGCAAAGCATTGGCCAAGAGCAGAAGGCCCTCCCTCCAGGCTTTTTTTAAGTTGCAAGGTTGCGAAGCTTCATTCATTTTCGCTCAGTAGTTTCAGAGCAGAGCTGCGTGACAACGCTGCCACAAATCACGTGAGTCGCAAGCTCGCAACTGTGTGTGCGTATCTCCGCAAAGTGGGTGTTGTAAACTCAGCTCTGAAAAAATAGTCTGCAATAGGAGTGCAAATGTAATGTAATGTAATAAGTTTCGCCCTTTCGAACCTCAGTTTTCAGAGTTTCAAAACTTTTTTTCACCTATTCGCACACCAGTTTTCAGATCACCATTTACAAGGTTTCAAATCTGGAAAACAAACTAATACACTGGGAGAACACTGACAAATTCGAAACTCTGAAAAAATGATTGCACAACACCGTAAAAAAGAGGGTTGCACTTCTGAAGAAGGAAACCTCAAAAACAAAATTATGTTTGCAGAGATTTTTTTTTTTTTTTACCACTCTGAAGCCTGCAAAACTATGTTTT
Source organism: Rutilus rutilus (assembly GCF_951802725.1). Taxonomy (NCBI): domain Eukaryota; kingdom Metazoa; phylum Chordata; class Actinopteri; order Cypriniformes; family Leuciscidae; genus Rutilus; species Rutilus rutilus. The sequence continues at coordinate 19,263,536 of NC_140209.1, read as the reverse complement.
CAGAGTTTCAAAACTTTTTTTCACACATTCGCACACCAGTTTTCAGATCACCATTTACAAGGTTTCAAACCTGGAAAACAAACTAATACAGTGGGAGAACACTGACAAATTTGAAACTCTGAAAAATTGTTTGCGCAAATACGTAAAATTTTTTTTTGCAGTTCTGAAGAAGGAAATCTCAAAAACAACATAATGTTTGCAGAGATATTTTTATTTTTTTACATTTTGCAAACTTGCAAATCTTATTTTTCGATCTTGCAAAACTTTTTTTTGTAAGATTTTGAGTTTTCGAACACTTAGTTTCAACCTTTCAGAACTTTATTTTCAGTTTTGAATCATGGCAGGATATTAATCCCATACGCTCCTGACTATCGATTATAAAATTTTAGCCTTGGTTTTTGCTAATAGATTAAAGGTGAAACTTAATCAGTTGGTTGCAGAGACACAATCAGGTTTTATAAAAGATAGGCACATCAGTAACAAGATAAGATTTATTTTAGATATTTTGGATTATGCAGATTATTTTTTACATTCTAAAGCCGTGATTCTTTTCCTAGGCTTTTATAAAGCTTTTGACACCCTTGAGCATGAATTTCTTTTGCAGACTCTCAAGTTATTTGGTTTTGGTGACTTTTATGTTAATGTTATTGAAATGTTTTATATTAGCAGCTCTGTCGTGAAAAAAAAACTCTGAAAAAAGAGATTTTTCATTACCCGCGGTGTCAGACAGGGCTGTCCAATATCCCCCTTTTTATTTATTTTAGTTACAGAACTATTAGCGTTATGTTATCCATGAACAAAGCTTGGAAGGTATATCCATCTTTGATAGATAAATTAAAATCTCCCAGTTGGCTGATGACACGACACTCTTTTTAAAAGATAAGAGCCAATTAACCAAGGCTATAAATGTAATTGAGCAGTTTTCATGTGCTTCTGGATTGAAACTGAATATGTCCAAGTGTGATATAATGACGCTCTATAAAAATGATGATTCTTCAATCGATGGCATCGTATCTCAGTAAATGAGACTGTATCTGGGTATTTATTAAACAAAAAAATTTAGCAGCTCGACAACAGCTTAATTTTTATGGCCGGGTCAAAAAACCCCAAAAAACATCTTTAATCTTTGGCTCCAAAGAGACCTTTCCCTTTATGGGAGGGTTCTGTTGTCCAAAGCAGAAGGATTATCTCGTTTTGTATATCCTTCTCTTTCTCTTTTTGTCAATGACTCTACTGCTTTTTTCTAGACTTCATATGGAAAAACAAACCTCATAAACTCAAAAAAAACAATCCTCTCAACTTGTCGGAAAAAAGGTGGACTTGAAGTGCACTGTAAAAAAAAAATATTGTTGGTTTAACTTAAAAAAGTAAGTTACCTGGTTGCCTTAAAATGTTGAGTTGATTGAAATTAAAAATTTTAGTTAATGCAATGAAGGAGATTGGTTTAATCAATAGACACTCAAAATATTATGTAATCTGAACTACATTAATTATCTAAATTGATTTGACAAAAGATAAAAAATTGTGATAACAAATAATGAATATATATATATATATATATATATATATATATATATATATACAGTGTGTTAGATTTTAGTGATACAGTAAACACCTTCCGGATAAATTGGATTAAAAGATGCTTAATAAATCCTAATTCTATATGGTTTATATCCCAAATCATATCTTTAAAAAAATTGGTGGCCTTCCCTTTATATTGAAATGTAACTTCTTGTCGAATAGATGAGCAGTTGCACTTTCTAAATTTCATCAGCAGGCCCTTCTTGCTTGGAAGTTATGCTACACCCACAATTTTTCACCACATAAAACCTTTCTATGGAGAAACTCTAATATAATGATTAGGAATAAATCAGATTTTCTCTCTACATGGTTTAACAGGAATATAATTGGAATTTTTGGGATTTTAATAAATCTGGTAATTTTTTATCTTATGAAGAATGTATATCTGTTCATAATTTCACCTTACCATTTAAACATTGGGGGGTGTGGTGCAGTGGATAAGACACATGCCTTTGGTGTGAGAGACCCGGGTTCGAATCCACTGTGAGACACCAATGTGTCCCTGAGCAAGACACTTAACCCCTAGTTGCTCCAGAGGCGTGCGACCTCTGACATATATAGCAATTGTAAGTCGCTTTGGATAAAAGCGTCAGCTAAATGAATAAATGTAAATGTAAACAATATAAAGCATTGCTTAAAGCGATTCCTTGTGGTCTAAGTCAGCTTGTTAAATGTCATCTAAGTTTTAGTAAGAGTGTCACCAAAAGAACCTGATTTGATCTTAGATGGAATAAATATAGTAAGAAATGTAATAATAAGCATATTCGACCAATTCTTCAGAATAAAAAAATATAATGTTGCTAAAGGCACATTTTATTGGGCCTCTTTTATTGAACTTATAGACGTGAAGGAAGTCTGGCTGTTACCTCATAAGTACTGCATTTCCAATAAGACTAAAGAAGTTCATTTTAAGATCTTACATAAAATATACCCGGTGAATGATACTGTGGCAAAATATATGGATGTTGACAGTTCTTGCTCATTTTGTGGGAATGAGGATGTGTGAAAAAAAATCGAAACTTCTAGTTTATATCTTCATATAGGTAAGCACCTTGATTCTTCCAGATCCTTTCGGTTAAAGGATATAATCTGTTACTATAAAGATAAAGCTAATATTTCAATTAATTGCATTGTCAATTTTCTTTTATTTTGTTTGGAAAAAAAATATTCACAAGAAAAAATTCTCTAAATTGCAGCGTACTTTTCCACATTTCTTAATTGAAATTGATGCATTTCTCAAATATCTATAATGATTTTTTTTTGTTGGTAATTACCACTGATGCATAATGTTTCCTCTGTATACGCTTATCATGTTTTTTGTGTGTGTGTGTGAAACTTACATATATTTTATATAATTTCATTCCTGTAGAAGTTCTATTTGTTCTGTCCTTTATGTCTGCTTATTGTCTGATACATAATCAGTGAAAAAATATATATATATATATATTTCTCTGGGCCTGGTAACAATAAACGTTTTCAGTTCTGAAACTTACATGATATTCTTATAGTATGATGACCTCTTATGTGTAAAAGGCTCAAGGAAATTTTGATTTCTCAGTTCATCACCCCTTTAATGGCCAAACGGATCTTTATAAAAGTCCACATTGCTATTGCAGATGACATATAACACGGATAACATTAAATAAATATATAATTTTTTTATCAGGTTAAACTCTGATTAGTCAGTCAAACCTTTATCTAAACCTCTCACATGCAGTCGGTTGTGCACATCTGCCATGTTTTGTAGTGTTTAAACACTTGTTACTCGTGTTTGTAGTTCCTCCTCCAAAGCGCAATGGGTTGTGGGTAATAGTAGCCTTAATAGTGAGTATGGATCCACACTTCAAAAATCTACCTGAAATAGTAGACCATCCGGGACTTTTGATGTACACTTTTCAATATAGTATACTTTGGGACACACTTTTTCTAATCTCACATACCGTTTTGGATGGATAGTATCTTCTTCTTGTGTTAAATGCTTATTTACATACTTAGTGCATATCACCACCTATTTGGTGGTTGTGCAACCATTTTTAAAAATATTTTCGTTTAATATTTTTTAATCACTGTGAATAAGAATTATATTGTTTGTTTGATGCTAATTATATAATAAAAAAGAAAGACCGATAAAACTAAATAACTGTCTGTGCTTGCAAAGATAACAGCATTTTTCAAAAGCAGTGCCATCTGTCAGTGCAATGATTCAGAAAACAGGTGAGTGAATCAAGCTGAGAGAAAGATTTGAACTGATTTTGAACTGAATCTGACTGAATCACATAAGAGTTGATGGATGTTTTAATGTACAGATGAAGCAGAAGCTTTATGAATCTTCATGTTTAAATGCATCTGATTCTCTCATGGATCCTGAATCTGGTGTCCCAATGAAGGTCATATGTGATTCTTCTGATTCACTGAATCAATCTGAATCTGATCAGTTCAGTTCAGTTCAGCGACTCTGTGTCCAGAGATGATCAGGATCTGATGGTTTGAATCAACATTATTCTCAGGTCATTTTGTTAAACTCAGGGCTGAAGTATCACTGTGGTCTACATCTGTTATAGTATAATTCACAAATAGTCGATTGCCGAGTTCACGCGCGTGATCATAGCAACTAGACCTATGCGCGTGAACTCGGCAATCGACTACTTTGGACTTCAACCGAAAACAGGATGTAAACACAGGTATGAGCGCTGGCTTAAATAACATCATTTTTATGCATATCTTTCACATCTACTGCAGTCAGATTCACTCGTGTTCACTCAGAAGGAATCACTCACATGACCTGTGCACTTGTAATGACACATCAAGGATGTTAAGAGGCTAAAAGCAGGTTTAGTACTTGCCCCATTGAAGTCAACAGGGTGCAAATTTTAAAAATAGAATAACTCGGTGTAGGCAACACTGATTTGTGTCGTTGTTCTCTGTATTGACAGCACTCCAAATGTATAAAAAAAATTAGCTCAATGTTAAAATTGACCGGAGTTCTCCTTTAAACTCACTTTTCTACACTCAATGATAAAAAAACGGACACCTTTTTCTCTTCACTGGTGTTTGAAATCCCAGTACAATATATATATATATATATATATATATATATATATATATAAACTATTTTTGTTTCAAACAATACAACTATTTTGAAATATTCAAATATTTTTCTTAGGCTACTACTTTATGAAGAGCTATGCATTTTTGCTTGTTTTTCTACCTGCCAGTGATAATTCTGCAAGAGTTATTGAACTGAACTATCTGATTTGAGCTGATAATAATGACTCTTTACAGCTGTTTTACTGAATCTGTATCAGTCTCGTAACTGAATAACATTTAGATACATTTCTAATCTAAAGTCTTTTATTGGCATGACAGTTTTTCTGCCAGTTTTGATGTTGTTGATTGTTGAGTGTCCAGCAGATGGCGCCAAATCTCTATTCAAACTGATGAAGTGAAACGGATGAGACGCTTTCATTCATACAGAGGCTTCATCAGTCCGTTATTATACCTGTACAGAATCAGGGAGATTATTACTGACCAGTGCTCGCTTATATATTTTAAGCTGTAGCATAGACTACCCGAACTTTTTCTTGCGAACAGATGTTGTGCCGAGTTCCGCATCGTGACTGATGACGTTGCACTCGATGATCTATTGGGTGGAACTTCTTTACTTAAAGCTAGGGTAGGTAATCCTGTTCAGAAACACTTTTTTTATACTGGATGAAATGGTCCTTCCATCCCTAGAGTAGTCAATAGATTATGTGTTTAGAAAAAGGAATGAAAACAATCAGACATCTGTAGCAGCTGCAGGACAGTAAAAACTCTGACCAATCACTGCCACTCGGTCCGAGTGTAAAGAACCAATCAGATGCCTTCATGTCTCGTGCTGTCACTCACTCTCGCAACCATGGCTACCACCCCTTTTGCTAGATCTGCCCATGTGCGCGCGCACCCGTTTGATTTGAGGAGTGCAAGTCAAGAGATGCGCAGAACCTACGAAGAGTAAAATTATGGCAGAGAAAGAGCATTCAAAATTCAAAGCACCTGCATATTCAGTCAGCGAAGGCAAACAAGGCAAAAACTACTTCCTCGGACCCTGCCCGCACTCTTGAACGACCTCCTCTGCTTCGCCCTCGACCCCGGACCTGTCCTCGAACCGACGATGCGGTACTTGTCTCCGGACTCGGAGTGTACGTTAGTCTTCATTAGAGTCAACAATGTTTTCATCATGGAAACTCTTACATGCAAAACACCGTATATGTTATGAATCTAACACGAAATTCACCTTCATCACAGTGTAACTGATGGTAATGGAAAAACGTGTATCAATGCAACCTGTTTTTAGTTTTGCCTTATAAATATAGCTTGTTACCGAATGAAACTTTACAAGTATCGATATGCTAGCTTGATAGTGAGTGAGTACTAAAAGAAATCTTATTTGTTTATATTCATAGTGATAAAGTTAGGTATTTTATTACATGTGATTCTGACATGATGTCACTGTATGTACTGCGCTCCTTCCTCTCCACTCGTCTCAGGTAATAAATGCGTCTTCCAGCTGAGCCTGAGCGTTTGGCGTCGCGCGTTCATGTGTTTTGGGGGCGTGGCTTTGGAAGGAGCTCAGAAGGGAGGGGGTGGGAGTGAATGGAAATAATGAGCTGTGTTTATTGCAGATTAAAAGGTCTACAGTCACTCGATTTTTATACTCGATTTTTCAGAGCACTTACATTTTAATTATGTATTGGTATATAAAGACAGTTTAAACAAATTTGAAAATATAAAATTGTATAAAAATCCTACCTACCCTAGCTTTAATAAGCCTTCAGGTGAGTTTCTAAGAAAAGACATCGGCTTTAACTGGCTTTCTAAAAAGATTATTTAAAAACAAGACTGTTGTCGAAGTGTAACAAACATGCGACCCTCTGTGCTTCTGCTCCTTGGGATTCATCTCGCATTTGCTGGTGAGTCGTTAATCTTGGGTTTATAGTGTTGGGCACTAATGTTTTTGAAGTTTTTTTTTTTTTTTGCAAGACGTCTATCAATGCTAGGATTCACCTTTTCTTCTCAAATATAAATCCAGTGGCTTTCACGGTCTGTCTCATTTTCCTGTATTTACTTTTATGACTTGCTTTTTGCAATGTCTTTTTCATAGGCCTACAACATGTAATTTCTACTACAAAACAATCATTATTTAGCTACGTTTTGAGTTTTACGTTTGAATTGTTGATAGAGTGTTGGCATGATTGAAATATCCTACGTATCATCTTTGAACAAACTGAGATCCAAACTCGTGTTTAGAGTCAGTTTCACTTCATACCGGAATGAGTGATATCTGCCTGGAGATTGAAGACGGCCTGATATAGGTCCATTGTCACGATAAACATCCTGAGTTGATTAATAAGTAAGAAACACTGTATTATCTCTTAAAGAAATCCTTTTTATGAACATAAAAAATCTAAACTTTTATGAACGAAAAATGTGATGATGAACATAGGAGTGAATATGTGTTTGTTTCCCGTAACGCGGAAATAATTTGATGCAACACTATTGGCCATACTGCATTGGGTTCTTAGTTTGGTAAATAATAGCCTGTGCTACGCTACGATATCCATCTATCAATAAAACGACTGTGCTGAATAAACAGTTCGAGTTGTGTTTTAAAAAGCTGTAAAATCAACATAGCAAAATAGCGTCAAAACTAATAGTCTAATGCTAAGAGAGGTCTGTGTAAAGAAAGCCACTGTCTGATTAGAAATACTGGACATATATTTTCATTTGCTGTTTACAAACTAATGCGAAGCACTTCTGGGTTGGCAAGAACGGAACTGTTTATCTATTGTTTATCTGTTTGCATTTAAGTAACCTTTATTTTTAATGATTATGAATAATGATGTTAATTAATTCTGATATCATATTTATGTGGCCAAGTAAGCAATAAAGACCCATCTTGGTAGTGTGCTAGCATCAGGGTTTTTTTGTGTGGGTTTTTTTTTTTTTTTACTTTCATTTTTGTGTGTGCAATGGATGTGTATTCAATAAGCTGTCAACATCTCCGACAAAATAGGGGTGTTGCACCCGTGGGGGATGTGGGTGTTTTAAAAAGGGTCATGAAACCCTAAACCAAATTTTCTGAGATTTTAACAGAGGTATGTGTGTTGAACACCATTGAAGACAATGTTAGCATCTGTTAGATTTAATAGTAGGGGGAAAATGGTTAAATTTGAGATTTTTCCGCTATTTTCGTCTTCCGGGTTTAAAATCTTCATCATGTCCACGTCACAGAGCACTATAGTACTCTGATGACTCATCATTGTCTCATAATTATTCATGACTGAGTTTTCTTATCCAATGAGAAGACACTGTCTCTTAATTATTCATGACACCACGTGGAACTTGCGTTTCTTTTCGTGGTGCAAAAGTTCCAGTGTCCGCGATGCTGCCAGGGCTGGACTCTGACTGCAGGCGGTTGGTTGGTCATCAACCACGGACACATCTAAACTATGCGTGTGTAGCGACCATTTAACGGGAGAATGGTGGACTTCGACCTTGTACAAAAATGCAGGTTTCTTGCGAGTGATGCGGTCCGAGGACTTTTCTATCGCTTCAGAGGTGTGTGTGTGTGTGTGTGTGTGTGTGTGTCTAAAATATCTGTATATCTGCAGACTCTGTTGATTTTCTCCTTGATTCTTTTAACTCAAAAGTTAAAGGTGTAATTGATGAATGATGATATTGCTCCTGTTAAACTCAGGAAGAAGAGTGGCAGACAAAAAGCACCTTGGAGAAACTCAACAGCAGTGCAAAATATGAAAAGACAATGCAGAAAAGCAGAGCGCATGTGGCGGAAGACAAAACTTGTAGTCCATTATAACATCTACAAAGACAGCCTTCATGCTTTCAATATGGAACTAAGCAAAGCTAGACAGACTTTCTTCTCAAATATTATAAACAGTAATTTAAACAACACACACACTCTTTTTGCTACTGTAGAGAGACTGACAAACCCCCCAAGCCAGATTCCCAGTGAAATGCTCTCAGACAGCAAGTGCAGTGAGTTTGCTTCTTTCTTCTCTGAGAAAATCAATAATATCAGAAAGGTGATCAGCACATCCTTGAGTTGCACTGGGGTCAGACAGATCAGACCACCTGAGAAAGTAGCTACTATGTCTGACTTCAAAGAAATTGATGGCAAAATTTTGGAAGAAACCGTACAGCACCTTAAAACATCAACATGAGCTCTTGACACACTTCCCACATTATTTTTCAAAAGTGTGTTAAACAGTTTAGAAGCAGATCTTCTAGAAGTGGTAAATGCTTCACTTCTCTCTGGGAGTTTTACAAACTCCCTAAAAACTGCAGTTGTCAAGCCCCTCCTGAAAAAGAGCAATCTGGATAAGACCATATTAAGCAACTATAGACCGATCTCAAATCTTCCTTTCATAGGCAAGATCATTGAGAAAGTTGTCTTCAATCAGCTGAACAAATTCTTAAGCTCGAATGGATACTTTGACAATTTTCAATCTGGTTTCCGACCGCACCACAGCACAGAGACAGCGCTCATAAAGATAATAAACGATATTCGCTTAAATACTGATTCAGGCAAATTATCAGTGCTGGTACTACTCGACCTCAGTGCTGCATTTGACACTGTCGATCACAACATACTTCTGGACAGGCTGGAAAACTGGGTGGGGCTTTCTGGGATAGTCCTAAAATGGTTCAGGTCATACTTAGATGGGAGAGGTTATTATGTGAGTATAGGAGATCATAAGTCTGAGTGGACATCCATGACATGCGGAGTCCCTCAAGGCTCAATTCTTGCGCCACTCCTGTTCAACCTGTATATGCTCCCAATGAGCCAAATAATGAGAAAGAACCAAATTGCTTACCACAGCTATGCAGACGACACACATATCTACTTAGCCCTATCGCCTAACGATTACAGCCCCATTGACTCCCTGTGCCAATGCATTGATGAAGTCAACAGTTGGATGTGTCAAAACTTTCTTCAGTTAAACAAAGACAAAACTGAAGTCATTGCTTTTGGAAACAAAGATGAAGTTCTCAAGGTGAACGCATACCTTCACTCTAGGGGTCAAACAACTAAACATCAAGTCAGGAATCTTGGTGTGACACTAGAGTCAGAGCTTAGTTTCAGTAGTCATGTCAAAGCAATAACTAAATCAGCATACTATCATCTGAAAAAATATTGCAAGAATTAGATGGTTTGTTTCCAGACAAGACCTAGAGAAACTTGTTCATGCTTTCATCAGGGTGGATTATTGTAATGGACTCCTCACTGGCCTTCCCAAAAAGACCATAAGACAGTTGCAGCTCATCCAGAACGCTGCCGCCAGGATTCTGAGCAGAACCAGAAAATATGAACATATCACACCAGTCCTCAGGTCTTTACACTGGCTCCCAGTTAGATTTAGGATTGATTTTAAAGTATTATTACTGGTATATAAATCATTCAATGGCCTAGGACCTCAATACATTGCAGATATGCTCACTGAATACAAACCCAACAGATCACTCAGATCACTAGGATCATATCAGCTTGAAATACCAAGGGTTCACTCTAAGCATGGTGAGTCCGCTTTTAGCTATTATGCCAGCCGCAGCTGGAACCAGCTTCCAGAGGAGATCAGATGTGCTCCTACTGTAGTCACATTCAAATCCAGACTCAAAACACACCTGTTTAGCTATGCATTTACTGAATGAGCACTGTGCCAATGTTCGTCCGACTGTTTGTACTGTACTATATTTTATTTTTTATTTTTCTAAACTGTTTTAATTATTCTTATTTCTTTTTATTATTTTAATTTCTTCTATGTAAAGCACTTTGAATTGCCATTGTGTATGAAATGTGCTATATAAATAAACTTGCCTTGCCTTGCCTTGCCTTGCCTAAAATGTAACTCTGACCATTTTACTTGCCTTTTGTTAAATAGTCACTCATTATTATAATTTAGATATTTCGATAATACCTCAAGTGTTTGGAACGTATGCTTAGTTTGTGCAAATTTCTATGTCACTGTCCATCTTTATTATGTGGGTTTAGGGGGTGCGTAGATCTCTATGCTATGTACGGAACTTTTTTTTTTTTTAAGCGGAAAATGTATTATTTTCAAATATATGCATTTATAGTGTGTATATAAACAAATATATATTTTATAATGGCATAGTTATACATATGCATGTACATTTATATGTTTTAAATAGAATTATGATTACTGTAGTAGGCTAATATGTGTAGCAGGGCATTCAGTTACTTTTGAAAGGACAAAAATAAGGTGTCAGTGTATTTCATGATACTTTAACTTTGCCAGCTATAAAAAATCTAGCATTTCCTCACGTTTTACCACTTATTTTTAGTGACAGTCGATATGCATGGGCCACTGGCTTTGACCACACCCACTCCCCTCCCTTCTTATCACAGCCATCCACGCACATTTAAGTTGCATTTTTCAAAAAGATTGTGAGCTAGACTTGAGCTGAAAGAGGGGGGTTTCATGACCCTTTAACACCCACACTTTTCCCGGTGAGAGGGTTCAACACCCGCACTTTTTCTGCAGTTTTTCTGCAGTTTTGCACAAACGCCTTAGCCTGGTAATACCAAACTCTGCTACTTCGCTTTGCTTCGTAGACAGTAGAGGTGGGCGGATCGATCCTAAAATATCGATACTTCGATACTGACGTGGTATCGAAAAGGATCGATCCTCACATAAAAATATCGATCCAAATGTGTGTTTTTTTTTACCAGTAATTTTTATTAATTTAGCACGCAATTCAGTGCGTAAAATAAGCTTCTAAGTGGAAAAATAAGCGAATGTTAGCGGATAATTGTGTAGGATAGAACTTTTTCTCCTAGTCATCTGGATACAAGACGAAACCAATCAATCACAGAGAGCGTTCGATGCTGGTTCGATGCTGATTTTTTAAAATAAAATTAATATTTTTATTCAACAAGGATCGATGCATTAAATTGATCAAAAGTGACAGTCAAGGGTTTTTCACTGTTAAAAAAATCTACTTCATATAAATGTTGTTCTTTCAACTTGGTTCATCAAATAATTCTGCATCATGGTTTCCACAAAAAAATATGAAACTGTTTTCAACATTGATAATAAGAAATGTTTTCTGAGCTGTAAATCAGCATATTAAAATTAATTATCATCATAACTGGAGTAATGATGCCGAAAATTACGCTTTGATCAATTGAATAAATTACAGTTTAGTATGACATAGAAAACAAATAGCCTATGTTAAATTGTAATATTACAGGTTTTACTGTATTTTTGATCAAATAAATGCAGAAGAGAATTAAAAATCTTACAGACCCCAAACTTTTGAACAGTAGGCTAGTGTACAATAGTACTTTTACTATAATTAGGGTAGTTTTGTAAAAGTCACTGACTAATAATTACAGGCGAGTTGAGAGCACAAATTACAAAATATTTAGTAGTCATGAAAACGTTTTCAGATTTAGCATATTAATGATGCATTCACCTCATAAATCATGACACACTGCTCTAGCACAGGAAAGTGCATACAAGTTCAAGTGCATGCTTTTAAAATTAAAAAGTATTGGTATCGGTATTGATATCGGCGATACTGGCCCTGTATTTACTTGGTATCGGATCGATACCAAAATTTGGAGTATCGCCCACCGTCTGGCATGGCATAATTGAAAAGCGTTTTCTTTCTTGCGGGGGGGCGCTTGTCTGAAGTTTAAAATCATTGGTTACCCGTAAGCCAATCACATAACGTTTGGTTATGGCGTGTGTTATGCGCATGCTCAGCCGCATCTAACTTCCACTGTAAACACATGTATGATGCGAAAACAAAACCATTGAGCGAAATACCGGAGTGAACATGGCTGTGAACGACTTTTGCAGATTATGTGAAGTAAATCTGCGCATCCACGGTACAATCAGCGTCTACGTCACGGCTCTCAGCCCGCTCTCTGTTCGTTGATTGGCCGGCTGTTTTCAGGCCGGTGGAAAGCGGAAAGCTATGACGCTGTCTCAGACTGAGTACAGAAGCGAAATGAAATTGAGCGGAAGTACGAAGTCTGACGTAGTCAGGCTACAAACGCCTTACTACAGTCGCTCCTCCGTATGGAAGGCTAAAGGGGCCAAAACTTGTGAAACTGTAGTGTAGTGTTTCCTGCAAGTTACCCTTCCGTCAATGTCGTTGGCTTATGATGGCTGATGAGGTATGCTCAGCGTAGTGGCTGCGTCACTCTATCATGAATAATTCAAATAAAATAAAGGTGTTGTGTCACGTTGACACTGCCAGTCATAACTGTTTGTAATAATTCTCATGACTATTAATGTGGTGATGCACACCTACGTTGTATTGTATTTATTCATGAGATTGTGAACGAGCTCTATAATGGATACGATGAGCCCTACGTCACCTGGCATCTTTAGTTGGGTGCGCGCCCGTGATGCACATCGTATAGTAAATACAGAGACATGAAAACAAACAGCACAAAACATAGCTACTTTCGGTTTTAATAAACACTGTTAAACTTATTACGGTGGGTTGTATACGTTGAAAATAGTTATTTTTTACTTTATTTAAGTTTGTCATGAGTTTGTTGATTCGCGATTAGTGCGACAGCCTGCCATTATATGCAATAAATCAAAATACCGTTGCAGTTGGAATCAATACGATTTGATGTTGTTTCAGAGTTATGAATTATCTTCGACTTCGAATTATCCCCCCATGTCTATTAACAGAGAGTTATTATAGCTATGTTACATTTGGCTAGTGAATGTCCGTATGTCTTAACCCATTTCTCATTTTTTCCCCCAGAGATGACATTTGGTAGTAGCCTGGCTCCGCCCTCCTACGTACTTCCGCTCAATTTCATTTTCCTTCAGTACTACGTCTGGGACTGCTGTATATTCTTAGGTTTCCAGAAATCAATTTTTTGTAGGACCAATCAGCGAATAGAGGGAGTGGCTGAGAACGATGACGTTGATGTGATCACACACATGACTAGCGTCGGCCAATAGTGAGCCTACGTGTGACGTACAACACACAGACGCGCTGCTTTATCAAGACTCGAGGAACAGAGAGAAGGAAATGAATAGTGGAATAAAGTCGTTTTTTTTTTTTTTTTTTTTTGCACAAAAAGTATTCTCGTCGCTTTATAAACTTTATAAAAGACAGACATCTTATTCTAAACATAATCCTCTGATCATTCGGACGACCACACGTTAGCGATTGGTTATGGCAGATCCTGAGTGACTCTGGGCAGATCCAATAGTTTTGAACTTTAACAGAGAACCCGCCTTCAAGGAAGTAAACGTTTCTCAATGGAGCGAGGCCAGACTCTCTGTACAAATGAAATGTACGAGAGTCTGGTAGAACCAGGCTAATTTGGTAGCCTACAAGATAATTAAATAATCGATATCAATTATGTAAAAAAATAATTTAAGTCCTTAAATTAAAAATATGAGCACAACTGGCACAACTAATCAAATAAAATGATGACAAAATGGCAAAAAATAGAAATTGGATGTGTTACAGTTTTGTGTTTCTGAGTTCTGTTTTTGAATCTGGTTCAGTGTTTTTCAGTTTCTGTGATCCATTTTCCCCTGTCTTCTGTTGATTTTTGGTCCAGTCCTGTTTCCCCCGGTCTGTTTTATTATTTCATCCGTGTCACCTGTCTTTTCCTCGTTAGTCTTGTCAGCTGTGTCTTGTTTCCTTGATTAGTTCTCCCCATGTATTTAAGCCCTGAGTTTTGCCTTGTTCAGGTCGGTTCTCGTTTATGTTGGAGTGTTTTCCTGCCTGTCTGTATCGCTGAGTTTCTTTTGAAGTAAATTGTTCGCATTGAAGCCTTTGGACTTTGAGTTTCCTTCCACCTGCACAACAGCCCGTAACAGAAGAACCGACCCAAAAACGACGAACATGGATCCAGCAGTGAAGATCATCCTACTCTCCCAGGAGGATCAGTCCCTCGAGGCCCACACACAGAGGTATTTGGACTTACTACCGTATGTTCATTATGATGACATCAGCCTCTGTGTATTCTTCCGGGCAGGTCTCAATGCTGAGACCAAAGCACGCCTGCCCGGGAATGGGCCTCGGGGGAACTTCGTTGAGTATGTGGACTGGGTGCTGTGGCATAATGGGTGTTCCTTCACCGTGGGCCCGCCAGAGCCAGAGCCAGTCGCCTGCCCGCCAGAGCCAGAGCCAGTCGCCTGCCCGCCAGAGCCAGTTGCCTGCCCGCTAGAGTCCGTGAACGTCGAGATAGAGCCTTCTTCTCCGCTGGTCCCGTCCAGCACAGAGCCTTCTTCTCCGCTGATCCCATCCAGCACAGAGCCTTCTTCTCCGCTGATCCCGTCCAGCACAGAGCCTTCTTCTCCGCTGGTCCCGTCCAGCACAGAGCCTTCCTCCCCGCTGGTCCCGTCCAGCACAGAGCCTTCACCGCTGGTCCCGTCCAGCACAGAGACTTCTTCTCCGCTGATCCCGTCCAGCACAGAGCCTTCTTCTCCGCTGATCCCGTCCAGCACAGAGCCTTCTTCTCCGCTGGTCCCATCCAGCACAGAGCCTTCCTCCCCGCTGGTCCCGTCCAGCACAGAGCCTTCACCGCTGGTCCCGTCCAGCACAGAGACTTCTTCTCCGCTGGTCCCGTCCAGCACAGAGCCTTCTTCTCCGCTGGTCCCGTCCAGCACAGAGCCTTCATCTCCACTGGTTCCGTCCAGCACAGAGACTTCTTCACCACTGGTCCCGTCCAGCACAGAGACTTCTTCACCGCTGGTCCCGTCCAGCACAGAACCTCCTTCTCCGCTGGTCCCGTCCAGCACAGAGACTTCTTCACCGCTGGTCCCGTCCAGCACAGAGACTTCTTCACCGCTGGTCCCGTCCAGCACAGAGACTTCTTCACCGCTGGTCCTGTCCAGCACAAAGCCCTCTTCACTGCTGGTTCCGTCCAGCACCGAGCCCTCATCGCTGGATCTGCCCAGCACCGAGCCCTCATCGCTGGATCTGCCCAGCACCGAGCCCTCATCGCTGGATCTGCCCAGCACCGAGCCCTCATCGCTGGATCTGCCCAGCACCGAGCCCTCATCGCTGGATCTGCCCAGCTCAGAGCCCTCTTCGCCGCTGTTCCTGCCCAGCTCAGAGCCCTCTTCGCCGCTGGTCCTGCCCAGCTCAGAGCCCTCTTCGCCGCTGGTCCTGCCCAGCTCTAGATCCTCTTCATCGCTGGCTCAGGACTCCATACTGGGGAGCCTCCCCAAGAAAATTTGGGGGGGGGGGGGGGGGGGGGGGGTGCATACGCCCATGTACCAGCCTTTTCCACCATGGCCATTCGAAGGGTCTGCACCGCCATGGCCGCCCGAAGGGTCGTCTCCGCCATGGCCACCCGAAGGGTCCGCACCGCCATGGCCACCCGAAGGGTCCGCGCCGCCATGGCCGCCCGAAGGGTCCGCGCCGCCATGGCCGCCCGAAGGGTCGTCTCCGCCATGGCCACCCGAAGGGTCCGCACCGCCATGGCCGCCCGAGAGGTCGTCTCCGCCATGGCCACCCGAAGGGTCTCCTCCGGCATGGCCGCCCGAGGGGTCGTCTCCGCCATGGTCGCCCGAGGGGTCGGCTCCGCCGTGGCCACACCCACAGCCTGCTCCGCCCTGGCCACACTCACAGCCTGCTCCGCCCTGGCCACACCCACAGCCTGCTCCGCCCTGGCCACACCCACAGCCTGCTCCGCCCTGGAGGCTTCCTGCCTTGTCTCCCTTGCCTTGTCTCCCCCGTCAGCCTCCAGGGCGCACACCTTCCCACCCCTTTGTTGGTCTTTCTACGGCGCGAGGACGCACCTACCGGGAGGGGGGAGTTATGTTACAGTTTTGTGTTTCTGAGTTCTGTTTTTGAATCTGGTTCAGTGTTTTTCAGTTTCTGTGATCCATTTTCCCCTGTCTTCTGTTGATTTTTGGTCCAGTCCTGTTTTCCCCGGTCTGTTTTATTATTTCATCCGTGTCACCTGTCTTTTCCTCGTTAGTCTTGTCAGCTGTGTCTTGTTTCCTTGATTAGTTCTCCCCATGTATTTAAGCCCTGAGTTTTGCCTTGTTCAGGTCGGTTCACGTTTATGTTGGAGTGTTTTCCTGCCTGTCTGTATCGCTGAGTTTCTTTTGAAGTAAATTGTTCGCATTGAAGCCTTTGGACTTTGAGTTTCCTTCCACCTGCACAACACCCCGTAACATTAGGCTATTATAAACTTCATTATAAACTGAATAACACAATAAATAAGTAAAGATAGATGACAGACAGACCCTTACGAATATAGGCTAACAGTTTTACTATAGTAAAATAATAATAAATTGGTCTTCTGTGGTGGTCGACAGTGCGGTGAGGGTGAGAGTGCGCGCGAGCGACCGGGGCGTCTCTCTCTCTCTCTCTCTCTCTCTCTCTCTCTCTCTCTCTCTCTCTCTCTCTCTCTCTCTCTCTCTCTCTCGAATGTGGAGAATGTTGTCAAGGCTGGATCTGGATTTTCCCTTTGCCTGCAGAGATTAGGCCAAAGGACAAAGTCCTCCGGCTGGTCCTGACATGAAAACTTGATACAGAAGCAGAAACAATCTCTCTCACTGACCTTGATTCTGCAGTTGCGCAACTCTTCTGAGTGACTGTAACATACTGAACAAAAACAATTTAAATTGTTTTTTTTTTACTGTAGGCTGTATGTCCAAATAATGAAACAAAATCATTCTGCAGCCATCCTGATTTACTACTTTTTTTTTAATAAAAAATACTATTAGAGACTAACCTCGGCTTTCAGCTGATATTGCAATTAGTTGTGTTTGGAATAACTATTAATGATATAGTTATTATTTAAATTCACTGTAAATTTTCTGCTAGTATTTTATATTTTATATTTGTGTTAGCATTTGAACATGTGCCGATCCGCTGTGCAGGAAATCGTGTTGCATCTGTTCAGGTGTTAGGTGGCTGATGATCTAGCCTGGCTGCAGTAGCCTACTTTTTACGACGAAATATCCTTATTTTATTATTATTATTATTATTATTATTATTATCATCAATAGTATTATTATTATTCTGGTATAATGCTAGCTAATACATATAGGCTAATTTATTTTGATAAGATTTATATTTCACGAAATAAAACAAACTAATTATAGGCTATAATCTTTGGGCGACAGTGCAAAACCCTGAATCATCAATTAGTTAAATTTTCACATTTATTAGAAATTCAATTTCGTACATATCCTAACATAACAGATCCATTTATGAATGGACTTTGATTCCAGTGGTGGCTGCATTGTTTCCGATTTGTGTGATTCAAACATTTCCAATAACTCACTTAATAAGTCCAAAAGTCAAACTGTATTGAAAAAATATTTATGTAATATTTTACAAAATTCACAACATGTTTTTATCTACCGACATATTCTGCTTCAATCCATATTTGTTGGTATTTAGACTTTCAAAAAAATTGTAACCCGTCGGCGCCTCCGTGTCGTGATTATCTATTTTCTACTATAGGCTATATATTTCTTATTTATTACATCCAGGCAATTGGTTGATGAAACATTGATTAAAATTAAGATACAATTAATACAAAACGAAATTAAATTTAAAGACAGACTTTGTGCTTTCTGCTTGAGGTCTCTGTGAAAGTTTTAAAGCAGTCTTTTAGTGCTGCTTTCAGAGCGCTCACGTCCTGGAGGACTGTCCCATCCGTAACATTGATTTTTTTTTGTGAAATTTATTTCTAAATAAATGCGACTCATAGTCCAGTGCGACTTATATATGTTTTTTTCCTCTTCATGACGCATTTTTTTGACTGATGTGACTTACAGGCCTACTCCGGAGTGACTTATAGTAGATGTACATTAGTGGTGTGATCAGGAGTTATCAAGTTCAGAAATTGCAGTAGCCTATATACAAAGGTAAATTTTTGCTGCATGTTTGTGTTGGCGAACTCACCCCTAATCATTTACGCACTGAGAAAAAACATATACATGGTTGGATAACAGACAAGGCAGTCGGTCTGATTTGTAACTCAGCTGCCGATTTTGCATGTCCACACCTGGTGTCACGATCCACACCCGGGAAACAGGGGTTACATCCAAAAGCAGTTTAATAGGAAAATCCGTTACTCAAATCCAGTCCAGGCAGGGGTCAAAACCAAAGTAGCAATCCAACATAAACAGGCACAAGACAAACGGGCAAGAACAGAACTCGGAAGTGGTGTGATAATTACAAGGACTCCGTGACACATACAAAAAAAGACAGGGTTATATACACAGGGAAATGACAATGCTAATGGGGAGTTGGCTCAGTGCAATGATTAGTGACAAAGGACAGCTGAGTGCAATGAAGAAACAAGGATCATGGGGAATGTAGTTCAGAATGTGACAGACACCGTGGGGAAGGAGGACATCTAGTGGTGACCCAGGGAACACAAACCAGACACTGTGACATAACCCCCCCTCTACGGAGCGGCTACCAGACGCTCCAAGACGTGACAGACAAAACAAGAGTCCAGGCGGGAGGTAGACTGGTGGAGGATCAGGGGGAGGGATGGGGGGCCAGGTCCATGGAGGGAAACGGGGACAGGGAGTGACAGTTCATCTGGCGGCCAGGGCGGAGACGACAGTCCATCTGGCGGCCAGGCGGAGACGACTTTCCCTCGAGTGGCCAGGGCGGAACAGGTCGTGCAGGTGGCCAGGGCTGAAACGACAGTCCATCGGGCGGCCAGGGCGGAGACTCTCCCTCGGGCGACCAGGGCGGATACTTTCCTTCGGGCGGCCAGGCCGGAGACGACCCTTCGGGAGGCCACGGTGGAGACGACCCCTCGGGCGGCTATGGCACTGGAACAGACACCACCGGCTCAGGAACTGGAACAGACACCACCGGCTCAGGAACTGGAACAGACACCACCGGCTCAGGAACAGACACCACCGGCTCGGCGGCGGCCATCATTCAGTACTGGGCTTAAATGAAAGCCTAAAAGGTCCCCTTTCCAACAATACCAAGCACCATATTATAAAATATTGACAATATCCCTAGCATGAGCCTAAACCAGATATACACCAGATTTCAAAAACGGAATTTATTTTAGGGGGTTAGTAACTTCATGAGCTGAAAAAAAGTGATTTCGCAACCACCGCTGCACTGCTATCGTGATTTTTCTAGTACTAGGGGTGTATACCTTGCCAAAAAACAATGATAGCATTTGCCCCCCCAGATGATACAGATGGACCAAATTTGGGGCCCTGGCTCATGGACTATTTGGGAAGATGTTCTGTTTATGTTTTGTTGACATGTCGAGTGTTTTCGGTATTATATTTCGTTTTTTAGACTATAATTGCTAATTATTATGACCGCCGCTAGCGTAGCTAGCGAAAGCGGTCATATAGGGATTGTCAAAGTTTTTTTTTTTTTTTTTTTGTCAATCTACTGAATTTTCCGTCAACGATACCAGGGACACCGAAACACCGGGGAACATGACATTTGGTGGGCATGTAGCCCCACTAGACTTTTACGGAAAAATTTCATTTGGTCCCCGGGGGGGTTGCAGTTTTTCCTAAATAACTACTTGAACCGTGGAACCGAGGATGAAGAAATTTTTATGGTATGTTGGTCTTAAGGGCCCACATCAACCTAGCCCATAATCACTCATTTGTGATTTGCGCCCCTCCCATAAAAAATTAAAATGCAATATTATTCTGCTTTAATCGCCCCTATCTTCAGTGAAGATGTTCAGAACTGCACCATATTTCATGTGTATGATTAACCTGACATCCTCTGGGGGTATGCTAAGTTTCGTAGAATTTCATCCATGGGGGGGTATAAAATAAGTTAATTTATGTGCACATTTAGTGACTGTACACTCATCGGCCTGTAGATGGTGCTGTTGAGCGAAGGGTTGCTGGTTTAGGATGATACTGTCACACACACACATGCAGGAATACAAACAAACGCAAGCATGCACACACACTGACATCCACACGCACAGACACACACCCATACACACACATACAAATCCACATGCACAGACACACACACACAAACACACATGCGCACACACAAACACACACACATACACACACACACAGACAGACATGCACATACTACTACTTTTTTTAGGTATATACATAAACACGCAATACAGCCAAATTGCTCCACGTCATTTATTTTTGTGGAAAGCCAGTGCAGGCCTGAGCGGCGGTCATATTTTGTACCGCCATGCGGTACATCTAGTTGGGATATTGTTCAGCAGCTAGCTAAATTCGGTTATAAATGTGGCATGCAATATATGTAACTGACAGAGATGGGCACAAATACATCAAAAAGTACTTAATTACAAATTACAAATACTTACTCATCAAATGTATTTAAATTAATTTAAACAAATTTAGTATTTAATTAAAATTCAAGTAATTTGTCATTTGAAAATACAAAAATACAAACAAAATGTACAGTCTTTTGTATAGTGTGGGAGTAATGTGTGGCGTTAGATACATGTAAGAGAATAGAATATCGCAATATCATCGTTTAGTGCAGAAGATGTGCTTTTAACGTACATGTTGCCACATACTGTCATAATAAAAGATAATTATGCCTATAACACTATATTTATATCATATTAGCCTACACAAAAACTAGTTAACGCTGATGTGAGGGTGTTTCTAATACCGCGGCTGTGACAAAGTTGACAACTTTCTTTCTTCCTACTGCCATTATCTATTTTTTTACTTTTTTTGAAAGTTGTGAAAACGCTGTTGTGGCGTTTTTCTTTTGCTATTTGAGCAAATGGGAACACAAAAAATATATTTAATGTAGTCTTTCATTCACTGCTATAGAAGTTTACACAACTATGACGCCTTCCACTTCTGAGAAACCCAGAAATGTGAACAGGGTCAATAGGATGTGTCACATCACGTGATTTACTTGCCAAAAACTGTGATAGTCAATTTGGTAGTCATATTTGTATTTTAAGTCTATGGTCCTAGGGATAGTTCACCCAAAAATGAAAATTAGCCCATGATTTACTCACCCTCAAGCCATCCTAAGTGTATATGACTTTCTTCTTTCAGAAGAATACAACCAGAGTTATATAAAAAAAATGTCCTGGCTCTTCCAAGCTTTATAATTGCAGTGAATGGCTGTATATTTTTTGAAGTCCATCAAAGTGCATCTATCCATCATAAAAGTGTGTCTATCCATCATAAAAGTGCATCTATCCATCATAAAAGTGCATTTATCCATCATAAAAGTGCGTCTATCCATCATAAAAGTGCATTTATCGATTATAAAAGTGCATCTATCCATCATAAAAGTGTGTCTATCCATCATAAAAGTGCATTTATCCATCATAAAAGTGCATCTATCCATCATAAAAGTGCATTTATCCATCATAAAAGTGAGTCTATCCATCATAAAAGTGCATTTATCGATTATAAAAGTGCATTTATCCATCATAAAAGTGCATCTATCCATCATAAAAGTGCATTTATCCATTATAAAAGTGCATCTATCCATCATAAAAGTGCTCCACAGGCTCTGGGGGGTTAATAAAGGCCTTCTGAAGTGAAGCAATGCGTTCATGTAAGAGAAATATCCATATTTAAAACTTTATCGACTAAAATATCTAGCTTCTGGCAGACGGCCTAAGCAAGTCGCCTTACTCCACAAGAGAAACACTTGATGATGTATGATGTCGAATGTAGGAGTAGTGTAAGCTTTGACGCCTCTCGCGGTTCAAACAAACAGGACTGGCCAACAAACTCAAACTTCTTTTTCAAAGATTTGCTCTATCTTCTGCGCTTCCGCGTTCGTCATTACGTCATGTGTCAGGTCAAGTGTTACTCTTTCGCCGTGAATTGATGTGTACGGCTGTCTGCCGGAAGCTAGATATTTTAGTCGTTAAAGTATTAAATATGGATAGTTTTCTTACACGAACGCATCGCTTCGCTTCAGAGCCTGTGGAGCACTTTTATGATGGATAGATGCACTTTTATAATGGATAGATATACTTTGATAAACTTCAAAACTTAAACGGCCATTCACTGCCATTATAAAGCTTAGAAGAGCCAGGACATTTTTTATATAACTCTGATTGTATTTGTCTGAAAGAAGAAAGTCATATAAACCTAGGATGGCTTTAGGGTGAGTAAATCATGGGAAAATCAAAGGGAAACTATCCCTTTAAGCCTGGTGATGAAAGTTAATATATGCGAAATAAAATTATATATTTTAAAAAGTATTTTAGTATTTTAAATACAAATTACTGTCTCTTGAAGTATTTAATTACAAATTACATTTCATTTATTTTTGTTAAGGAAAATACAAAGTACAAAATACTCAAAAGTAATTAAATATGTATTTCAAATACATGTAATTAAAATACTGCCCATCTGTTGTAACTGTGATGAAGAAGGCAGGGAATTGACGAGGAGGAGGGACAAATTGGCATTGTTAAGCAGTGTATTTATGGGAATAAAAAATAAATTCCCCCTGGGTTTATTAAAGTATTTCTGATTCTGATTCTGATTCTTTAGCGAGTCTACTGTTGTGTATTTTCACAACAGAGTTTTGACTTAATTTCCGTGTGTTCCTAGTGTGTTTTTATACTTTTCTAGTATCACTCATTTAAATGGGAAGCTTTTTATATCTTGTATGTTATACCTTTTGTACCCTTCTGTCATTGTATTCATAGTTTTTATTGTTAATAAACAAACCACATCCATCCCCCGCACTTTTGAAAAGCTTGCTACGCCCCAACCGTTTACAAAAACAGATAATTTGTTACAAAGGAAGCCAGAAACAAAGATGATCAGGTGATATAGTTTTAACCATCATGAAGTAGTGACCAAAAATGACCAAACTGACCAAAAATGGTTATTTGTCATTACTAGATTATTTTCACCAATTAAAATTTCCTGCCACAGATCATACATTCTGAATTGTGATTTTTAAAATACATTGTGGGGGAAATTATTTTAGACACACAGACTTCAAAAATTAGCATATGAATCTCAACAATGGTGACATGCTTCATGCAGCAATGCATACTGGGAGCCACCATATTATAAAACTAATGTCACTATTGTTGAGATTCATAAGCTGATTCTTGATATATGTGTGTGTGTGTGTGTGTGTGTGTGTGTGTGTGTGTGTGTGTGTGTGTGTGTGTGTGTGTGTGTGTGTGTGTGTCTGTGTGTGTGTCTGTGTCTGTGTCTGTGTCTGTGTGTGTGTGTCTGTGTCTGTGTCTACGTTGTCTTTTCTCACAATGTATTTAGAAATTAAAATTCAAAATGTTTGATCTGTGCCAAAAAAAGTATTGATGGTAAAAATTTGTTAATAACAAGTAACCTCTTTTGGTCAGGGATGACATTTGTCAAAGTTTTTCTTTATGATGATGAAATATATATATTACCTGATCATCTTTGTTTATGGTTTACTTTGCAACAAATTATGTGTTTTGGTAAACACTTTTACAAAGACAACAATTAACATTAAAAAAATATTAAGAGTCAAACAAGCCCACTAAATGAAACACTGATCACCATAATGATGACAAAACATTTTCAATAAAACATCAACATCTAAAACTCTGTTCATTCTCAAAAATAACTTCTGTAGATGAATGACAGAAATAAGGTCAAACTGGTTTGTAATAAGAGAGATTTCACATCTTTTCAGTTGATTTAATCTAAGGCTGTGTTTGGAAGTCAGTTGTAGTTCTTGTGTTTCTCTTTTCTTCAATGATTCTGCTTGTTATCATCAGGTGTCTTCAATAATCGAACAATCATCACTCAGTTAATCACTTAATTATCTAATTAACTCTAACACTGCTTCAGTGTTACTTTTAACACCCTGCTGGTGGTTACCAGTGGTGTTAATTTAACACCGGGGAATTTACTGTGTAGCAAAATTTCTGTACAGCCTCTTAAAACCAAGTTTTAAAGAGCACTGGGGTCTAAGATTTTGGCGAATTTTATTCATTTTTACCAAAAATTCAAACAAACAAACCAAAATAATAGACATGATTTTCTCAGGCCACAGCCCACATGTAAAATTAGATTGGTTATTAAACATATGATGTATATATATATAAAAATGAATACAGATGAAGGACAGTTGATAACAATTCCAGTTCAGTTTATTCCCCTAATATTGACATTTATGTTGTTTACAGAGCAGATGTACTTTTGTCTTTATTTTTATTTTGTGCTGTACTATTTGTTTACTATGTTATTTCTGTTTCAAAAGGCAGCAATAAATAACACTTATTGTACTTAAATCTAAAGAGTGTATAATAATTGTGATAATCGTGAAACCGTGATTATTCCTCAGACTATAATCGTACCAACAAAATCTATAATCGTTGCATCCCTACATGCGGCTGGAATAAAACCATCCGTAATATTTCTCTGTCGATTGTCTCCGCGCTTCAACTCTGAAAGTACTGCACAACTGCTCCTGATGTAAAACAATTAAATGATTTGTTGGTTTGACGGCCTCGCATTACGCTGCGGATTTAAATGTGAGGCATGAACTGAAATTACAGTAGTCTGCATTTGAAGTGGCTCAAAACCTTTCATCAAAGTTATACATGAATTTTGAACAATACCCGTTCTTGTCTTAGGACAACTTTGATCATTTTTTTTGATCCACTTCAAATGTTGACTACTGTATTTTAATACATTTCATGTTGTAAATTTTATGCAGTTAACATTTCTGAATTTAGGCTATTTGACAACTTTTTGTGTAATTTTTGAGGACAGTGGAGCTGCATGATACATTTTTTAAAAGATCTCAATCTCGATTCAAACACCCACGCAATCTTATTCCTATATGGCAAAATCTTCACAGTTCACACCGGAACATTCAAATCTGTTTGCATTGTCGCTGACACAGAGAGAGCAGTTGTCAATATATAGGTATGAAACAGCTTTACTTTCACATTATTTTTTCCTTACTACTATTTTTATTACTTGTTTTAATAATTTTTATTGAATGGGAACCGGAACCGAAACCGTAATCGTTGGGTGGAACCGGAATTGGAAAATTTCTTAAGATTCCCAACCCTAATTATAAAGCACCATAATGTTTTTGTGAACTATATTCCAAGTTTTCTGAACAATTCCTTAGTTTAATGTAAGGTACAGATGGATATTTAAATCGTTAGATTCAAGTTCACGTAAGTGCTTCCCTCTGCTGCCGCTGTCAGTCATTCTCCATTCAGCATTCAAACAGCGCATCACGCTCGGTAGGATGAAACTCTGTCCAAGATGATTCAATGTTCCTATTATTATATTTGATCTGTAGATAAAGGTCTATGGTTTTGTATAAACGGACTTCATCTGGCTGGAGTTTCACATGTTACTTTCTCCCGGCCCGGGTATCTGTTAGATCACAACACTGGTGTAGAGAATAGAGCACTATAACTGTTCTTCACACGCACACAAAAAAAATAAAACTGTTAAAAGATAAGGCTCAATAAACTATTGCATATATTTATATTACACTACTCATCAATATGTTGCTTCAAGTGCATAAATCTGCGCACAGGATGCGCATAAGCGCTTTGTGTCTCTCTGTATTGGAGCCTTTCATATTACAATACTTTTGCCCAGCAGCACAGCCATGTGGGGCCCAAATGGGTTTGACCTGGGCTATCTAACTGGGACCCAGCCAGTTTTGCCCCCAGTTTCCATGTAGGCCCCACATGGGTTTGCCCAGATGAAATGAACACTGCTTAGTGTGCACACTACAGGCTGTTTAATGTAACACTTAATCAGTTTTGGAGGTAATGAGATAATTAAGTGATTGAATAATGATTGTGCATTAATGATGAACACCTGCTGTTAACAAGCAGAATCACTGAAGGAAAGAGAAACACAAGAACTACTTCCAGCCACAACCTTCGATGAAATCAACTGAAGATAAAATACATTACATCTCTCAAGATCTGATTAAACAACTCCACAAACAGCATTACCAGCTTCACTTATTACTAACCAGACTGACTTTATTTCTGTCAGACATCTACAGAAATACTTATTGAGAATTAAGAAGAGGTTTAGATGTTGATTACTTATTTGAAAGTAATAGTTTGGTTTGATGTTACCATTGTGGCGATCAGTGTGTGCTTTAGTCGGGCTCTTGACTTTTTAACATTAGTTTTTCTCAGGCAGCTGTGTCTGTTTGTTATGGTAAGAACAGCAAGAGAAAATATAACCAGATGCTGTAAGCTGATTAAGGTATCATTAAAACCTTAAAAAAAAAACTTTTTTTACCCAAAACATTTTTTACTTAGCAGAGTCTGTCTTTTGATATTGTACCTTAACCTTTAAAAGAAACGGTATATATATGTACCTTTTAATGCTTGGGGACATATATGTACCTTGGGGGACAGAAATGGACTCCTACTGTACCCCTATTTCTGACAGTGTAGAACTGAGTTCCTAGAACTACCCGTTGCGAAAGCCCCTATAAACCGGAAAACTTTTGCCGATAATCCCCCTCCCCCATTGCATACAGCAATATAGTATGTTGTGGATAACCATCATTAGTCAATCTGTGGATGTTGATCACAGTATTAAATATAAGATAAATATGACATTTAAGGTGGCTAATTTCTGATCTCCTTGTTTGCATCATCTCTGTCCACAGGAAAAAACTCTCTGAAATATTTCTGCACATCTGTCTCTGGAGACAATGACGACTTTACTGCTGTTGGTCTGCTCAGTGACGTTCAGTTTATATACTTTGACATCAACACAATGAAAGCTTCACCAAAAACGGATTGGATGCGAAAGAATGAAAAATCAGATCACTGGAAGAAACAGACACTGTCATTGATTCGTCATCACTTGATTTTAAGCAATGTCTGGACAAAGTCAACAGGTATGCTGGACACTCCATCACAAATACACTCACACATATTACATTTCTGACTTCTGATAACGTGACCCAGAAAGGTGAAAATGGAGCTTAGAATATTTATTGGTAGCTGAAAGAATAATCAAATTAAAAATCCCACAGGAATTTAGCACATGTTGTTGAATACAATTTTACATTTAAACATGTCGCTATGGTGACTGCTGACAAAACAATGACCATCCTGTTGAATCATGTAGATTACTGTAAATATAAAATAATATCATCTGACACGTTACTTTACAGTAAATACCTAGACAAGGCAAACTGGGATTTATGTGCATATTTACAAAGCATGAAAAAATGAAAAAAGGATGTCAGTCTTTTTGATGAAGATGTTGAAGTTGATTTGCAGTGTAACAGCACATGAAGCACAGAGTTGGCAGTGTCGGCGCCCATTTCCACTTCAGATAAAAATTCTACATTTCTTTTAGAGCTGCTTGAATTCAACCCACTTTGTTTTCATCATTAATTTGAAATAAAATTGCATTACATATTAATAAACTGTATAGCTTATATACAATTATGTTATTGTTGAATTATTTATTGATAAAATTATAGCCTAAATTATTAGGTAGCCTCTTCATGTTTGTGATGTTTGTCATCACGTATTTTTTAAATATTATTCATCATGTATGATAGATTCTGACAATAAAAAAATAAATCAGGTTTGAGTATTTGACATAAATTACAACGGACATATATTCAAAGCCTGTCACAAAAATAATCATTATGCAAAGAAGTGCATCCAACGGCGTTGAGGAAGGTATAATGTGTGTGTGTCTTTTCAGCACTCTAGTGGAGTTCACTTAATTTTTTTAATTTAGTTTCACTTTTACTCAAGCAATTCCCAATCATAATAGTAAGCGTGTTATTGTTGCATAAACTTCACACTGTAGCAACTATTTAAACTGGTGCCAGACTAAAAGACATAGACAGAAACGTTGAAATATGAACTATAGACAGGAAGGCAAACTTTCAATGCTAAATTTATATACATGTACGACACAAGGATGTTTTTATGTTCAATAATAAAACGCAGCATGATATAAAAGTAGGCTAGTATGAGTGCTTACTATAATGGTGGATATTATAATGTTTAGATCCGTGTTTACTGTTACTGTGTTTGTGAATATTTGCACAAATGTAGATATGTATAATATGGTAACAATAATGTTTCATAGTTTGGAGCGCATACAGAGAACAGTAAATGTTCTCTGTATGCACTGAGTTTGAGTCACTCGCGCTGTACGTTTGAAAAGCAAAACACGCCAAACATTAGGCTTCATGTTTTTACTCCAATCTCATTTCATAACGTCATAACGAATGGAAACATTTGAAGTAACATATGATAATCAATATATAATTTTTTCACCTCACTAAGCCTCCTGAATGAAATGACAAAACAAGGTTATGGATGTCTTGGAATGTGTTGTGTAAATAGGTCTAATTGCAGAATTTGTAGGAATTCTGTCTATGGTGTTTCCCACTGGTCACTATTGTGAGCGAGTATAAAACCTAATATTTCACTAACTTAACCAATATAAAATCAAAGAGGGTATAAAGTTTGTTTGTTAGGGAGGCCCAAGGAGTAAAATGCATGTACTCAAACTGCAAGAAAAAAATTTGGGATTAAACGGTTAATCAAAGAACAAAGGGGAACAGAGAAAATTACTCACTGCTCTTGACTAAAGAACTTTTGTAGCTTTAAAGGAGAACTCCGGTCAATTTTAACATTGAGCTCATTTTTTTGTACATTTGGAGTGCTGTCAGTACAGAGAACAATGACAAAAATCGGTGTTGCCTACACCGTGTTATCCTCTTTTTAAATTTGCACAACTCGACAATCGACTACTGTGGACTTCAACCGAAAACAGGATGTAAATACAGGTATGTGCGCTGGCTGAATAAACATAATTTTTTATATATTTATTTCACATCTACTGCAGTCAGATTCACCCGCGTTCACTCCGAAGGAATCACTCACATTGGCTGTGCACTTGTAATGACACATCAAGGATGTTAAGAGCCTAAAAGCAGGTTTAAAACTTGCCCCATTGAAGTCAACAGGGTGCACATTTTAAAAAGAGGATATCTCGGTGTAGGCAACACCGATTTTTGTCGTTGTTCTCTGTACTGACAGCACTCCAAATGTACAAAAAAATGAGCTCAATGTTTAAAATGTTAAAATCAATCATAAAAAAATGCCATTAAACAAGTATTTAAAATATACTGTCTTTATGTTGTCTCTATTAATTTGGACATTGAAATTATTACATTATAAAATATATTAAAACCGTAAGTGTTTTTAATTATGATTAATCACTAAAAATGTGTGATTTAATCTAGCTATTTTTTTAATCGATTGACAGCAGCACTACTATACTGTATATTAGATACTTTTATTCCCCTCATCTGTAGCCTAGCAATGCCCCTCTTGCCCAAGCCTAGCTACACCAGTACTTTAAGCTGTAGTGAACTCAGAACAGATTGCCAGGCTAAGTATATTGCTAAGGCATTTCTCCCACGAACAGCTGCCATTTTGTTTGCGTAGAGTGTATGTTGTTCATATAATTTAAAATCTTGTTGCCTCAGGTAAGCACACATACCAGCTAATATATGGCTGTGAATGGAATGATGAAACTGGACAAATAAATGGGTTCCAGCAGTATGGATATGATGGAGAAGATTTCCTGTTTCTGGATTTTAAGAGGGAGAAATGGATATCCGAAATGGACCAAGCATTCAGCATTCAAGAGAGGTGTAACAATGAAACCATCCGGTTTCAGTACTGGAAAAACTACCTTGAAATTGATTGCGTCGAGTCTTTAAAGGAGTTCCTGCAGTTTGGAAAGAGGAGCCTGGAGAAAACAGGTACATGATTATTATTAGTTAGTGCATAAAAACAATGTCAGTCATTTTTACATGTGATGTATGTATATATCACAGAGTTATTTCTGTATGCATAAATCTGTTAATGAGACAAAATAGCAAAGATGGATTGGTCGATGGGGTGGTTGTATGATAGATGGTTGGATGGATAACTGATTGAAAGATAAATAGTGCATTCTAATTTAACCCTCTGATGGTCTTTATTTATGTCTACACTTGAGGTTTTTGGGGTCTCTAGAGACCCCAGACAATAACATTTAATTTTGTAACAAGATAATAGTTTTTTTTTTTTACAAATGTAATTTTATTCTGTGTGTTAATGTTTTTACTCAACATTTGTGCAGTTTTTGGAGAATTTATGATATTTTTTAAATTTCTATAAATAAATAAATAAATAAATAAATATTTAAATAGCCTTTTTACAAAAAAACAGCATTTGATGTAAAATTCCCTTTATAAAAGACCCAGATTTCTAACTTTCATTCATGGGGATAACATGGATAATTTTAAATGGTTTAATGTAACATTTTTGCCCATTTTTTGGAAAATAAAATTCTTTTTAAAATAAAAAATAATAATTTTAACCACTATATGGCTATAGAGCTCCAGTATATGCTATTTGCTATTAGACTACCTGAAATATATCTTTTCACAAGTTGGATTCAGTTGGATTCATATCTAAATATTATAAAATCACAATTATAACAAAAATAAAATATTTTTGTCAAAGTTTAGCATTTTTTTGTACCAAAAAACCCCAGTTTTTCAATAATGTTACATTATGATTAGAATCAAACCTGAACAAAATGTTACAAAGATAAATGTTGGAGTCTTAAGATTTTATCATTTATTTCAATCATTTATTTTTAATCTAATTCTAGATTCTAGACACACACACAATTGTGTGTGTGTGTGTGTCTGAGAGATAAAGAGATAGAGAGAGTGTGTGAGTACACATTGTCGATGTGCCAGTGTCACCACACCACTTTATATTTGTAGTGGTTCTGCATTTTGGATGATTTTATTTGACAAATTCTAGCCTTACAAATGTTCCTGTGTGTGTGTGTGTGTGTGTGTGTGTGTGTGTGTGTGTGTGTGTGTGTGTGTGAGAGAGAGAGAGAGAGAGAGAGAGAGAGAGAGAGAGAGAGAGAGTGTGTGAGTACACATTGTCGGTGTCAGTGTCACCACTTTATATTTGTGTTGGTTCTGCATTTTGGATGATTTTATTTTACAAATGATAAGAGAACAGTTTTTATAGTCTCAAAAATGTATTCCTCTATATGTGTGTGTGTGTGTGTGTGTGTGTGTGTGTGTGTGTGTGTGTGTGTACACGCGTGTTGTGAGCAATATAATTTAGCATTGTGGATGTTTTTTGCATTGGTGGAAGTGTGCCACTTAATTTGTGCCATTTCTGTCGATGTGTTCTGTGTTGTTTCTGATTTTGATGATGAATTGTGTCTATTTTGATTGTGTCACAATTTTTGTCACGCCAACATAAAAACAGATATCATTCCAATTTAATTTTTTTTTTGTAGATCTAGAAAGTGTTGAGAGCCGTAGAAGGTTTCATACCATTTGGACAAAGGGAACATTTTTTTTAAATTTGAGTAAAAGCCATTTGGGGTCCCAAAAGACCCCATAAACCATCAGAGGGTTAAGTGTTATTTAAGCAAACAGATTTCCTCGTACATTGTTTAACAGCATTAAAAGCATATAAACAGAATTATGTGTAAATAACCATTTACCATGCAATAACCATTTTAAATGTGCAAAGTTTATCTACTTGGTTAAAGGTGAACTAAGTAACTTTTTTACCTTAACTGAACAGCTTCGGAGTCATTGGAATGGTTATAATACTTATTTCGGGTTGAATGGTGGTCGTTTCGCACCCCCCTGGTGCCCGTGAGCGGAAAATATGCACTTGCAACTTTGGGGTGGCGGGCCGCTGGCCGCCGCGTCAGGAAGTATCGCGTGATATCAGGTCTCGCGATGTAAACAACTGCTTTACGGCCAAAAGAAATCTGCTCAAATACTGTCATTATTGTGCTCCCTCACGCTGTCCGAACCTGAATGAAGAAGACGTTTTAAAGAATGTCCCATCTGCTTGGATGACGTTGATCTACTAGCCTCTGGTGTCTGAGAATCGCCAACGAGTTTTTACAACAGTGTTGTCAAATATCTATTCCGAAGCTGTGGGGGGAGCTCTAGAGAGAAACCTGCGAGCAAAAAGCGAGAATACAGCGAAGAAATCCCGAAGCTACTGAGTGCTGCTTTAACTTCAATGGTATTGTAGGAGCCATTTGCTGTATTGAAAAATGTTTTGTTGTCCACTGAGTGGCACTGTGACTCAATATTAGACCACCTAAGTAACAAGTGTGTGCTAATTGGGAAGCACCTAGTTTTAGGAAGCAACCAGTTTTTGACCAGTCATGTTCTTCCTTCTCATGGTGATCCCCTGCTTGAAGTCCTAAAAAGGCAAGAGGAATTAAATGTGTATCGTAAGAGAAAACTTTTAATGAAAAGGATCGTTTATATTTCCTCGAGCACTTTACCAGCAGACAGCCTAAATTCAATTCAATTCAATTCACGTTTATTTGTATAGCGCTTTTCACAGTACACATCATTTCAAAGCAGCTTTACAGAAAGTGCATGAGTCCATATTACAATTTAGAGTATTCTGTTATCAGGAAACTGTAAGTTATGTATTTCAGAAATGTGTATATATACAAAATCACAGGTAGCCTAGCTAAACATTTATTAATTTAAACAATGTAGTAATTTAATGCAGATACAATGAGCTCATTGAAGTAATGAATACTTATTTGTTAACAAATGATTATGACATTTAGAAAATATAGCATTGGTGCATGTTAATTCAGAGTTTGCATCATCTGAAGTCTTCGCAGGAGTTGGCACCGGCTCTTCATAGGTTTTGGGCATCTGAAGTCTTCATAATAGGCTGGATCCAAACTGTAGCTGACAAACTCTCTACTAGCTACCTCAGGATGGGCATCCCAATATAAAACAGAGAAGCAAATAGAAAATAATTAGCGTAGCTGCTGTTCATAATATTAAGCAAGAATCTTCTTCTTTTTCTTTCGGCTGCTCCCATTAGGGGTCGCCACAGCGGATCATCCGTCTCCATACCACCCTGTCCTCTACATCTGCCTCTTTTACCCCAACCACCTGCATGTCTTCCCTCACCACATCCACGAACCTCCTCCTTGGTCTTCCTCTTTTCCTCCTTCCTGATGGCTCCATCCTCAGCATTCTCCTACCAATATAATTCATGTCCCTCCTCTGCACATGTCCAAACCATCTCAATCTCGCCTCCCTCACCTTGTCACCAAAACGTCCAACATGCGCTGTCCCTCTAATGAACTCATTTCTAATCTTGTCCATCCTTGTCACTCCCAACGAAAACCTTAAAGGGTTAGTTCACCCAAAAATGAAAATTCTGTCAGTAATTACTCACCCTCATGTTGTTCCAACCATGTAAGTCTTTCGTTCATCTTCGGAACACAAATTAAGATATTTTTGATGAAATCTGACAGAATTTTGACTCCTCCATAGGCTTCCAGTGTGACCGAAACTCACCGGCCCAGAATAGTTATTAAAACATCGTTAAAATAGTCCAAGTAACTACAGTGGCACTACATTAAGTTTATCATGCGACGAGAATACTTTTTGTGCGCAAAAACAAACAAAAATAACGACTTTATTCCACTTTTCATTTCCTTCTCTCTGGGCCTCGTAGTGTTTTTGCGCTGCGCGTCTGTGTTGCACGTCATCACGCAACACACACATGACCGGCGTCGGCCAATAGTGAGCCTACGTGGTGACGTGTACACAGACGCGCTGCGCAAAAACACTACGCGAACCAACTAGAGGTCCAGAGAGAAGGAAATGAATAGTGGAATAAAGTCGTTATTTTTGTTTGTTTTTGCGCAGAAAAAGTATTCTCGTCGCTTGATATACTTAAGATTGAGCCACTGTAGTCACTTGGACTATATTAACGATCTCTTTAATAACTTTTCTGGGCCAGCAAGTTTCGGTCACACTGGAAGCCTATGGAGGAGTGAAACATGGCTCAGATTTCATCAAAAATAGCTTAATTTGTGTTCCGAAGATGAACGAAGGTCTTACGCGGTTGGAAGAACATGAGGGTGAGTAATTACTGACAGAATTTTCATTTTTGGGTGAACTAACCCTTTAACATCTTCAGCTCTGCTACCTCCAGCTCCGCCTCCTGCCTTTTACTCAATGCCACTGTCTCTAATCCATACAGCATTGCAGGTCTCACCACAGTCCTATAAACTTTTTAATATTAAGCAAGAATAATCATGTGCATTTGATCTGATAACTGTATAAGCTTAGGAGATGCATTATATGAATGCATTATATGAATTCAAAAATGTAAAAAAGATAAATGTTACCTTTCTGCAAGAAAAACATACAGATTATAACAATGAGATAGAATGGTATAGATGGTGGGAGGGGAAGTGTTTTATTAGTCATGGTTCAAATACAAGCGCAGGTCTGGCTATCCTTTTTTCAAAAAAAATTTGATTTGAAAATTGTTAAATACGGAATTAAAAAGGAAGAGTTTTAATCGTTTAAGCAGAAATGAAGGGCTTTGTATTATTATTCATTAATGCTGTGGTGAACTTTTTAGAAAACTGCAAAATACATTGAGACAACAAGAGGATGATTTTTGTGTGATAATGGGTGGAGACTGGAATTGTACTACACATTTTTATAGGGCTGGGGGAATTAACGCATTAATCTTTGCGATTAATTCGAGATGTTTAACGCGTTAAAAGAAAAAATAGCCTAACGCAATTAACGCGGCACTTTTTTTTTTTTTTTTTGGCCTCGTTTGCCAAGTCACCCTGTCATGGTGGAGAAGAATGGAGTTTTAGGAGGAATGTTTGCATTTAAAAAGTTGCCTGATGGCACGTTTGACAAAACCAAGATGCTGTGTACAATTAGCAAAGCTGAATTCAAATACTATACCAGTTGGTTTGAAGCTGGATGCACCGAATTTTCGGCCGCCGAATGGCATTTTAGGTTTTTGGCCGAAAGAGGAAAAAGGCAGAAAATGTAAGCCGAATATATGCCGCCCATCCGTGTTCTGCGATCAGGTTTCACGAACGGGTTTTTTCCGCTCCTTGTGTGATTCGCGCTCTCCGTTCTGTGTGTGTGTGTGTGTGTGTGTGTGTGTGTGTGTGTGTGTTTGTCGGCGTGCTCTCTGCTCAATGTTCCGCTCCGTGTTTGCGCTGCGTGTTCTGCTCTGTCGTTCACGGCCCAAGTCCGCTCAGATAACGTGAAATTTCTCTGTAGCCTAGTAGCTAGACTTCTGTTTGCAATAGCCCTACTGAGCTGGTATAGTCTGGGCAACAATGGTAAAATGACCTGCTCTGATCACATGCTCTGGTAATAATAGCTTTGTAGGACTATATTTTATTTTGATAATTGGTAAAAAAAAATAAAAAAAAAATCTGTTAAATTGATTATTAAAAAAATTATATATTGATATATTGATGTTAAATATTATTTTAATATAGGGCTATTTTCTGTTCCTTTTTTTTTTTTTTTTTTTTCTGTGTTGTTTAATTTAATTAGGTGATTCTAAGTTTAAATATTGATGATTACATGCTTGGGGGAAATGCAATTAATTACAGCAAATTGTGCAATTAATTAGTTATTTTTTTTAATCGATTCCCAGCCCTAATTTTTTATTAGATAAAAATGGAGAAGAGTCTCACCCACAGTCAAGTCATGCACTTCTCAATTTAACTAAAGAGTTTGAGTTAATGGATGTGTGGAGGGAGAGAACCCAGATGATTAAACAGTCCATATGGATTATGATGTTAGATTCTTATGTTACTGGTACAAGACTAGACAGAATATATGTTAGCAAGAAAGAAAACAATAGAATCATGAATGCAAATATATTAACAAATGTTTTTTCTGACCATCATACTGTTATCATCATACCACGTCCAAATTATTATTGCCATTTTAATGTGAAATTATTGCAGGGTATTTTTTTTTTTTTTTTTTTTGTGGAAATGTGGAAATTGAACAAGGAAAAAAATAGAAAATGTAACTCAGTGATGGGAGATAGGGAAACTATATAAAAAGGAAAATAAAACAGTTGGAGAAAGATATTCATGATATTTAAAACTTGATTGATGTCAATGATGTAAGATTAATTAAGGATTTAAAGAATAAGAAAATGGATCTGAAAGTTTTTTTGGGGGAAAGAGTCAAGGTGCTTTGATTAGGGCAAGGATAATGTATATTAAAGAAACGTCTCGGTTACATATTAAACTCTCGTTCCCTGAAGGAGGGAAGGGGAGATGTTACGTCGACGTGACAACTTAATTGGGATCACTTCAGGGAGCCCTATGATCTTCGAGTATCTACAGAACGAGCCAATGAATGTTGGCGTGCGTGAATCGTGTCACAGTGATGGTCAGCAACGGTGGCGACGGGACGTAACGTCTCCCATTCCCTCCTTCAGGGAATAAGGGTTACATATGTAACCGAGACGTTCCCTATCAGTCGTTCACGTTCGACGTCGACGTAATTAGGATCCCTATGGAAAACACCACAGTTGCTGCCACATCCAGTGCCCTATGCAGGACTCTCAGACCCCCAACTGACTGGGGCGGAAGGCCTGCGTAGAGAGAGTTCAACTGCTGTTCCGTTATAACCCACACAGTGGAACTCTTGGATAACACTGGGAAAGCGTGTCTTTCCAGGGGAGAGGAACGCTGTGCTGAAGCCACATCCCACCCGAAGGGAGGTAACGTGGAGAATACACATATGGACTGGCCGGTTAGGGGCAGTACAACATATGGAGTGTCACTGGGGTGACTCCAGTCTGAGAAGGGGGAGACTAGACCAGACAGTGACGGCAGAGCGGACTCTGCCAAGGGAAAGACGCATATGGGATCGCCGCAGGGATCACAACATATGGAACACAGCCTAGCATAAGTTACACAAGCATACGAGAACTAGGCCTGGTGTCAGACGCTCCACAATGTCTGACTGCCGAAGGAGAGCGGAGGAACTCTATAGGCTCCGCCTAAGTGGGGAACTCGAATGGAACAAAAAGAACGTATCCACTCCAGGGGAGGGGAATGGCGCAGCAAGTTGACACAAGAGCGGGAACTTCGGTGTTATCGGCTGGTTGAAGCGAGCACACAGGAAGAAACCAGCAGCTCTACAGATATCTGTCAGTGAGGCGCCGTGTGCCAGAGCCCAGGAAGAAGCGACACCCCTAGTGGAGTGGGCTCTCAGCCCAGGCGGGGTCGACTTCCTGCCGCTTGCTCCATGCTGAGGCCTGCGTGATGGCTGCTGCGGTGGCTTAGCAGGAGCAGAGGATGCGGCAGGAGGTCAACCACGGCGATGAGCGGACAGAGGGTCTGCGGCCGGCGGACGGGTGGGAGCAGTAGCGGTCCGCCGGGGCAGGATTTGCCGGATGGCCTCCATCTGCTTCTGGACGACCGAGAACTGCTGGGCAAAGCTCTCGACTGCATCGCCGAATAACCCAACCTGGGAAAGAGGGGCTTCCATGAACCGATATTTATCGGTGTCTCTCATATCCACCAGGTTTAGCCAAAGGTGGCGCTCCTGGACCACCTAGGTGGAGCTCCAAAGGACACGACTGGTCGTCCATGAGAACGACCAGCATGCTCCATTGGAGGCTCCAACGGGGGCAGCGTTTGTGATGCGTGAGGGACCCACAGAGATTGCCTTGGTGGGGAAGACCTCACTGGCTAAGCGTCGATCTAGTGCCAATTCTGGATAGGGATGTGAGCGACTGATATGGAACTGATGCTCCTACTTTTTTTTATTATTTATTTAGAACGTAAAGTTGTACAACAGAAGGTTTTGCACTGTGAGAATGGGATATGACTTAAAATCCTTTGGAAATGAGAATAAAATTACTACAGACTTTTATACTGAACTGTTTGGACCTACTGAATGTGATTCTGATGGCATGGATCAACTGATGCAATGGTTACCTAAACTGGAGCATGTGGACAAAGAAAAGCTTGAAAAGATGACTACATTTAATGAACTTTCTGAAGCAGTTCAACAACTCTCTACAGGTCGAAAACCAGGAAGTGATAGTCTGCCAGCAGAATTTTACAAGAATTTTTGGAGTATTTTAGGCAGAGACTTTTATGAAGTAGTTTGTGAATGTGTTGAAAGAGAAACACTTCCAACTAGTTGTCAAAGAGCTGTGTTATCCCTGCTTCCAAAAAAGGAGACCTGGGATTGTTGAAAAATTGGAGACCAGTATCTTTAATGTGTTTAAATTATAAAATAATATCTAAATGTTTAGCCAGTAGTCTTAAGAAATATTGTAACATACAGTATTCTGGGTCATACAATTATGGATAATTTGTTTTTATTAAGAGATGTTATTGATTTTTCAACTAATAATAATTGGAATATTGTTTATATCTATTGATCAGGAAAAAGCCTTTTCCCATGTTGGACATGCATATCTTTTTAAGGTTTGGGAAAAGAAATGATTTCCTGAATGAAGTTGTTGTATAATAAGGCCTCTGTAATGATCAAGACTGGAGGTGGTTTAAGTAACCCAGTATTTGTTAAAAGAGGCATTAGACAGGGATGCCCTATTTTAGGGCTGCTCTATAGCCTAGTAATTTAACCTCTTTTATGTGATTTAAGAAATAAGTTGAATGTTTTTTTGTTTTTTTTAAACAGTTAAAATTTTCTGTATCGGCATATAGATGATGTAATTGTTTTTTTGTAACAGGACAGGAAGATATTCAAACACTATGTAAAAGTGTCAATTCACTATTGAAAAAGCTTTTTCTGCTAAAATAAACTGAAGAAAAAGTGAGGGGTTTATTATGGGTAAATGGAGGAATGGTGGGATACCTCATATTCCAGGAGGATTGAAGTGGGGAACAGAAGGAATTACAAACAGAAGGAGTTTTCTTGGGTTCAGAGAACTATAAAAAAGAATTGGGAAGGTATGCTGGATAAGGTGTTAGCCAAGTTATCTAAATGGAAATGGCTATTACCTGAACTATCCTACAGGGGTAGAGTCTTGGTCATAAATAAGTTGGCTGCGTCTACATTTTGGCACAAGCTAAATGTGCTAGAGCCACCTGATGGACAGATTAAAGATACACAGAGAAGGATGGTGGAGTTCTTTTGGTCAGGCCAGCACTGAATTCCTGGGCCTGCTTTGTATTTGCCAACTCAAGAAGGTTTTTAATCAGAACAAATGAACTGGACTTGAACAGTTCGACTCCATTCTGTCGGTCCATGCTACAAGCGTGGAGTATGACTTTTTCTGTA
Source organism: Rutilus rutilus (assembly GCF_951802725.1). NCBI lineage: Eukaryota > Metazoa > Chordata > Actinopteri > Cypriniformes > Leuciscidae > Rutilus > Rutilus rutilus. Next base: position 19,223,798 of record NC_140209.1, on the reverse strand, counting down.
AGCAGAGGAATTGAACAACCACAAGATTGGATTATGAGGGAACCTTTGTTTCACAATCCATTAATTCAGATGAAATGTTTGTCTTCGGGAAGTTTGAGAAACTGTCTGATTAGAGCTGGATGTACAAAAGGAGATAATTTTAGAGATACCAAAGGGTGGAAAAAGGCAGAATCACTTCAGAAGGATACAGGGATAAACTCTTTACGTCACCTGTCTCAGTTGTCTCAAGTGCATGCAGCTTTACCTCTAGTCTGAAGAGAAGCTTTAGAACTTCAATAAGAGCAAGAGAGGGGGAAAGAGTGTTTCCATTGATATCAGTGTCTGCTGTGGCACAGGAAGAGTGCCGAGAAGAAAGTGGCACCAATTGACTTTTAAAACACCAGAATTGGAGTTTTTAGGACATCAGCAAAAAAAGCTTTATTTTCCGTGTGTCAAAATGTCCCATTGGCATGAGGTGGTCAGAAATATTTGGGCCAGACTTCAGGGGTTGCTGGAGATCTCTGTACAAGCCTCCTATACAGTGGAGACTAATTCATGGTATTATAGCTACAAACAGACACGTGGTGCACCTGAATCCAGAAGTAGGAAAAAAGTGTCCCTTTTGTGGGATATAAGAATCTGATATGATCTGTGGATCATTTGTTTATTTATTTGAGAGATTAGGAGTTCTTTTTGATATTTTAAAAAGTCGTTTTGAAGGTTTTGGTGTGAATTTTTGTCATAAATGTTTTTTTTTTTTATTATTATTATTATTTAACCTTTTTTCATGATCAGCAAAGATAGCAATATGGAAAACTAGGAAGAATAAAATATTAGGTACTGGATCAGTTGATGAAGAGATGATACTAAAAGGGTCTGTCTCTCTCTCTCTCTCTCTCTCTCTCTCTCTCTCTCACTAGTCTCTCCTCGGGTGTCTCTGCTGCAGAAGAATGCCTCATCTCCAGTGTTGTGTCACGTCACAGACTTTTATCCCAGTAATATTTCAATCACCTGGATGAAAAACAGACTAGAGCATTATAAGGATGTGAAGGTTGGTAAACTTCTTCCCAATGAGGATGGAACCTTCCAGAAGACTGTCACCCTAAAGGCTGAACCTGATGAGTGGAAGAAGAATGTGTACAGCTGTGTGGTGGAACACAAAAGCAAAACCATTAGAAAGACACTGACAGAGAATGAAATCAGGACTAATAATGGTAAGAGTCATTGTGCATTTTGCAAACCATTGTCAGAGTGACCAGAAAATACCAATGAACAGTTAGTTTTTGTCTTCAGAATTTTTCTTCAAGAAGGTGTCAACCAGCTATTTACATTCTCTGAATCTTTAACAATCTGATATATCTTTTCTTTAAACAGAAACATCTGCTCCCATTGGCATGATTGTTGTTGTTGTTTCTGTGGTGATTCTGTGGCTTGTCATTGCTGTCCTGGGGTATTTTGTGTATCAGAAGAAAGTGAAGCCAGGTGAGACACAGTAATGTTTCATGATTATTGTCTAAGTATTGAAAGTCATATTTTGTAGTAGTATTTACATGAGCAGAACTAGTTTATTTGTTAATCATTCATGAATCCATTCCTACATAAATGGTCCCTTAGTGCAACAACTTATATATCTGATTTTATGAATGTTTCATGATTAAGGCATTTTGAGAATTGCTTACTTTGTTTTTTTTTTATGCAGACATTTGATTGCTTCAACAAAAATATAATTTTCCTGATAATTGAACTTAGAGTCCATTTTGATTGTTTTTCAGGATTTGTTCCAGCCAACAGTAAGTACTCTGTACTCTGCATTTGGTGTAAGGCTATCAGCAGTTGATGAGCTGTCTCTAAATAATTATGTAGTTTAAATTATTATATAATTAAACTTTAAATATTTTGGTAATGTAAAATCATTTCTGACATAAAGTAAATAAAGATGAAACTTTAGTATTTTACAATGAATCATCATACAATTAGTAATATAAACATTGTATAAATAAGATCTCTGCAAATCCAAAAGTAAAATGGCAATGAGCCATTAAAAAGTTGATTTTCTGTTGCAGTCTCTGACAGTGGATCTCAATGCTCAAGTCAGACAGCAGCAGTGGCTTGAGATGTGAGTTACTGTTTATTCATCACTGAAGCTATTTCGATCAGATGAGGTGAACCTGATGTAATGTGTTATTTTAATCATTTCAGGAGATCACTTGGATGACTGAGGAGAATGATCAGTATTCACTCGTGGAACATAAAGAGGGGGCCTCATATGTCTATTGTTTGTCTATTCTAATCTTTTATTTGATCATTTATACATTTCATGATAATCAATGTACTATTTAATTTTTTTATTATGTACGGTAAAGATTCTTATCGTTACTGAATGAAATGTCAAACCCATAAAAAGGAAATAGCGTGCTCAATTTAAAATTTTCTCATCTTTTTGTTCAAAATGTTCTTTTTTTTTTTTAAACCTACACACATTCAAATGTTGTGTTACGTCCTGAAGCCGTAAAGTATTAATATTCATGATAGAGGTGTGTTTATGTTGCCATGTTTTTTTCCCCCTTTATTATCTCTCCCCTGCATCCCACTGTCCATGCTAAACAGTAGGCTATGTGAGATTAGAAAAAGTGTGTCCCAAAGCATAGTATATTGAAAAGTGTACACCAAAAGTCCCCGATGGTCTACTATTTCAGGTAGATTTTTTAAGTGTGGGCCCGTACTCACTAGAACAGCTTATATTACCCACAACCCATTGCGATTAGGAGGAGGATTCGGTTCAGAACTACAAAAACGAGTAAAAAGTGTTAAAAAAAATACAAAACATGGCAGATGTGCATGACCGACGGTGAGAAGTTAAGATAAAGGTTTGAGTGACTACTAGCAGAGAATGTCTAATAGGAAGAGAATTGGCACTCTCTGCTTACTTCCGGGTTCTGGATTGGTTGCAGTAACACGTCTCTGTCCATGCGGGGGCGCTCGCGAGCGAGTGCAGAATGAATGGAGGTCTATGGCGAAAACCCCTCAAAATCCACTTTTCTCAGGATATAATTTTTTGTCTAGTAATTTGAATGTTGTATTCGAAAGGAGATGCAAAGAAATTACACATTGCTGGGTGTTCGATTTTTTAGAGTCACTTATTTGGTTTAAAAAGTCTTTTAAAATGTCAATGACGTCAGAATGCTGACGTCATTAGCAGAATGCTAGCGTGTTATGGGCAACAACAACTCAACCTGTAAGAAATCGAAAAGAAATAAGTACTCGTTCATTCAACTTTCGACCTATAACCCATGTTGAACTTGCAAAACCTACAATAAAATCTGAGATTTCTCAACGGCAATCGGGTGAAAGAGACACATTTAGCCGTCTAGCCCCATAGACTCCCATTCAGTCTGCACTCGCCCGCGATCACCTCCAGTGGAATTCTAATGGAACTGCAACCAAGATCGATACAATGGGGCTAATAGGAAGTGCCAAGGCTCTCCGTAGATGGGCTCTGCTACTAATCGGTTTAACCTGATAAAAAAAAAAAAAAATTAATGTTATCCATGTTATATTTCATCTGCAATAACAATGTGGACTTTTATAATGATCCGTTCGGCCTTTAACTTTTAAATGCATCTTATGCATAAATTAAAAAACAAACGTTAAAAACGCTATTGTACAAGTGTTAGTATGTCCCAAAGCTTCTCTACTCTTTTGCTACACACTCAAAAGTATCTACTTTTTCTTCACAAAAAGAGTACATACTTTTAGGGCATAGTATAAGTAGGTGAATTGAGACGGAGCATCTCTCTCACTCTGCTTGCTTAGCAGCCGCTAATAAATAATTGAGAGTATGCTGCAGAGACCAAACCATACAAGAGAGCAGAAGAAACATTGTTGGAGAGAGGTTCACTTCTCCCCTGCTCCAGACTTGTGCTTCAAGAACTCCTTAATTCTGTTGAAATTGAAATTGTGTGTTCTTATGCTGTGAGTTAACTGTTACCCTGTATTTATATTAAAGGTGCTGTATGTAAGTTTTTGAATGTACTAAAGCATAAAATACCATAATATGTTTGGGAAACATGCTGATATTTAGGAAACATGCTGAGTTCACATACTCGGTTCTCTGAAAAACACTTCTACAGCCAGTTACGGAAATGTGCATTCCCGTGTCGGAATGTCTGTTTTTGTTTTGGTCTGTGTGATACTGCACGTTGATAATTTACCCAATAGTATTTATTTTCAGGTTGCCATTTGGCGGAAAACACAGTGTATTGCAGACATGTAAGCGAGCGAACAAACTGGGTCTGAGATGGCAGGTTCTGAGATGAGCAGGTTCTACCCATCTAAAAGTCTCTATGAATGAGAGCATATTAAAACGCGATTTCAACTCATCATAAATCAATAAATCAACTCATCAACTTACAGTCTCCTCAGCTTTCATTGTCAATTGCGCTCGCTCCTGTTGCGTACGTCCTCAAACTGGCAACCCGTGTGAGCGTCGAGTCTGAGGAGGCGGGGAAACAGCGATCTCTGATATTTTGAATTTGGACTGCAGTACCCATTTCAACCACTAGTTGTCAATCTCACATACTGCACCTTTAACTACCAGATTTGAGAGATCTTTAATCCTGTTGAATTGGGAAAACTGTGTGTGTTGTGTTTTCCTGTTGAAAGTAAACTCTGAATTCCCTGTTGTCTGCTGTGATACAGCTAGTTAGATTCTACCCAAGTTTATTTCTTTGCTAAAGTATTTTGAGCCATTGTGTCTTTTTCTTTAATGGTTGGAAGCTGTAGGGAGAGGGTGCCATTTATTTTGTATCTAACGTTTATCCCTGTTTTTAGTTAGTAAGGGAATTGAGGAAAGCTTGTGTTGTTTATTTCTTTTCTTTTACCTGAATAGGTTATTTAGTACTCCCCCTATTAATAAGCTGCTGTTTTGTTTGTTGTTTTGGCCATGCCCTCTCCTGAAGATATACATTTCTTCCCTTTTCTTGTGTACCTTTCTTTTATGAGAAAATAAATAAACTGTTTACTTTTGTCAACTCAAGCAATTGTGTTGTATTTCTGGGACAGAGGATTGAAGTGATTCGTCCACGTTTATTTTTTACTTATGTTATCATTTTTTATTTAATTTAACCTGTTACTCCCTCTCCCAAACCTAGACTGGGAGAGGTTCGTAACAGTTGATTAAAACACTGTACGAAGCTGGAATAATTTTTTTTTTATTTTTTTATTATTTTTGTTTAAAGGGCACGTATTATGTCCCTTTTTACAAGATATAAAATAATTATGTCCCCAGAGTGTGTATGTAAAGATTTAGCTCAAAATACCCCACAGATGGGTGCTAGTATTTTTCTGGCAATACAGAATACGAACAAAACGATGACTGCTCAATTTGATCTTCTGGAAGCATCTTTGGCGTCCACTCAAGCATCTTTAGTGTGCCTCTGGGATAGAATTAAGGAGGTGGAGAATGCTACTGCTGATGATGATCGCCGCCTTTCCCTCGTCGAGCGGAAGTGCACAAAAGTATAGTCAGAGAACAAAACCCTCCGTGAGAAAGTGATCGATCTAGAGGCTCGCTCCAGACGGTAAAACATTAAAATCGTCGGCTTACCTGAGGCTTCATTTATCCGGCAAGACTGCACGTCACTCATGGTACCACTGACAAGGTGTTTTCCTCGCCCGAGGAGACTGAGGCCTTCATCGAGACGCTGTCTCGAAAAGCATTTATAGCCTACATGTTGGCATAACATGCTCTGGTATGTGACTTTTATTCAACAGCTACAGTTACTCAGACTGGGACATTTATATGACCGTTTATTTTGTTCATTAGTACTTGTTCAAGTGATTGGAGAGGGAGCTAGGGCTTTTTAGCTGTAGTTTCGCTGTTCCGATGGAACTTTTGGGACGCGTGTTCTCACTTTGTTTGGGAAAGTGGGATGTGGATAGGGGGGTAATCTTTTTCCGTGAGGTGTGTTTTTTTTCTTTTTTTTTTTTCTTATACCATTATTTGTTTTAAAAGGGCAGCAGGCTTGTACATTGTTTATTTTCAACTTTTGTATGAATCCTAGTTTACCTTCAAAGGGCAGCGGCATCACTTTTACCAGCTGGAACGTGTGTGGCCTGGGTCATGTGATCAAGCGAGCTTCTAGCTGCAGTCGGCAAGAATTTTTTGATCATATTCACTGAAACCGACACTATGCTCCGACAGAACAACATAAATCAGCCGATTTTAGAAAAAACCCTGTGCTTCTACCTCCACCTGGAGCCTGTTATTTGTTTTGCAAAAATCCACACTTCTGGTCCAATCAGCGCAGGGCTGTGTGAAATCTGATTGTCAATCACAATTCGTGCACACGCCACAGATCCTCCCTCCCCCTCGCGCACGTTAAAATATCACATGCACACGCCTGAAGTTCGCAGGTGTGTTGGATTGTGACGAAGCGTGATGGCGGAAAGAGAATATATAAATAAGCTTGCAATTCCTCGGTTAACAACCAGAGCTACGAGGTCAAAAACAACAAAGGAAAAGAGAACTCATGTGGAAAAGAAGGAAATAAAGAAGGAAAGTGACCGTGCCCGTAATAAAATCAGGATAAACATCGGACTGGCATTTGAAAGGTGGAGGGATTTATGCGATTTTATTGGGTTCAAGCTGGATGCAGAGCTTGCCACATTTCTTCTCGACAGGTAATTGTGCTTTATCAACCATTGACTTTATTTCTGAGTGTTATGTAAGTAATCTAAGTATGTTTGCCTAAATGGGTTGGTTTGGATAGCTAACATTAGCACCTGTTAGGTAAGTTCGTTAGCTTTGTTTGCACTGAAATTTGTGTCAACATAGGTGGATCAACATGTTCAGATGCAGGGATGATTGGCGGCTCGTTGGAAGAATCAATGCTACTCTAGCCTTCTTACGAGAGTTACTGTGTTAGCTACCGTTAGGCCTTGCACACTGTGGCGAGAAGGACGAGGCCGAGGGCTGTGAGAGAGCGGTAACTTATTGAAGTACTCTAATACACACAAAGGAATCAAACAAAAAACACACAAACATTCATTCAAACAGTGACGGAAAACGTATGATATTAACAGGTGATGAATGAGACCCAGATGTCAAGCATTAGACACGATTACTTTGACCGCGACCTGAGAGAATCAATATATTAGCAATTCAAGCATTGTTCATTTACTCACAGTTTTTCTCAATTGCTAAAACACATTTCTTGAAACCATCACTCACTTTCTCAAAACCTTAAACATTTCAAACCACATTCAGAGAACCTCTGACTCTTCTGGCAAAATCAAACAATTGCCTAAAAAACTACAACAACAATTTGGGCTCCCTTGTAAAAGAGATTTGAATATCTCAATGGGACATCACCTGGTAAAATAAAGGGTAAATAAATAAAAAATAAATAAAAAACTATTTTATCTGTGCTCAAAATCAAACAATGCTTTCAGATCATACATACATCAGTCAATATTATAAACACTACAGATCATTCATTAGACACTACATCAAAAAATGAACCCAGAGTATACAGTTACTGGAAAAAAGTATATTGTGACAAAGTAAACTAATTTTGCAATTAGGTAAAAAACTAAAGTAATGACAACTTAGTGTAGTAATGTGGAAAAAAAATTGTATAGGCTACTGTACGCACTGCAAGTACAATATTGTGCTAAATATTGTATAGTATTGAATGTCTGTATATTCAGCACTTGCATAGAGTGAAAATACAGTGACCAATCTGCAAAAGCCAAAAAGGTTACAGTAAAAAACTTACTCCTTGTTCACCACCTCTTATACACACATTCTTCCTCCTCTCCTTCTTATATTGTTTCCATCCATTGTTGGTATCAACATTCAGTGCAACATTTTGCGTCAGTTTTGGCACTCTGAACTAACTTGTATAATGTAGCCTACAGTTGATTTGATCACATCATTAAAAATAAGTGTGAACAATTTTGTTGTTTAACTTTTGCCTGCCTGTGTTTAGCGTTTTGAAACATAAGTGAATCACAGAGCAAAATGTGTTTTAGTGAGTGAGAATGTGTTTAGAGTTTTGCAAAAGAGTGCATGAGATTTGCAAACAGTGTTTTCACGTTTATGTTTTACAGTAAGAGTGATTTATTTGACAAATATGTTTAGGCTATTGAGAATTTGGTTCGGGGAATGTGGTTTAGTGTTTTAGCAATTCAGACAAACTGTAATAAGATTTGCACCAGTTAGGCAAGAATTAGGAGACAGCACTCAGTGGTGAATGGATGGTTGGCTTTGCAAAAACCAAGTTAAAAAGCAAAGCAAAACAGCTTGTCATTGGGTTATAAGCGTGTCCATCCGACCCGTCCTTCCAAGTGTGTCGCCCAATCAGATATTGTCCTGGTTCTCCTGGTCTTGCACGTAATAAGCATATGTCCACATATGATTGTGTGTGCCCAAACTTCTAAGAGTTTAGTTAACCACTTTAATAAACCAACTTTCAGAGCATCCTACACAAATACTTTATCAAAACTCTAGAAATCATTTACCCATCAAGTAGGTACAAAATAACATTTGCCATAGCTGGGGTAGAAGTTAATAAGAATTTAAATGTGTTAAATGTTTAACACACAGAAAAAACTCTGAAACAATTACAAAAATACTGGTGATCAATTAATCTTATTGGCAGCAATTTTGAGACCATTGTTTGTTAAAAGCCACGAGTGGGTTAATTTCAGTCTCTGTTGGTTTTAGGAGGAGAGATCTCTGGAATATACAGCTAGAGAGAGGAGGTGTCCAGGAGGAAGTGAGATGTCACTGGTTAAAGTCAGTGGTGATTTCGGGCCATGGATCCGTCTTCGCAAACCTTCTTTTCCTGACAAGAATGTGGGGATTTATGCATTGGGGTCAACCCAGGGTTTATTGGCCATTTGGTCTTACGTTTGGGGAACAAAGAGAAATATTTTTCATTGAGCAGTGCTCTCCTAGCATCGCAGATTAGTCAAGTCAAGTCATCCTCATCCTCATTTTTATATCGCTTTTAACAATGTAGTTTGTTTCAAGGCAGCTTTACAGAAATAAGCGTATAATTTAAGGTAACAGATTGTTTTGGCTTTATAGCAGTTCTTTAATAAAGTTATTTTCCAGCTAAAGTTAGTTTTGATTGATTCGCTTCCGTCGCAACAATCATTTGTTATTAAATTAGGGGCCGCTAAGACGACACCATTCTCTCTACACAGACTTTAAACGCGAACCTGTGAGAAACGCTGATGGCGTTCACATGCGCATTTAGAACTGGTTCTATAGTTATGTGCGTTTGAATATATGTATGTAGGTTTGAAATTCCCTACAGACCAAGCCTAAACAAAGTACTTGTCTTTCCTTATAAATTTTGATACAGAATTTTATTTTATTTTGTCACTTCGGGGTAGGAACGCGAAACGAACTTTCCCGACAATGCTTTATCTGTAGAGTGGTAAAGGGATCCTCCATAGGGAGAGACTAGTTGGCACTTCAGCACTGCGTTGTCATCGGGTCCAGGCGAAGGTCCTTCGTCAGATCTGGATAAGGCCTGGATCCGGCTAGATTAGGCAGGTATGGGGGAAGATGTCACACTGTACCTTGCGTAAATGAAAATTGAAGGAGGAATAATCTGGAAGCGTCTCTGTCATCTGTCAGCGGACAGAAGGAAACAACACCGGTAATGCAATTCACAGAAAGCTGGCTAGTAATTATCTCTTTGTATTGCAGGTGCTGAGATCGCGATGGTTGAAGATGATCGGATGATCTGAAGGACGAAGGATGATGGAAGATGAAGAAGGTGAGCAGTCTCAAACGTGAGATGAACAGGTAAGGAGCCGGGTAAGTTGACCAGAATTGAACAACAAGACCAGATGATTGTGAAGTGAGACGTGACTGCTTATGAACTGTGTGCTGATGAACGGGTTCAGGTGCGCTGGATTAGTATTCAGGTGAAGCTGTTCGAGTGTGTGGAGCTCATCGTCTGGGTATTCTTGATAAGCACCATAGCAAATACAAAAATATGACAAAATACTGTTTGATGGTCTTCTCTGTGAAGCGGGTGTCAGAAACATAAAGTTGCACTATATTTATGCTTTTCCATGAGCGCCACCTACTGTCAAGAGAGTGAATATCCATTTACTGCAAGCTGCAAGCAAGTTTTTTTTTTTTTTTAGCATTGGTTTGAACAGACAAATCTTATGTGACAATCAGATTGAATTTTAATTCAGATCATTCATGTTGGTGTGAACAGCAGTTAATAAATAACGAACTAGGGTGGGCAATCATCCCAAGAAATCTTATAACACAAAATCTGGTTTCTCCACTGCATGGATCTTCATGCATTTCTCCAGATAGCGTTTAATAGAAAAAACTCTTTCCACACTGATCACACGTGTGATCTCTTCTCTCTGCTGTGGATCCTCTCATGTGATTTCAGATGTGATGATCGACTAAATCTCTTGTCACAGTGTGAACACTTGTAAGGTTTTTCTCCAGTGTGGATCCTCTCATGTATTTTTAGATATGCTGACTGACTGAATCTCTTGTCACAGTGTGAACACTTGTAAGGTTTTTCTCCAGTGTGAATCCTCTGGTGGTTTTTTAAATGTTCAGCTGTAATAAAAGTCTTCTCACACTCAAAGCACATGTACTCTCTCACACCAGTATGAATTTTCTGATGTCTTTGTAAAGTTTGCAGCCATGAAAAACTCTTTCCACATACAGAACATGAATATCGCTTCTCCTTTGTATGAACTGTCAGGTGTTTCTTCAGGTCTGATAACCCAATAAATGTTTTTCCACAATGATCACATGAGAACGGCTTCTCTCCGGTGTGGATCCTCATGTGAGTATTAAGACTTTGTCTCCGAGTGAATCTCTTTTCACACTGATCACACATGAACGGCTTCTCTCCAGTGTGAATCCTCATGTGAAGCTTAAGACTTTGTTTGTTTGAGAATCTCTTTTCACACTGATCACATGTGAAAGCCTTCTCTCCGGTGTGGATTCTCATGTGACTCTTAAGGTATCCTGAATCCCTGAAACTCTTCCCACATTTATCGCATGTGAACGGCTTCTCTCCGGTGTGGATCATCATGTGACTCTTAAGATTTGTTGATTCTGTGAAACTCTTCCCACATTGATCACATTCGTACGGCTTCTCTCCAGTGTGGATTTTCATATGAAGCTTAAGATATTGTTTGTTTGAGAATCTCTTTTCACACTGATCACACATGAAAGCCTTTTCTCTGATGTGGATTCTCATGTGACTCTTAATGTGTCCTGAATCCCTGAATCTCTTCACACATTTATCGCATGCGTACGGCTTCTCTCCAGTGTGGATCCTCATGTGAACCTTAAGGTGCATTTTTTGTGTGAAACTCTTCCCGCACTGATCGCAGGTGAACGGATTCACTTCAGCGTGAACTCTCATGTGAACATCAAGACTTCGTTTGTATGGAAAACTCTTCCCACACTGATCACATGTGAACGGCTTATCTCCGATGTGGATCCTCATGTGTTCATTAAGATGTAATTTTAGTTTGAAGCTTGTCCCACAATGATCACATTCATACGGCTTCTCTCCGTTGTGGGTTTTCATGTGTATATTAAGATTTTGTTTTTGTGTGAAACTCTTTCCACACTGATCACATGAGAACGGCTTCTCTCCGGTGTGAACTCTCATGTGAACATCAAGATGTTTGGTTGAGATACTTTTTCCACACTGAGTGCAGGTTGTAGATTTCTTGGCTCTTCTTTTCTTTAAAAATGTCTTTTTAGTCTTTGAGCAACTCAAAGGATTTTCTCCAGGTCTGACATGATGTTCTTCATCCTCCACTTCACTCAGTTCTTCACTCTCCTCGCTTTCTTGAAATGAAAGAGAAAAAAAAGATTCATTTCATTTTCAGTACATCAAAATAATTAAAATAGAGAAATATGAAGTGACAGGACATAAAAGTTAACTCTGATGTAATAGACAACTGCTATAAAATACTACAATCATTTTGATCAAATGAGTATCTTTCCATGAATGAGGTACATTGATCTTGATTTGGAATTAAACAATTAATCCCAACTAACATTTCTTTTTCTTGCAGAATTAACATTAATGCTTTTGAAAACTAAATGTCTCCAACATGGGCCAAAGTATGTCTTAATCATGTCTGAATATGACAAAGGGGAAATTAAACTAGAAAGATGTCTTAATATAAAATCCCATGACTTTGAGTAACAAGCTGAAGTAATCAAGAAATCCAGATTTGCTTTTACCTAGTAACAGAAGGATTTGCTGAATTATACATATAAGGAACCAATCATATTGGAGAAAAATTATGTAATGATTCATATCACCTTTGCCATGCTCCTATTCTATAAAAACTGTTTTCAAAGGCATTATCTGGAGTCTAAAAGGGACAGCAACCTAATGTACCCACAACAGTGTGTGTCACCAATGGTGTTCAATCAACAAAAAAGAAAATTACTTTTGTAGCGTTAACCAAAATTAATTGTATTAATTCTATTAGTTATATTTCATTTATACAGTGAAGACTTATTTTACATTTATCTGAATATGGTAAGATTTATCTGAAAAAAAATGCATTGATTATTTCAATTTTATCTTTATGCTTGTAATTTGTTTATTAAAGGAGAACTCCGGTCAATTTTAACATTGATCTCATTTTTTTGTACATTTGGAGTGCTGTCAATACAGAGAACAACGACAAAAATCGGTGTTGCCTACACCGAGTTATTCTATTTTTAAAATTTGCACCCTGTTGACTTCAATGGGGCAAGTACTAAACCTGCTTTTAGCCTCTTAACATCCTTGATGTGTCATTACAAGTGCACAGGTCATGTGAGTGATTCCTTCTGAGTGAACACGAGTGAGTCTGACTGCAGTAGATGTGAAAGAAATGTATAAAAATGATGTTATTTAAGCCAGCGCAAATACCTGTGTTTACATCCTGTTTTTCGTTTGAAGTCCAAAGTAGTCGATTGCAGAGTTCACACGCATAGGTTTAGTTATCTATGATCACGCGCGTGAACTCGGCAATCGACTACTTTGGACTTCAACCGAAAAACAGGATGTAAACACAGGTATTTGCGCTGGCTTAAATAACATCATTTTTATACATTTCTTTCACATCTACTGCAGTCAGACTCACTCGTGTTCACTCAGAAGGAATCACTCACATGACCTGTGCACTTGTAATGACACATCAAGGATGTTAAGAGGCTAAAAGCAGGTTTAGTACTTGCCCCATTGAAGTCAACAGGGTGCAAATTTTAAAAATAGGATAACTCGGTGTAGGCAACACCGATTTTTGTCGTTGTTCTCTGTACTGACGGCACTCCAAATGTACAAAAAAATGAGCTCAATGTTAAAATTGACCGGAGTTCTCCTTTAAATTCTATGCAGATTCACTCCCCAACAAAATTCCTCAAATTATTCTAGAATAATTAATTATTTTCAAATAGAGCCATTCAAATCATCTGGTGAAATTGTTTTTATAGCGTCACATATATATATCGTAGAAAATATTATCGCAAGGTAAGTTTTCCAATATCTTCCAGCCCTATTAGGGGAATATAATATAGGGACCCCACTGACTTCCATAGTAGGAAAAAAAAATACTATGGAAGTCAATGGGGTCCATCAACTGTTTGGTTACAGACATTTTTCAAAATATCTTCTTTTGTGTTCAGCAGAAAAAAGAAATTCATACAGGTTTGAAACAACTTGAGGGTGAGTAAATGATGACAGAATTTTCATTTTTGGGTGAACTATCCCTTTAAGCATAGCCAGCTTGATGTTACAACTGTCCAGTCTCATGATGTTTATTAATTGTAGCAGCAAGCTGCAAGTATGACATAGTTTAAACTAAAGCACTGATTTATTGTCAAATGGTGATTATTAAACTGAGTTTAATTAATGGTTTCCGGTTGAAGGCCCATCCACAGTCCTGAGGCCTGAGGTAGGCACAGATTTGCACAATATATATTTAAAAGCCTACCTGTGAGGTGCTAATAGTGTATATTTCTCCTATTATTATTATTATTATTATTGGCTGCAGGATGCTGTCACCCTTCTACAGCCCTCTCAGTCTGGGACCACATGTGACCAAGTGAGTAGGCTGTTAAGAAATTACAAAAAAGTGCCAAGAGCACTCAATCGAATAACTTGTATTTATGTTCCTACAGAAGCCAGAGAACATAAAGGGAATCTAGGGCTATAGATACTGACATACAATATAAAAAACTATAAGAAAGATGAAGCTGGAAATACAACAGCAAGAGAATATCTATAAAACAATGACACATGACCTTTTTGTTTTTTGACAACATTTAATTGTATGTTTTAACCCCCAACTGGCAGCTTCAACCTGAATTAAAAAAAAAAAAAAGAAGAATTGTGCCTGGGAAAAGTGAAAACTTAAACATGGTTTGGACTGTATTAACCAAAATAATAATTGGCATAACTGTCTCTTATAACCCTGCCTGTTTCATTGTCCTCAACAATGGCCTCATGTGCCTCAGCCTGGGGCTCCTGATAGGGAGTCAAGAGATAAGGCAGGCATGCATATCCCTCGTCTCCCAGCAAAACTCCTGTGAAATCACCTGATTAGAGTTTTTTTTTTTCTTTTTTTTTTACATTGAAATTGGTGAAGGTATTTTAAAGCTGTAGTTTTTGCCATATGTTAATTGACTAACATACCTTGTGCCAGTTGGTGGGAAAGAGAAGAGGCCCGAAAAATCCTGGAATCAGGCACTGAGCCAGGCCATTTTGCCTCTACATTTATGATGATGCAATCTGCATCACAGATCATCTAAATAATTACAAATGTAGGTCACTACACTGGACTTACATAGATATAAGATGAGGATTGTTACTGCATTTGTAACGAACAGAGCACTGGTGCCCAGCTTATTGTACAGAACAATCAGTTCTACAGTAGTAGCCGACAATGTCGTCTAAGTGTACCTGTACATGGATTTGCAGAAACGAAAAATATCATAATTATTACTCCAAAATGGTAATACTGGCCACCAGCCTTGTCTTGTATTTCAGGGTTCAAACTCACAGTTCCTAACCCTGTCCTTGAGTCTTTTGGCGTGGGTGCAGTCACAGTGCAGAGCACCGATAACATTTGGGAAAGCTACAAAAGGCTACAAAAGATAACTTATATTGAGAAAATGAACTTGAACTCTTAATATTTAAATATGTTTGAATAATTATTTTGTCTTTCAATTGCCATGTCTAACATTAACAGTCAATAAATATTTCCATTTTCTATATAGTTATTTTCTGAACTTACCAGCGATTCCATAAAAGGCCTAGCCTAGAAATCTAGACGCACCCTAGCGGCAGCAAAATGTATTTTGCTTCCAGGGTAGTCTAGCAGCTCTCCATAGACCTTCTAGCTGCAAAAAAATAAATTGGGTCAGGCCAATCACGTCGTGTATAGAGTAGGCGGGGCGGGCTTAACATAATGACGACAGAGTTGTGACGGTTTCCTGCTTGAAAACAAAGAATGGCGGAGCTGGAGAACAGTCTTTCGAATCGGCTTTGTCCGTGACTCTGGAGGACTTGGAGTTAAGTTTTTCTTTGAGAAAAGAGCAAAGAACGGCACTTAAGTCATTCTTAAAAAAGGAAGATGTGTTCGTAGTTTTGCCGGCCAGATATGGCAAAAGTTGAATCTATCAACTAACGTAAGCTCCGCTGGTGGGAAAACGCTCTGGTTGGTTAAAGCGCTGTCCTATTGCGTGCAGAGGGAATTTGAAAGACAGCCGTTTATCCCGCCCCTCGGATTGAGCCGTGTCTATGGTGAGTTGCCAGACCTAACATCTTGATGTACGAATCGCTCTGTGGCCAGGGAAGGCGATGAACACATTGAGTATTTTTTTTAAAGACAGGTACTCAATTCGTACAGAGCGGCAAACCGATGCTTTGCTGATATTAATAATGATTAATAAATGTTCCGCTGGCAAAAAAAGCAAATTGCAATGCACATAATCTGCGGGACTATGAGCGCTTTATTTAAAAATCACACCAACTAAACAAATGTAACTTTACTTCTTTACATTTGTTACTATTTTTGTATGTTAGAATTTATTACATTTATTTTTAAAGTGCATTTAATTTCATTTTTGGACTGACATGAAATAAAATGGCAGCATGCTAGAAAGTCAGCCGTAATATCATCACATTCCCAGCCAGTCAGTGTTAACGGTATTCTGGTTATACATCAACTCAGGCTAAAAGCTCAACCATTTTATGTTGCTTTTTGTAATTTTTTTCTACATCAGACGTATGCGAAATTACTAAATTAGTGATTATGTCTACACTGAACGAATCTATTTCTTTCGTTCTCCATAAATTAATGAGAACATTTCATTTAATTGAAAGGAGGGTTTCATTTGTCTGTCCAAAATAATAATTTGGGCACTGCATACGTCACAGTTAAGAAACAATTGTATATTGTTTGTTTTTTTCATTAATTATTTTATTACATTAACAGTTAAGCTGACTGAATTCCAACTAAATAAATAAATAAGTGGGACCCTCCTTTCAATTAAATAATGTTCTCATTAATTTATGGACAACAAAAGAAATAGACTTGTTCAGTAAATGTAACGTTTTTACAAAAAATGTAAAAAGCAACATATGATGGCAGAGCTTTCAGTTTATAGATTCCCCTATCCTAGAGAGAGTGAATTGCTAAGTGCTAATCTGTCTAGATATGTAGCCTAATAAACATTTTGCAAGAGAAAACCTCAAAAAGGTTCATTATAGATCAAATAAGACAGAAACACACCCGTTCACCGGTCATTTTCCTCAGCTGTAGGCAAAGGCAAGTTTCAAATCAGTGCTTCTCCTGGGAGACTAGCGCTAAATTAATCCCCTAGTTTAGTGCCATCTACTGTTTTAGAAGAGGAAGTTGCTCAACTACATTTGTGAGAAAATCTGCCTGGACGCATTTGTGAGAAAATCTGCCTGGACGCATTTGTGAGAAAATCTGCCTGGACACATTTGTGAGAAAATCGAGCCGAGAGATCTCATAAAAAGCCAAGTGTCTCACAATCATAACAGACAGAAATGCATTTGTATGCACTAGATTTGGTATTTTGTTCAAAGGTTACATGCAATTTGTAGGATGGCTTGTATTTATTTGTGATGTATTATCTTGGCTCATTTATTTATATTTGTAAAACACAATACATATTTGTTACTCCACTGCATTTTCACTCAATCTGACCTTTGTACTTGCACATTGCTTTCTGTTTGTTTGCGAGTCGAGTTTTCCTTTGCAAAGCAGATCGAGTTTGTTTGCAAAATGCTGGATTTGTTTGTTTAAATATGGCACATAATTCACTCCATATCATTCATCCACGTGATACCATGTTTAACAGTACAAACTATTAGGAAAATATGAAATACGGATGTGCCGACACATTACATTATATGATTTCACTTTATTAACTTTAGTTAGTGTGTAATGTCGCTGTTTGAGTATAAACAACATCAGCAAAGTTCAAAGTAAAGGGCGATATTTGCTTTTAAAGAAATTGCTTTTTAAGGACAACAACAAACGGCTGGTAGGGACTACATGACATTCCTCACGGGTTAGTGACATCACAAACACAAAAATTTACATAAACCCCGCCCCAGGAAACTCGATTTATAGATTATCATGACAGAATATGCTAATTAATGACTTGAAGATAACTACACATTAGCTACATAAATGCATCAACTAACCATTCAGAAATATCCTGTTGCTTACAGTGAATTTATAACAGCTATACTTAAGTTAATTTTTCATCTCTATTTTTTTGTGTTTATTTAAAATTAGACAAATCTGATATTATTTTAATCTCCAATATGTTATTTAACAGTTGAGATAGTTCTTTAATGCTTCGCTAACTAGCAGAAGACACTAGCCGGGTTTAAATCCCAGTTGTGCAGGCGGGGGGCATGTTGTCACACTGCGTTACAATGTGCCCCTATTAGAAATATGCTATTATATTCTATACTTTTATTAATTTTATTGAGAAAACGTGAGAAAAAGGTGAATAAAGAGAGTCAATGTTCAGAAATTACTAATTATTTGTTTGTTTTGAACTATGTTGTATAGCTGTGTTTTCATGTGTTCGTAGTCAAAACTCAAAAATGAGTTTATATTTAATTATTAAAAATTGCCATTATTTTATATGAAAAAGTTTTTTAATTGTATTCTATTTAGAAAATATTTTAGTTTGTCTTGTATATATTTTTTATTAGATCACATTTTAAGCTGTCATATGTCATGTTACAATGTACCCCACCTATGGGGCATGTTGTCACATTTCACTTCCATTCTTTCGAGGTATATCCAGGAAAAAGTATATACTGTATTAATAAAACAAAACCACATACGGTAATTGTACTAGATATGTGGGAAATTAATGTGGGAAAAAATAAATACTCTGAACCATAAGTAGATTTACACAAACTGAGAAAGTCAAAAAGCGTTACTTTGTGCCCCGCTCTCCCCTAATTCCCTGTGAGATCTCTCTCTCTCGATGATTTTATCGCATATAGAAACGGCTGGCAATATAACGCCTATATAGCAATGATAAATAATATGTGTCTTTTTTTTTTCTCTAGTACCAAGAGCAGAACCGGTAATGTCGGAGCTTATCGAAACTGCAGTCTTTAATAATTTAGTCCCAGGTCGCATTTAATAGCAGGTTTCGGTACCCATCAGCCATTACTTAAGACTAATATTTTACTCTGAGTGGCTTTATACATTCAGCCCAAGGTTTTATTTAAGTTATCCTTACATCCCTGTCAGACATTTTTAAAAGTTAATTTACTTGTTCATGATACAGTTTGGTGTTTTCGAGTTATTGTTAAAAAAATAAATTACATTGTTGTAAACTATATTGAGAAATGTCCAAAATTTTGGTAACAGTTGCAAAAAATTGAGAAGCAGATATAAAATAAATGTAAAATGAAAAAGCTCAAATACTTAGTGATACCAAGATGAAAGTTTCTCAAATCTCCCTTTACTGATCATTTGTTGAAAACAGACAAACAACTACATTTTGTACTCATTTCTTAGTTTATGTAAAAGTGATGAAGTGCTTGAATGTTTCTAACATGAATGTTCTTCAGCATCATGAATGAATGAAGAATAAACACCAACCTCTTTGTTCTTCAGGATCTTCAGTGTGTTTCATTCTGCAGGGTTCTGGATCACTCATGTTCTCACTGTCCTCTTTAATAAACTCAGTCTTTGCAGTTTTCAGCTCTTCCTGATGCTCTGATGCTCGTCTTCACTTGTAGCTGATGGGGATATTCCAGCATTCCACACTGATGATAAAATGCAGTGAGAGGAGCTGATCGGACAAAATCAAAAATATAAGTTTGCTTTTATATTTCTGGAGAACAATATAAATAATGTAATCTCAATTCGTCCAAAAAAAAAATCTCAGAGTCGAAGTTCCAGGTCTCAGAAGAATTTCATCTGACTTGTTCATCTGACTTGCAGTGGTCAGCCTTCAGCCTCCTTTATCTTATCGCTAGCTACCCAATGGGCATCTGTACATTTATCTTTTCCTTTTTGCTCCTCCTCAGGATGTCGCCATCATTAAAACATTCTCCCCGAGGCCTTCTTTCTATTGGTGGAGAATCTCTGACCACAACATTTAAAAAAAAAACCATCTTGTAACATGTTTTTCAGTACCGTCCCTGCTGTTCACCATACACATTTTCCCATAAGATAAATGTACAGATTTCTCAGGGTACTTTCCATTCTCACAAACCCTGTGACCTAGTTTCTGCTTGGCATTATAGTATACATACTTTAGCATGAGACAAAAGAAATTCCCCAACAAAAGCACCAACAAATACCTCAGTGTGTTGACACCAATGAAATGAGCTTTACGTGGAAATGTACCGGAGATCAGAAGACATCAGCATAATAAATTGGGTAAAAAACTGAAACTTTTGACAAAATATACAGCACAGGACTTCAGACTAAGATTTAAGTATAAATAAAAACAGCAACACTTGAGATCGATTCCCATCGATCACACAAACAAACACAAAATCGCTCAGGTCTGAATGAACTCAACATATTCTCCTCATGCTCGCTGCTGCTGCTGCTGCACTAAATGTTTATTTCAGTGGGAAGACGCCAGAACAGCGTGTGATGATGGTTGTGTAAATATGAGAAATACTGTGAACTGCTCTTCTAGTGCTGCGTTCCAGTCCACTTTTAGACACGCACTTGCGAACTTCCCTAAGCACTTCCCCTCGGGGGAATCCCTGCCGCCATTTTGAAGTGCGTGGACGAGGGAAGTTTATATGGACAGACCCTCGTTCCCTCGATTTTGACCGAGGGAGCGAGTCTGCTTCAAATGTACACTTCAGGCACCTATATGTCCCACAATGCAGTACGATTGTGACGTCACCACAGATATCGTCTAATCACCAGCACAACAAACAACTAGGCTACTCTATGATATATTAATTATATATTTTTTATCTAAAACAACCCAAACACACATATAAACATTTGGATGCTGCATTAAACAAACTCTTAAAGGAAATAAATAAATAAATAAATAAATCAACTCCACAGCTGATTCCAAGGCTGCGTTCCAGTCCAAAATTGTCATGCCCTTCACTTGCTAACTTCCCTTCGTCTCGTTCACTCGGATGTACGTCATTGCGAGTGCCCACTACTGGCGGAAACTGCAATGGTCTGAACTGGAACGTCCTAAGCCCTTGATCACTTGGAATCAGCTGTGGAGTTGATTTATTATTTACATTTTTTTCCCTTTAAGAATTTGTTTAATGCAGCATCCAAATGTTTATAGGTGTGTTTGGGTTGTTTTAAATTTTAAAAAAATTATAATTAATATATCATAGAGTTGTCTGTGTGGTGGTGATTAGACGAGATATGCGGTGACGTCACAATCGTGTTGCATTGTGGGACATATAGGTGCCTGAAGTGTACATTTGAAGCAGACTCGCTCCCTCGGTCAAAATCGAGGGAACGAGGGTCTGTCCATATAAACTTCCCTCGTCCACTTCACGAAGTGGAACGCACTTCAAAATGGCGGCAGGGATTCCCCCGAGGGGAAGTGCTTAGGGAAGTTCGCAAGTGCGTGTCTAAAAGTGGACTGGAACGCAGCACAAGTGATCAAGGGCTTAGGACGTTCCAGTTCAGCCCATTGCAGTTTCCACCAGTAGTGGGCACTCGTGCAACGTAAGCAATGACGTACATCCGAGTGAACGAGACGGAGGGAAGTTGGCGAGTGAAGGGCATGCCAATTTTGGACATATGATATCTATGATTTTGGACTGGAAAGCAGCACCGGAAGACTCTTCTTCTTCTTCTGTCTTGTATTGGCAACCGCTCTAAACAGTGCATTACTGCCATCATCAGGTAGCTTGGCTCAGAAACATTTTCATATTAATCTGAACACTTTCTAACCATCCCCACTACAAATAATAATAATAAAAAAATACTGGTGCTGCATGTTCAGCTCCTCCAGTTTCCACCCTTTTAACTCCCAATAATTCACTATATCCTTGTTTTCCTTCAGATATTCTTTCCTTTACCCACAGTATATCATCATCTTATCCGCACCCTCTACCTCTCTAATATATACACTTCTCCTACATTCTCTTAATTAATCCTGTGTTATTCAGAAAGTGAAACAACACCTTTACCATACCATTTCCTATATCTGAGTCTAATATATTCTTTAATGTTAACTCTTTTCCTTCATTCTTCCATATTTCTTCTCTTAGCACTTCTCTTTAATCATCATAATCCTTACAACTTATGATCACGTTATACAGTTTCACTCTGTCCACATTTCTCACACATTCCCGTTGGATGTTTAGATATTAGATGTAATGTTTTATTCAAACCTGTATGTCCCATCCTTAATCTTGTAATTATATGTTCGTCCCCCCTATTTCCCCCACTCTTTCTATAGGGGTAGACTGTGTACAGTTGAGACACTTTTTGAGTTTTGATTTTTCACACAAAAATACATACTGAAAAGAATTGATTTTCACATGAAATTCCACATGACATTACATTAGCTTGTAGACTAATATATTATCAATTAATAATACCCATAAGTAGTTTATATTTTCCACAATTAGCAAATAAAAATAAGGTGCTTTTTGTGTCAACTCTGTCTCAACTGTACCTATGTACAGGACAGTTGATACAGTACTATGGTACAGTTGAGACACCCATTTTTAATGAGGGAAATGTAACTAAATGTTCATTGCAAATATAATAAATAAAGACAAATGAATAAAATAAATTAAATAAATAAATAGTTTGTGAAACGCCCACAAGTTAATATTCATCGATTGCGAAATCATGGCAAACACCAAGAAACCAAAGAGAGAAAAACCAAGAACCATAATGTAACTTCACTCAATGTGAAGTAGAAATTATCGTTGGCGAGGTGGAAAAGAGGAGTAAAATGTTGTTTGGAGGGCACAGTGTGGGCATTACTAATGCCAAAAAGGCACTTGAGTGGCAAAAGGTTGCAGATTACACAGCGCGTTGATGCTGCAGCCTCACAACCTCGGACCGTGGCCGAAATAAAAAAAGAAATGGTCGGACATCAAAGTCGATGCAAAAAAGCGTCTAGCGCATTGTGATGGCATCATGGCATTTTATTACCATCTATTTGATTGCATCTGACAAGCTACAGACGTTATGAGGATGAATTGCATAACATGCCAATATTATTGTAGAACATATTTCGTTTGTTTTACACTGCAGATCGATCAAACGGGTGTTCGTGTAGGCTGTTAATTGTAAGACTTGCTTTGTAAAGTCTTCATGTTATTTATGAGGCAGTATTGCCATTTCTTTTACACAACGGTCTACAGTTTCACACACTTTCACGTGTTTCTTCCATCTGCCGACAGTGTCGCCATTTCTCATTTCACCCGTTTTTTGTGCGTACGCCTGGGTCAGAGTTTGCGTGAAGGACCGCACATTTTCCCGTCAAGTTTGCTTTTTATAAATACCAATTATTGCGTAGAGAGCGGCGTACGCCTTCTTTTATGTGTACGCAACGTTTATAAATGAGGCCCCTGATGTTTGAAAGAAGACCCGGATTCAGAATTATAAAAAATTGAAGAAAAGTTTTACTGAAAATAGTTTGCAGTTTCATCAGCAGAAGTCAGCTTCAGGACTCACAAAGGAGTTTGTAGGCTGCCCCGCTTACAGTTACAAAGATCACAGCAGTTATACCATTTCAAAGGTCTAAGCTACGTCATTGCTTACAGGTTGAATGATTCTCATTGGCCAAGAAATTGATAAACAGTAATTTTCCACACATATACATATAGACTGAAGCATATCTCCATAGATTATGCATCTAACACTCAGACCCTGAAGTTAGGTACGTCGTGACCTTCCAAGTCACAGATTTGGGTTGCTGGGCGTCAGCATGTCCCGAACAACAACTCACACACCGACACACATCTTTTCCAAGGTTGGATTTGGCCAGGCTTTAACTATAAACAGGAGTCTCTTCTCAAAACATCAAGATAACAAGTTCTTTCTCTCAGGATAGGACACTTTAGTCTAAATGGAAAATATAGGCTGGCTTTAACTGACAAATGGTCCCTTAAACTATTCATACTTTGCAGTCACATGACTACCATGGATACCTGGTGGGCAACAAACGGGTATTTTCAAGGTAGAGTCCTCTAGTTCCAGGTCTTTCTAGTAACTATCAAGTCTCTTAGCGAGCTATCTGCATAACTATGGACTAGGATTAACTCCAAGGTAGCTAAATTGTGTAAAGCAGACAAGGTTTTTTCACGATAATCGAGCAGTAATAATTCCTCCGTAAATAATCTAGCTCTACTGTTGGGTCATCTCTGGTTCTCATTGAAAACCATAGATATCGCAAACCTCAAAACAACCTATCACACACTTTTGTTGTTGTTAGCAAAAGACGACAGCTGTTACTGTGCATTCACACCGCCACCGGCGAGAGCGTCAAAGTGCCCGGAAGTCATTCATTTTCAATGAATTTTGCCGCTCTCGCCGGCGGCGGTGTGAACGTAGTTAGCCTAACTTAGACTCATAACACAAACAGCTGACTCGCCGAACCAGCTGGTGGTGTTGATTGACGAAACTACATGGTAACTTAAAGACACGATTACATGATCATTCATACACCCATTGTATTCAAACAAATATTGAAATTACCTTTGATGGAGTGATGAAGTGATGGAATGATCACTGCACAGACGTGTATACTGTGAAGGTTGTTTATCTCATCTGCGGTTAGTGCATCCAATCGCACAACAATGATGTCCTGGCAAGATCCTTGATTAGTTTACTGGGTTTCGTTGCTGGAGAACGACGTTCTTGCCCGCCAGGCAGTACTTGTGACGTCACGTGCAAAGTATGACTAGACTTCAATGATGTTTTAACATGTTGAAGACCTTTCTCAAACACAAAACATGTCCCCATTTCATTTCTAGAAGCCGGGATAAATAAGCAAGCTGCATCCAGATATCAAATACTGAAATTAAAGAATACATGAAAAAAACATTTCAGTAATCACACGGGTAACTTCTATAACAAAATAAAATCTTCAGAGAAGTTATTCAACCCATGTGATATTAAGAAGGAAAACATTGATTAATACCTTGATTATAATCACTCATTACATATACATTGAAGCAGCAGTGGATTCCAATCCACTCCCTTCAACTGCATGGATCTTCTTGTGTCGCTTCAGGTGACTTTTAATAGAGAAACTCTTTCCACACTGATCACACGTGTACGGCTTCTCGCTGCTGTGGATCCTCTCATGGGCTTTCAGATGTTCTGATCGACTGGATCTCTTGTCACAGTGTGAACACTTGTAAGGTTTTTCTCCAGTGTGGATCCTCTCATGTCTTTTCAGATTTGATGAAGTATTGAATCTCTTGTCACAGTGTGAACACTTGTAAGGTTTTTCTCCAGTGTGAATTCTCTCGTGTTGTTCTAAACTTTTTGATGTAGTAAAAGTCTTCTCACACTCAAAGCACATGTACTCTCTCACATCAGTGTGAATTTTCTGATGTGCATGTAAACTTTGCAGCTGTGAAAAACTCTTTCCACACACAGAACATGAATGTCGCTTCTCCTTGGTATGAACCGTCAGGTGTTCCTTTAGGTTTGAAGACCTAAGAAATGTTTTTCCACACTGATCACATGTGAACGGCTTCTCTCCTGTGTAGATCCTCATGTGACTCTTAAGGTGTGATGAATTCGTGAATCTCTTCTCACAATTATTGCATGCATACGGCTTCTCTCCAGTGTGGATCATCATGTGACTATTAAGGTGTGATGAATTTGTGAAACTCTTCCCACATTGAGCGCATACGTACGGCTTCTCTCCAGTGTGGATCCTCATGTGAACCTTAAGGTGTATTTTTTGTGCGAAACTCTTTCCACATTGATCACATGAGAACGGCTTCTCTCCGGTATGAACTCTCATGTGAACATCAAGATGATTGTTTGTAAAACTCTTTCCACACTGAGTGCAGGTTGTGGATTTCTTGGCTCTTCTTTTCTTTAAAAATGTATTTTTAGTCTTTGAGCGACTCAAAGGTTTTTCTCCAGGTTTGACATGATGTTCCTCCTTCACTTCACTCAGTTCTTCACTCTCCTCCTTCACTTCACTCAGTTCTTCACTCTTCTCCTTCACTTCCATCAGGTCTGAAATGAAAGAGAAAAAAAAATCATTTCATTTTCAGTAAATCAAAATAATTCAAATAGAGAAATATGAAGTGAAAGGACATAAAAGTGAACTTGATGTAATAGACAACTGCTATAAAATACTACAATCCTTTTGATCAAATGAGTATCTTTGCATGAATGAGGTACATTGATCTTGATTTGGAATTTAACAAATCATCAACTAAACTTTATTTTTCTTGCAAAATTAACATTAATGCTTGATGAATGAAAACTAAATGTCTCCAACAAAGGACAAAGTGTGTCTGAATCATTTCTGAATATGACAAAGGGGAAATTAAACTAGACAGATGTCTAAATATATAATCCCATGGCTTTGAGTAACAAGCTGAAATAATCAAGAAATCCAGATTCCAGATTTACAGGGGTGTTCCTAGGGTTGGGTATCGTTCAAAAAATTTCGAGAGAGAGAAGGGCATTTATATTGGTATATATTAATATTAGTGGTGGGCCGTTATCGGCGTTAACGTGAGACTCTTATCGCACGATAAAAAAAAATATCGTTAATCTATTCTCCAAGTTGGGTTGGGAGCTGCTCTATACTACACAAGCTATGATGACGCAATCTACCCGCGGCCGCGAGGAACACCCGCCTGCAACGCATCATATTCGTCGTCATCTTAAGTAAACACGCCTGAAAGTGAAAGCTGGTGAAAAAGATCGGTGCAACATCCCTTATTTGGACTTGGTTCGGATTTAAGCCGTCCGACGAGTGTGTGGGGTAACAGTTCGGTAAGTTAACACACGACTAATTCGTTCTAGCACCTCAAATTCAAAACGAAACATATCACCGAATACCAGCACGCGCGTATTATTCCCAATATATCTTAGTGGTGTAGCACATCATCTCTGTCTGCGCCCGATTTTAAGAATCGTTGTTGTGTTTCTTTTTAACTGAAAAGACATCAGTTAGACAATATTACAATTTTAAATTTGGGGTTTCATGTACTTACATTTTATTTATCTGCAAAATTATGTTGCATACTTACAGTTTTGCACAATATATGTTCTCAAAACTACATACACCCTTTAAAAAAAATAAAAAAAAAGTTTGTGATGCATTTTGGAAACAGGAGATCAGCCCCTGGTCTAATGCGCCACCTGGCTTGAGAAACCCGTTCTCAAAGACTTACTTTTATAGTCATTATTTGGGTAGCACACATATTCTGAATGCCTTCGTCAGAATTCAAATAAGCCATTTTAATCTAGATTAAAAAAATTAATCTATGCCCACCTCTAATTAATATATTACCCATATATTGGTATACCGATACCTTGATTTCGATACCGCTTCCTGAATGATCCCTTTTTTGATTCCAATTTTATGAAATCCATTTAACAATATTACATAACACATTACCTCAGAAAAACTTTGGTTTTATGTTTTTCAGTTTGACTCATGCTCCTCACGCCCGTTTCACACATACTCCGTTTGCAGTGCGTATTTTTTTTCTTAATATCCATGTTAACAGGTCAGAGCTTTCACACTGCACGCGGTTGCAGTCCGTCGATCCGTTCCAGTTGCGGTGCGTATACAGCAGTGTCGCGATCGTTTTCCGCACAGAGTCTATTTCTGCTGTGCTGCAGACACTGAATTAAAGTGACAGTGCATGTTTCGTGGTCAAAATGAACACAGATTGAACTGAAAATATAGTAATTTCACCATTAATGCGATTAATTCAATAAAATGTAGTAATCTCACCCTAAATGTATTTAATTAAATACTTCTTTTTTTCACTTTAATGGTCCCATGACATGCTACTTTTTGTAGGCTTTAATATAGGCCTTAGTGGTCCCTAGTACTGTATCTGAAATCTCTTTCCAAAAATTCAGCCTCGGTGCAGAATTATAGCCACTACAAGCCAGTCCCAGAATGAGCTACCTTCAGACAGGCCGTTTCGGTGTCTGTAGCCTTAAATGATAATGAGGAGGAGAAAGGCGGCGCAAGGTGGAGGGTGGGTGTGGCCTTGACCATCTTGCGCAACGGTACCGTAGCGTGCATAGACTATGGTGGCGTGCATGTTTACGTTGGATATATTGCAATGGCATGAAGACACGCAGTCTTTCAAGCATTTCAGTTTGACCCAGAATCGGATCCGGATGGAGAAGCAACGGATGAAGAAGTTGCAACTCAGCGGCTCCAGCAGGACGTTTCCGAATGGTTAGTTTAAAATATTATGTCTGGATACGATACTTTATTCGGATGGTTTACAGTTATTATCATGTAGCTAACGCTAACATACTGTTGCCTTTTCATGAGGGATCTGTAACGTCTGTATTTATCTTATTAAAATTACATCAAGCTCTGCGATCTTGAAATGCGGATATCGCGCATGCCATATAACCAACAGGAAAACGGTTATCCAAATAACAAAGAAATGTACAACACTCGCGTTACAGTGTGTGTAACTTGATGCTGTCTACCTTTACATTAGCGCAAGTAACTGCATAGCTAATGTTACAGACACATTCTACGTGTAACAAGCTAGGTAACCATAAACAGTAAAGCAACACACTTATATATCATTAGTTGACTTACTTGTCCGAGGTGTGTAGCTGAGCCAAAGAGAGTGATCCAGACTTTAGTTTCAGACGTTCAGCAAGCCCAGCTCTGTATTGACCCTTCAGTGTTCATTTGTACGTCCAATTATTGAGCAATTGTTATGCTTCGCTCGCTCAAAAGCCATAATATCTCTCGTGGACAAACTAAAATCGCGCGCGCGTTCCTACTTCCTATCGCATTTTCTCATGGGCGGAAAATACTCTCTGGGCGGGCAAAGCAGAGACAGGGGAGGTAACATTTCCTCCTTATGACTAGGCCTGTCGCGATAATTAAATAACCGTCTGATCGCGATTATTTGATCTAACCGCGATTGTTTCAGACAACCGCGATTATTGCGCTCTTTTATAGGCCTACGGCACAAGGGGGAGTCATGGACCAAAATAAATAGACAAGCACTAATTACGTTTTCCAGCAATATATTCAAAGTCATCTGAAGCCATTCCATAGCTTAATGTGAGGACAGTAGTATATTTACATTGTTAAATTAAAGTTCACAAACTCGCCTGCAGCTGTCAATCATTCCATTCAGCATTCAAACAGCGCGCGTCGTCCGGTTACGACAGGATACACGGTAAAACTTTCTCCAATGTGACATTGACGTTATAATGCTTGATCTGTAGATGAAGGGCTGTGGATTTGCATAAAATGACTTTATTTTGCTGGAGTTTTTTGCTGTTTCTAAATGACTCGCTCGCTACCGTGTGCCTCCACAGCACAAGGACTATGAATTGGCATCAGACGCACAATAACTGGAGTTTAAAACTGTGAAGAAACAAATGATCAATAAACGGTTGGACTGATATACACTAGGATTTGTGCCCTCGACATTTTTCACTTTGTGCCGTGAACTTTTAAATGCGCACTTGTGCAGCGCTTCGCACTGTGACTCCATGTTGCATTAAGCACATCATTCTGCACCCGCGATGCGCATACGCGCTTTGTTCCGCTCTGTTTTGAAGCGTATCATATTATCATGGTTTGTGCACATTTGTTTTTATTAACATGTTTAGATTTTATTAAATTACTGTGCAGATGTTTTCAAAAATTACTTTTTGCTGCTGATTTATACACTCACTAAGTTTAATAAACAAACTGTCATAGCTATTGAATATATTTATTTAATATTTAAAGGTGTTAACTGTAATCTTACACTGCAAAATGATAACTTACAAAGGATTAAATTCATCACAATTATTTAATGAATGAAGCACAAAGCCCTAAAACAGACAATTAATCGGCATAATCGTCAAAGCCCTAACACAGACAATTAATCGTCAAAGCCCTAAAACTGACAATTAATCGGCATAACCGCAATTATTTTTTAGACAATTAATCGTCAGCCAAATTTCATAATCGTGACAGGCCTACTTATGACGTCATAAAGAGGAGATTCAAGATCAGCGCGTATGAGCCTCCATTTTCTCAAAGGCAGAGAAAGATAGCAAAAGCTCGATTTACACCGATTGAAATTTCTAGAAACTTGGGGACCATATACAGGCTAGGGGAACTCATATTAATGTTAAAAAACCTCAGAAAGTGAAAATTTCATGTCATGGGACCTTTAAGACTGGGGTAAAGCAAGGAAAACTACAATTTACCTCAACATGGCGAAATAATGAACAACACTTGTCTCATTCGTGGAGGTGGAAAAACAAGTTATTTGTGACATGCAAGATTTATTGTATTAAAATTTAAATGAAAAAAGAAAAGGCATGAGAGTCGGCTGTTTTTGTCCATTTTAAAGTTTTAATTTAAAATGTTTTGCGATTTAGCCTAATATAAGGCCTACATGGTTAAATATTTGACCACTTGCTTGAGTAACTTAATACAAGTAGAAGTTATGCATTGAAAAATATAGGCCTAGGAAATGGTCTATTTATATACAACACAGTTAGGCAAAATAAACACTTTTTTTGTAGACTTAACAGTTTTTTAATGTGATTCAGCCGTCATTTCATTCACTGTAAATCAATTTGCATATTTTTTCCGTAAAGTTATCTACGGTGCTGCTGTATTTTTTACAGGAATTCTCTGGTAACCACAGCTTGTCAGCGCTTTTCTGTAAAAAGAATGTTTTTTTTGTTTTTTGTTTTTTTATATACAGTGTAGAGTAGACAACTGTTCTAAAATACTACAATCATTTTGATCAAATAAGTATCTTTCCATGAATGAGGTACATTTATCTTGATTTAAATTCAACAATCAGGGGTGCGAAGTAACAAATTACAAATACTCACATTACAGTAATTAAGTAGTTTTTATCAGAAACGTAACTTTTTTTGGGTAGTTTAAAAAATGTGTACTTTTACTTGAGTACATTAAGTGATGTATCAGTACTTTTACTATTTTCCCTCTGTTTGTAATCGTTACATGCTTGTTTTAATTTTATTTTTATTCATCAAAGTGATTGGATCGAGTAAAATAAAAGTCAAATAAAGGTGCTAGAGACCTAGAAGCTAAAGAAAGTATAGGCTACAAGAGAACATCAGGAGGATTGACTTTTTTTTTTTTTACTGAAATAGTGTAGTAGATTTTTTATTTTAGATTTAACCTATGGCCATGAAAAGAAATAGTGTCATGTAAAAGGTGTTAAAAGCTAAACTTTTTTTTTTTATAGTATTCTATATGTTGCTTTCCATTCAAACATTGAATGGAAAGGATGTATTAACTTTATGTATTAAAGTACAATAACATGGTGGCAAGGTTGTGAATGCATTTGTCAAGTATGTTTTGATGCATTCACCCCCAACCACGTCCCCATCCCTTAACCACACCTCCCCAAACCACGCCCCAGTCCTCTTTTCTGAAAACTAAAATATGGTCACTCTAGGCTAGCCTATCTACAGGGTCTGACATTTGGTGTGAGGTAGTGTTGTCACGATACCAAAATTATTGTTTCGATACCGATACCAAGTCAAGTATTGCGATTTCGATACTTTTTCGATACTTTTCCTGAAAAGGGAGAAACACTCTCAAATATCATTGCTGTGCTTTATTTTAAAACCAGGACACCATTCTAATCATATAACACACTAATTAATGAACATATGAACAGCAGATATATTAAACATTTGAACAAAATATGAAATATAAAAAATAAATTAAAGCAATGACATTCAAGGTAAAAAAATATATAAATTTAGCAGCATTATCTCATTTATCATAAGAAACATAAGAGCTTTATCTTGATTCTGAACTTTGAATAAAAATATGAACAGCGATTATATTAAACAATGTTTAATATTGGTAACATATGATAAGCCTCATTGGTGATATATTTGACATATGGGGAGAGAGTTGTGGAAGGCCTATACTTCATGTTAAACATAAATATATAGCAGCAAAGACAACGTCGGCAGTGTTGATGGCAAAATAAGCTACAGAATAATTCGTTCTGTATTGAGAGGTGCAATATTTGAAAATCGTTTTATATCGTATTTTATATTGTATTTGTCAACTTTCGAACATCAAAATGTCATTGATTAATATGTATTCGTGTCAAACTGACATAGAAACATCTTTTCCTATTCTATTTTGCCTGGGAACGCTTCCAACACGCTTGCGTGTCGCGTGAAAAATAGGCGTCGGTTCTATTCTAGCATGCACGCGTTTTCCGCGCGTCTCGAGCTGCGCCTGAAGCCTTGTTTATACTTTCGCCTGGCTCTGCAGCGCGAGTCTCCGCAAACTGCGCGCGCACCTCCCCAAACGGACGAGGTGTTTATACTTGACGCGCTCGCCGTTGTACTATTCTTTGAAACGATAGGGGGCGACTCGAGTAATTATCCTCTAAACCATCAGGAATCAGTGGTTAGAAGAAGAAGCTATACACACGTGACAATGTTTATCTTAGTACACCGCCACCACAAAAAGAATCATGTAAAACCCATTAAACCCTGAGATTATTTCTAGTGACAGTAAAACAAAATATATGGATATGAGAATGTGTATAAATAAATTAACAATCTCTTTTATTTTCTAATTTCACTAAACATTTCATTAAGTTTCGTGAACATTTTTATTAAACATGGACCTTAATGTTCATTAAAAATACTTTTTTATGCTATTGTATGCTCATTTTTTAAATGTAAGTAACTCATTTATACGTGCAAACTGGGTGCTGGTGTGGTGAGAAGTTCGAGCTCGGCAAGATTCGGCTCGAAGTCGTTCATCTTCGGATGCGGCGCGCGTTGTTACAAAAATTGTCGCGCACACCGCCAGGCGAAATTGGGTCTTGCGAACCCAACACGCACGACCGCCCACACCGCAATGACGTCATTTTTGCCGCGCGCACGTTCGCGCTCGTGCGGATGCGTCGAGTATAAACAAGGCTTGAGACGCGTGTGTCACGCAGGCAGTTAACATGGGAGCTGAAATAAAAACGGACACGACACGCAGCCAGTGTGTCGCCGGCCTTACAAATCTGGAACGCGGTCATTCTTAGAAGTATCGATACTAATAAATTAAGGAATCGTGACGTTTTTAATTTCCGGTTTACTTTTGAAGTTTCGGTGCACTGTGCAACAGAGCAAGGTAGGCAACGTACTTCCATATGTCCCTCTTCGCGTCATCTTTTTCTATGAGTCGTGGACCACTTGTCTTGACGAGTCGTGTCGTGGACCACATCTCGCTGTAGTGTTTTGTTACATGACACTGACAGCGGTGGGTTCTTTGCTGTGTTTGAGGCGTTTTTTTTTTTATTTTTTTTTAAGTATCGATACTGATAAATTTAGGTATCGTGACGTTTTTAATTTCCAAGTATCGCGATACTTTTGAAGTATCGGTACATCGTGCAACACTAGTGTGAGGTTGGGGGTATTGTGTACCATGTTAACTCCCTCAAGTCCCACGTTCATAAGGCGACTAGCCTAATTCACGAACCCATTTAGCCTACTTGAGACGGCCACGATCTGTGCACTGCTGTGCAAATGTCGCCACCACAGCCCAAAGTGTGTCTAAATCATGTCGGAGTTTGACAAAGGGGAAATTAAAATTAAACTAGACCGATGTCTAAATCTATAATTTCTAGGGATGCACCGAAATGACAATGATTTGTGTGCCAATCCACTAAATCTGAACAGCACACACACCTGGACAGAGTATAAATGAACACAGGACTTCACTTCAGCAGCAGAATGGACATGCGGTTGACATTTCACACAAGGACAATGATAACACCACTCTGCCACAACAACCTCTGCTCACGGACACAATCTCAGCTGATCCCTGCCCACAGAGCTCACCAAAGACAGACATATCAGAACTGCTCCAAGATTCAGCACCCAAGGACGACTTCTTGGAAAACAGCCAGGGAAGCCAGGACAGCATTACAGCCTCCGATAACACCTGAACAACAGCCTCTTTCACCAGACACATTATCCCTCTCTCCAGCATCTCCACTTCTGTGCTTCTCACAGAAAATGGAAGAACTGGTGTATGCTGGAACCAAACTATCCCACTCTTTTGCTGAAAGCCCCCAGATACCAACCAAAAAACGGCAGGCACCACAACCACCCGCACCAAAGCCTGCGGGCCCAGCTCGCCCTCCCCCTCCTCCTGTGAGAGCTCTTCGGCCTCTGCCTCAACGCCAGGGCCCACACCCTCCTCCATCTGCTCGAGGTAAACCTAAAACAACTGATACCAGCTCTCAGTGATATGTGTCGGGTCCCTGCTATGATAACAGTAACTTTCTCAAATGTTTACAGAACAAGTGGGAACCCAGTGTGACTGTATCTTTCTCTATTGCTGTTCTATTACAAGATAGATAGTCTAAGGCCTCAAACCGTACAGCAAACACATCTAATCTTTATATTATCTTTCCTTTGTCATCACATGTGCTTTCCTTTAGGGCTGAACGATTAATTGCAATAAAACCGCATGCGATTTAGCAAAGGCAGCGTTTATTTTATGCGCAGCTTGTCAGTGGAGTGCGGCTGATTGGTAGTAAATACTGCCCCATTTGAACGCCAGAGGGCGCTCTCATGCAAACACAATAAATATGCCCTGCTGCAGAAGTACAATAATGCATCATTCCAGGAAATCCCTATCGCTGTAGCTGAATAAACAGAAGATTGAAATGCTTTGATTAAACATGATTTATAAATACACGACTGCCTTATTCTGTGTAAGAAGGCACATCATCTCACAGAAGGATGCTCAACTGTCGTTATGAAGTGAGTTTGGAGTAAATGCATGTTATTAAATGTTGTCTGTTGTTGGACAAGAGGTTCATAAATGCTTCTCATGTTTTGGAAAGATGTTTGACGCGTGTTGCTTTTTCAAATGCAAGTTATAAGTGACTCAAACTCAAAGTGCTTTCAGATGGAGCAGCGTTTACAGAGCCGAACATCAATGACAAACTGTGCATAAAAAAAAAATAATCGCAGCCTTTGCGATTTTAAAAACGTGCTAAGCCATCTCAATTTAAGTGCGATTACATGTAAAGTGTGATTAATCGTTCAGCCCTACTTTCATTGTTGTCGTCTAGGAACAGATGAAATGTCTATAAAATAAATATATGAAGTGTCATTATTGTAACTGGTGTCATATACTGCAAAAGCAAATGGATGAAATTAAAGTTAGACAGATCAAAAACTTTTTGAAGGATAACCAATATCCTGATATTATATAAAGAGGAGATGTGAAAATTTCACAATGAAGGGTTATGGTGTGTTAATATGGTCTTACCAAAAAAGGTATTAATACATACAACTGTGACATTTATTCACTAATATTAAATGATTACATTAGATGGAGAGCAGCATAGGATTCTTTATCTGTGTCACTCCATTACCTGTAATGAATATGCTTGTTGAACATAAAAGCTGTGTATGTCACTAATTCTAAAATTACATTTGCATAGGCATAGCTATGGCTTATCACTTTTCACCACTCTTTAGGAACATGTATATCCATGTAGTGTCCTGCACGCTTCATGCTTTATCAACTCATTCCTCAGCAACATTAAAATAAATAATAAATAAATGCTTGACATGTCCCTTTAACCACAGCATTATTGCTGCT
Organism: Rutilus rutilus; assembly: GCF_951802725.1. NCBI lineage: Eukaryota > Metazoa > Chordata > Actinopteri > Cypriniformes > Leuciscidae > Rutilus > Rutilus rutilus. The sequence goes on along the minus strand of NC_140209.1, from coordinate 19,188,445 downwards.
CATTTTAAATAAAGCCACAGATTGGCATCTTAATAATAATCTGCGAATACACGCGCACTGCAAACAAAGACAATGTTAAATAGCATACTTTATTTAATGTACTAACAATTTGTCATCAGATACGAATTTCATTTAAACAAATATGAAACAAAATAATGTGGGCGTGGTCTGTGTGTCATGAAATTAAAACTTCCCTTAAAGGCGTCTGAAACATACAGAGGAGCAGCGACAAAGGAAACAATAGAGCCCTAATATGATACAAACATTTACCAATAATGTGGAAAGCTTTTAAATCTGCTCAGTGAAAAATTCGCTGTGACAAATCTTTTGCCGTCTAACATCTGCTGGAAATCCAGTTAAACTATCTGATCCCCAGTTGGTCCGAAACACCGGTGCAAAATAAAATAGCAATTTCACAACAATAAAATAGCAATTTCACAACAATTAAGAGTTTTTAATGAGATGTGTAGATTAGATTTAAACTGACAGTGTCTGCTTCCTGAACCATGTTAGGAAGACTGTTCCAGAGTTTAGGTGATAAATAGGAAAAGGATATTTTATAAATATCCTTTCTGCTCCATTCAAAACCATTTAGTGCATTGTAAGAAATCAGTAAGATATTAAAATGTATACAGTGTTTATAGGGAGCCAATGCAGTGTTGACAGAACAGGGCTAATATGGTCATTATATTTTATCTGTGATGTTAGTGCCTATTATTAAAGACAAAGCTAGCAAAATAAATAGCATGGATAATTAGTTTATAACCAATATGGCGCAGATATGTGTATTTTTGCTTTTCTAGACTTTACTAACAAGATTCTAGATTTGTACAACAGGTATTATACAATTTGTATGTGTTTTATTGATGCCTTTGATCGGGTAAATCCTGAAAAAATATTTTATAAGTTACACAACAGAGGACTTACAAAATATCTAGTGAGAATTCTGGCTTTTTCAGTCAAATGTTTTGTTTCAGTCAGATTCTCCTCCAGTATGTGGAACCATTGGCGATTTAGCCTATATGTAACATGTGATATTGTGTTTTTCTTTTCTTTTTTCGTGTATTTGTCTGCTATTTTTTGTGTTTTGTTACTGTTAACGAGTTTTGGACCGTGTGTCCTTAATAAAGCTTTGATGTGATATGATATATGATATAACCTGGTTCTAGTAAGAACTTTTTCCGTGGATACCTCGTGTCTAAAGCTCTGTTAGCTAAAGTAACGTTACCACAACAGTCATTAAAGAAAAAATCTAGAAAAGACACCAACCTGCATTTTCCTCGTGTTTTATCCTCCAGGGTTTTGGTTCACTCGAGTCCTCCTCATTCTCCTCTTTGACAAACACCATCTTCTCCTCAGTTCAGTTGCAGCAACTCCAGATGTTCCTGCTCGATTCAAAACTTCTATTTACGACTATGAGGATGAGAATATTACAGTCATTTACTGACCCGACTCAAAATTGGTATCTTTTTATAGACTTAATGTACAGTTATAACAGTTTGTATCATGTCAGTAGTACAACATCACACCAGAGATGAAAACAAACCTTCTTCTTCTTCTTCTTCTTCTTTCGGAGTTTTATGGCGGTTGGCAAACCAGCTAAATGGTGCATTTACCGCCACCAACTGGACAGGAGTGTGAAGCGTTAATCGAGTGAAGCAAAAATCAACTAATTATATAAAAAAAAAAAAAAAAAAAAAAAAAAAAAAAAAAAAAAAAAAAAAATCATATAACCTATCAAACCTTCTTCTTCTTCTTCTTCTATGGATTTATTGGCGGGTCGCATCAAACCTTCTTCCTCTGAGGTTTAATGGCGGTCGGCAGACAAAACATTGTGACTTACCGCCACACACTGGACTGGAGAGTGAAATGTGAGAGTGAAACGAGCGGTACCCTACAAGACTTTTATAATTTTATAAAATTATTTTATAAAAAAACTTTTTTCCAAATTTGTTTAAACTTTCTATATATATATATATATATATATATATATATATATATCAATACATATATATATATATATATATCAATACATAAATAAAATGTAAGTACTCTGAAAAAAAGAGTATAAAAATCGAGTGACTCTAGTCTAGACCGTTTAAACACAGCTCATTATTTCCATTCGGGACGAAAAAAAACAAAGGATTGGCTTAGGCGACTGTCACTCTCTCGCAACCATGGCAACCACCCTTTTGCCACACAGGATCTGCCCACTTGCGCGCTCCCGTTTGATTTGAGGAATTCAAGAGGCACGGAACCTGAGCCTGATGTCTATAAAAGCTTTTATTGGACTAACAAGGTAGTTTTCAGTTCTGAAACTTACAGGATATTATTATAGTATGATGATCTCTTATATGTCAAAAGCTCAAGGAAAATTTGATTTCTCAGTTCATCACCCCTTTAAATAGTAATGGCAAATAATTACAAAACTCTAAATTATCCAGCCATGATCCACAGGAATACTCCAGACAGTCTTTTAAAATATACAACTTATATACATAAACACGCAATACAGCCAAATTGATCCACGTCATTTATTTTTGTGGAAAGCCAGTGCAGGCCTGAGCGGCGGTCATATTTTGTACCGCCATGCGGTACATCTAGTTTATTTTTCAATTGCAAATGAAAGGTTACAGACATTAACAGTGAGAAAAAGAAAAACAACAAGGGGGATGTATTCAGACATCATAAGAGAATAAATTAAGCAACACAAATCAATACAATATTTACATTTATGCATTTGGCAGACACTTTTATCCAAAGCGACTTGCATTGCATTTCAAGGTACACATTTACATTCATATCAGTTCTTGCTTTCCCTGGGAATCAAACTCATTACCTTGGCGTTCTACTGTTTGAGCTACAGGAATTCTTATATTACATTTCGTCAATATGAAAAATGAAAGGTTCCTTACAGACTCAAGGATATTATATGTTTTTGAAACCTTTGAGTTTAAAGGTGTTGACATTTTCTTAAAGGAAATAAAAAGGGAATTTATATCAGATTAGAATATTGTAAAATCAGGATCACATTGAATGGTTTTGGCTTTGTAAAGATGAAACTTACCCAGAAGACAAAGTAATCCTTAGAATGAAAATCTGACAACAAAAAATGATAGATTCCGACATTTTTACCAATTTGTTACAACAGCAGAAAACTAACAAGAAAACTTCTGACCAAAAGGATTAAGAGAATGGGCACTGATAATACAAATGTAGAATTTATTATTCTTCAGTATTGCAAAAGGAACATAAATAAGATACATTCTCAGAACATCTGCTCAAAATTAAATTTCAAGGGTAATATCTATGTGTAGCGTGGTGGTGGTGGGGGTAAACTATGGACCAGGCGTGGATTTATGGGTGGGCCTGGGTGGGCCTGGGTGGGCACGTGCCCACCCAGATTGACCGGTGGCCCACCCAATCAGATTAATAAAAACAATTTAAATTTTTAATTTTAATAACAATAATAATGAATTAATAAATAATTTCATTTTAATAGTTTCCTGAGGACATTTATGTACAATAGCTACGAAAAATAGCTACAAAAGAAAAATATTATGTCGGCATATCACGTGTCAGTCCAGAAATGCTATCACGCAACACCACTCTCTACTTGCGACTCGCGTGACAGACAGATGAACTTCAGGTTTAAAGCAGCCGCGGAGGGCTGAATGACATGAGTACAAGGTAGTTAAAGCAGCATTCAGTAGCTTCGGGATTTCTTCGCCGTATTTTCGCTTTTTGCTCGCAGGTTTCTCTCTAGAGCTCCCCCCACAGCTTCGGAATAGATATTTGACAACACTGTTGTAAAAACTCGTTGGCGATTCTCAGACACCAGAGGCGAGTAGATCAACGACATCAAAGCAGATGGGACATTCTTTAAAACGTCTTCTTCATTCGGGTTCAAACAGCGTGAGGGAGCGCAATAATGACCGCATATTAGCAGATTTCTTTTGGCCGTAAAGCAATTGTTTACATCGCGAGACATGATATCACGCGAGACTTCCTGACGCGGCGGCCGGCGGCCCGCCGGCTCAAAGTTGCAAGTGCGTATTTTCCGCTCACGGGCACCAGGGGGGTGCGAAACGACCACCATTCAACCCGAAATAAGTAATATAACCATTCCAATGACTCCGAAGCTGTTCAGTTAAGGTAAAAAAAGTTACTTAGTTCACCTTTAAATTCACTACCTACGTACCGATCTGCTATAGTTGACATATTTATCAGGCGTGCGTGTTACATAGGCGTAATTTGCGAGTGGGGCGGGTGGGACATGTCCCCACCACTTTTTAAAACATTTTGCGGCACGAATGTACCAATTCTACAAATAAACATCTCCAGTTAACCAGCAGAGCATTCATTTCGTTCGTTTGTTAAATAAGAGACGATCTAGTGCTGAAATGTGTTTTTTAAATCAAGTGATGAAAGTGCTTGTTGCCGCTGCGATCAGTGGCGCTGATACAGTGTTCTCTCGTGTGGCTCGCGCACACAGCGCACTGTCTTGACTCGACGCGCGCTTCAATCCGTTGCGGATACTCTATTCGTTCTGGTGAAATCACACATCATAATGCACACGTGTCCCTCCTTGATATACAACCACTGATGAACATAATCAGTTTTGATGAAAAAAACAAAAAAAAAAAACTAGGCTGGTGTGGACTAGATCCCACAACCTCTGACACTGTTGGCGAAAGTTCTACCACTGGACCATTTAGGTGTACGATGTTCAAATAAGCGAATCTATGTATTTTAGTCACACAACAAATCTATTATACAGCATATATTTGGCTACATCTCATTAAACGACAAATGTAGCATACTATTTAAATCGATGTACATTGTACAATAACATTACGATGTCCAATCTAATTTAGCAAAGTTACGCCACTGGGCGTGTATATAAGCTTAAAAAACAGAGGCCCCCCGTATATTCACCAGGCCCACCTATTAATGACATTCTGTATCCGCCACTGCTGTGGACCAATACCAGGTCGTATAGTAGTGATGTAATATGACAAGCTGACTACGCCACCCCTTCCTCAAAGAAAGGGGAAATACTATCCAATACAAATAGGGCACACAGGTTTGTTACCATGGAGGGCAAAGAGACGTGGATAATCAGTACAAAAGTTTGTTTATTAAATTCACATCAACAGATAAAACTCTCAGGTTAATGGAAGGCAGAATGTCACTCAAATGACTAGTACAACACCGTTCATCTACACAAAATAAAAGAAAATGATGATGGCTGAGGCTTACCCGTAGCGGGGTAGGCTAGCTAGGTATCGAACTCAAAAGCCACACGCACACACACAACACACACCCACCAAGTGAGGTGCAAGCGGGTATAAGCGGCAAACCACACTCAGTGCTTGAAATACCACCACCAGAAGCCAAGGAAAAGCTAGCCTCCCAGCCCGGGGTCCATCAGCCTAAAATAAACACACAAAAAAAGTTAATAAACACACTGAACGAATGATACTAGACAAATAAAATTCTGATTGATGCAAAACCTTCACCACAACGGGAGCATTAACTGGTGAACAAAACAGAATTACAAATCACAAAGTAACTTAATAAATTATAAAATAATCAAACTAACACAAAAACAAAGTAAAGAAATACAAACTAACCACCCGCAGCCAATAATAATAATAATAATAATAATAATAATATGACTGAAGAGCGAGTCCACGTAGACAACTTCGGCGCTCGAATGGCTGTAGCGTGGAAAACATACAACAAAATGAAACAGCAGCAAAACAGCAGCGCCGTCTAAATGGCCTTTATGCAGAAAACGATCAGCCCAACGCCCACATTAAGACAGAGCATCCTCAAAGGAATCAATATCCTGCTAAAAGACACATTTGGTTAGCTCAATTGAGTAAAATATTTAGTTAAAAGAACAACTTTACGTACCAGGTGATCATCACGGGACCGCATAGGCCTACATAGGCGTACGATTGCGCACCGCAGCTTATGAAACATAGAAACAGACCAACTGGAATAAAGAGCATGCAGGTTACCGCAAACGGCACGAGTCCCCATCAACAAATATCTGATTAACCTACCTGGGGGAAAACAGCCTGCACACCACCGCAGAGCCTCAACCCAAACACATGTCCGACATTGAACGGCAGCACGCCCGCAACAAGGGGCGGAGCTAACAATAATGCATGAACAGGTGGTATAAACACAGTCTTTAAATAGGCCAAGGACAGCAGCCAATAGGCTGTCACATCTATCTGTAACCCATGTTAAAATATGAAATAAATAAGAATAAATAGTTTAAAAGCTGCATAAATAAGTTTGAAAGTTAAGTGATTCATTTAATGTAAGTTTATTCATCAGAGTTAAAAATGTTAAAAATGTTAATACAACAATTTAATGTTTAAGATTAAAAGTATGCTGACAGAAAATTCATGTCACTGCCCCTTTAAGGGACTAGTGACGTTAGACGCAGTACTTCAGTGACGCTGCAGCGCGGAGGCCTGAGGAGAGAGCAGAGGATAGATCAGAGAGAACGAACTGTGTTTAATTAGCAGAGAAAAGAGTGATAAAGTTGATTTTGCAGTTGAAAAACATAACTTACCTGGTTGAGAACTGACGGGGATTTTATGAGAACTAAGCCACCCCGGTTTTGGTGAGTTTTGAGTTGTTTTCTTGCATTTTACCGTGTTGTATTTTTATTTTATTTTTTCCTTTCTCTGGCGGAGAGCTAACATTAAAAACGTAGCTGTTTACAAGGAAATGCTTCGCCATAAACTGTTTACCAGTTAATATTTTGGGTTTATGAAAACTGTGAATGTTATAAAAGTGAATGTATGCTTTGTAAATGAAAGATGTGTGCGGTAGTTGTGTGGAAACGGAGCCGTGAGTTAAAAGAGGCCGCTCCGCCGCCATTTTAGAGGTGAAAAAGCACCGTAGCAGTAATGTTACAACTCAGAGACTGTGAAATATTCATTCGTGTAATTTGAGGATTTAAAAATTGATTTATTGTGCTTATGACCTGTTATACAGGTCAGGTTTTTTGCTTGGTTTGAAGCTCGGTCGGAGCGAGGATTGGCCTGCAGTGTGCGGGTGTGCACATGGCATGCACAGACGGATTCAAGATGGCGAGCCAGACCCAGACTTTCAACTCATCTTCTCCATCGCATCAGTGAGGAAATCTTCTGCGTATGGTGACTCGCTGCCAGAGTGGTAGGAGTATCAGAAATTGTTTTTGAACTGAACTGGAAACCGATTGAACTATTATTTTTGGACTGAATCGAACTGAGACCTTTCATTGAATTGGAAACTGATTGAACTATTATTTTTGAACTGAACTGAATCGAACTGAGATTTTTCATTGAACTGAACAATTGAACTCACATTTGGACTTGAACTTGAGTTTAAGGTTTCACACTTTTATTTTCATATTGAGTTCATATGTTGAATGTTACTTGAAATACTTGTGGTCCACTTTGATTGATTGTGTCAATTGAAGGTATTTTCTTACCTGTAAAAGAAAGGAAAAAGAGTTAACTCAAGAAGAAAAATAGGATTTCTAAAATAGAAAGAGACCGGTCTAACTTAGATTAGTCTGACTAAAATAACTTAGGTGACCTAAAGAACAAAAAAAAGAGTGAAATACCTTTTCATTTATTATATTTACCTCAATATTAAGAACCTGCAGGGTATTTTTTTGTTTTGTATTCTGTTTATTTTGTGTGTCTTGCATTCAGTAAATTGCCGGCCTTTTGTACTTAAAGCAACGGTCTCTGGTGTAATTCTTTTTTGCTCCCCACTCCTTAGAACCTAGAACTGGTCCAGTGGCGCAGTAAGTGGTGTGATACCGGTGCTACAACTTGGCGAGCCAGCCAGGAGTGGCTTAAAGCATTTAAAACTAGAAACCAGAGACCGTATAGTATTGTTATCAGTGATTCATTATGGACGTTATTCAGGCGAGTAGTGTGAAAATCCCTAACTCAGTCATAGTTAGTGGTATAGCCGGTACAGAAACTGATGAGGAACTATATGATTTCCTGAAACAATATGGTTCCATTCAAAGGGTAATCCCAGTAGATTTCGCTGAGCCAGCGTCAGACAAACAGGTCGTAGTAGAGTATGTGTATGGTACAGCTATGCAGTCTCTCTTACCTTCATTGCCACACAGACTCAACAGTAAGACTCAGACTGATGTCACTTATCACATTAGAGCCTTAGCCAGTGTCTACACACCTGTAGCTAGCAAAACAGCTACACAGACTTACCTTTCAGAGTTAAAGGACATTGCAAAACTGACTGGCAAAGACTTTGCAGCTGTCCTCAGAGAAGAGCTCTCCGTCATCAGTGAGAGTGTTGATCTAGATCAATCAGAAACCCAAGATGAAGATATGGAACAGAACTCACCTGATGCCCCAGGGCAATATGGCCCTGAAAATGCTGCACAGGTAAGCCCCCTGCCCAGTACGGCCCCGGGGCAGCATGTTCAACATCATTGGTCTCCACCACCATCTAAAGAAAAGACACAGCCTGCTCTGAAACTTTCTGACGTCAACCCACCTGACATACAAAAAGTAATAGTTGAGCACATAGTGAGAAATGAAGATTCTGCTCTGCAGGTGCACACTTCTTTGAGACTCAGACCCTTCTCTGGGCGTTTCCCCCGATCCAACAATGAAGTGGATTATGAGACATGGCGTTCCAATGTGGAACTTCTCCTTAAAGACACAACGCAGTCTAATCTTTACAAGTCACGAAAGCTTCTTGAAAGTCTTTTATCACCTGCCATCGATATTGTGAAGCACCTGACACCTGAATCCCCCCTTAATGCGTACTTGGAGATCTTGGACTCTGCTTTTGGCACTGTCGAGGACGGAGATGACCTTTTCGCAAAGTATCTTAACACAATGCAAGATAACGGTGAGAAACCCTCAGCTTATCTACAACGGCTGCAGGTGATACTGAACACCACCCTCAGGAGGGGAGGTGTAACCGCAAGTGACCTTGACCGGCATCTTCTCAGACAGTTTGTCAGAGGCTGCTGGGACAACATCTTAATAGCTGAACTCCAGCTAGAACAAAAGAAACAGAACCCACCTACCTTTGCTGAACTTCTCCTGTTACTCCGCATAGCAGAAGATAAGCGTACTTCCAAAGCATCCCGCATGAAACAGCACCTCAATATTGCGAAGCCAAGAGTGTCTTCTTATTATCAAGGTATTTATGTGCAGAGTGAAGAAGACTGCAACCCATCTCAGCCAGCTCTTGATCACAGGTCCGAAATCCAAGACCTAAAGAAACAAATAGCTGATTTACAGTCCCAGCTCACACGTATTACACAGAAAGACAGTAGAAAGGCTAAATCAGCTGCCAGACCAGTAGCTCCCCAAACAGCTATCACTCCAACATCTCAAAGGCCGCACCACAGCCGAGATGTAAACAACAACACAAGCAATAGACCAAGGCCCTGGTATTGCTTTAGATGTGGAGAGGACGGACACATTAAGCCTCAGTGTGAAAGTGAGCCGAACCCATCTCTTGTAGCTGAGAAGAGGAAGCAGCTAAGAGAAAAGCAGTTAACATGGGACATTGAAAATGGTGCTTCAAAGCCTGATCATTTAAACTAGACCCAGTTCCGGTTGTGGGACAAACGGGGACTGGAACACAGAGAAAGTGTCCCAAAAAGAAGCAGCACAGAGCCTGTGTGTACTCTCACACACGAAAACAGACAGTGACCCTGCCAAAAGGGCTGATTGGAGCCAAGTGCACTGCACAAGTGACCATAGGTAACAAAGACTGCAGATGCTTGTTGGATTCAGGCTCTCAAGTAACAACGATCCCCAACTCTTTCTATTTAGAGAACCTGTCTCACTTACCTATGAATTCCTTGAATGACCTGCTTGAAGTGGAAGGAGCCAACAGCCAAAGCGTCCCTTACCTTGGCTATATTGAGGCCACCATCAGATTCCCAAAGAGCTTGCTTGGAGCGGACATTGAGGTGCCCACATTGGTTTTGATTGTACCTGACTTGCGCTCCACCTTGTCATCAGTGCTTATAGGTACAAACACTTTGGATGTTCTCTATGAAAAGTATGCAGATATTGCACCTCAGAACTATGAGTCTCTTCCTTACGGCTACAAAGTTGTCTTAAAGACCCTTGAAATCAGGAAAAGACAGTCTGTTGATTCCAGTCTAGGAGAGGTGAGGCTTCATAGTAGAGACTTTGAGACTATTGCAGCTGGACAGACCAAAGTCCTTGAAGGATCAGTGAGCCGCAGGACAACTGATGTTGGAAAGTGGGTGATGGTAGAGTCACCAAAGTCATCCTCCCTGCCAGGTGGCATCCTGGTGACAGATAGCTTGGTAAGCCTACCACCGAAACTACCACGCTGCATACCAGTCATGCTCAAGAATGAGTCACATCATGACATCATCCTATCTCCAAAGGCTGTAATAGCAGAGATACACGCTGTCAAGAGTGTTCAATCAATTAAGACCCCTGACTCAGACTTTCCCACAAAACCTGACAAAAAATTAAATCTCAACCTTGACTTCACTGACTCTCCTGTACCCAATGAGTGGAAAGAGCGGATAACTGAGAAATTAAGTTCCATGCCGGAGGTGTTTGCACTGCACGAGCTTGACTTTGGTCGCACTGACAAAATAAAACACCACATAACCCTCAGTGACGAGACAACATTCAAACATAGACCAAGACCTATACACCCCCAAGATATAGAGGCTGTGCCTAACCATCTCCAGCAACTCCTTGATGCAGAAGTCATCCGTGAATCGGAGTCGCCTTTCTCCTCGCCGATTGTCGTCGTCAGGAAAAAGAATGGCGATGTTAGACTCTGCATAGACTACAGAAAATTGAACACCCAAACAGTAAAAGATTCATATGCCTTACCTAATCTTGAGGAGTCATTCTCGGCGTTGACTGGGTCCAAGTGGTTCTCAGTGCTCGATCTCAAATCAGGCTTCTATCAAATAGAGATGGAGGAAGCAGACAAACACAAAACCGCATTCGTCTGCCCACTAGGATTCTTCGAGTTCAACAGGATGCCTCAGGGGATAACTAATGCCCCTAGCACATTCCAGAGGCTTATGGAGCGCTGTATGGGAGAGTTGAACTTGAAGCAAGCCCTAGTTTTTCTAGATGACCTCATAATCTTCTCCTCGACACTGGAGGAACACGAGGAAAGATTGATGCGTGTGCTCAACCAATTGAAAGAGTTTGGCTTGAAACTGTCGCCAGGGAAGTGCAAGTTCTTCCAAACTTCAGTAAAGTACCTCGGCCACATCGTGTCTGAAAGGGGCATCGAAACTGATCCAGACAAAGTAGCAGCATTAAAAACCTGGCCAAAACCAAACAATCTGAAAGAGCTAAGAACCTTCCTGGGTTTCTGCGGTTATTACCGCCGGTTCGTAAAAGACTACTCAAAGATTGTGAAGCCACTCAACGAGCTCACTGCTGGCTATCCGCCGCTGAGAAAGCGCAATAAAACCCCAGAGAACCCTGAGAAATACTACAACCCAAAGGACCTCTTTGGAGACAGATGGACGCCTGCTTGCCAGGCAGCGTTCGACACCATAATCGAAAAACTGACAACAGCACCCATCCTCGGGTTTGCTGACCCCAAGCTCCCCTACATTTTACACACAGATGCGAGCACCTCAGGACTCGGTGCTGCCCTTTACCAGGAGCAACAGGGACAGAAACGAGTGGTTGCCTATGCAAGTCGAGGCCTGTCGAAATGTGAATCCAGATATCCTGCACACAAATTAGAATTCCTTGCCCTTAAATGGGCAGTCACAGAGAAATTCCAGGACTACCTATACGGGAATACGTTCCTTGCTGTCACCGATAGCAATCCACTAACATATATTCTTACCTCTGCTAAGCTCGACGCCACAAGCTACAGATGGTTAGCCGCTCTGTCGACATTTGATTTCCAGCTACAATACAGAGCCGGTAAGCAAAATCAAGACGCGGATGGGCTGTCCAGGCGTCCCCACGGCAGATTACCTGATGACACATCATCACAAAAAGAGTTGGAGAGGATACAACAATTCACAAAAAGACACTTGTCAGAGGCTGATTATGCACACCTGGATGAAAACACCATCAAAGCCATCTGTGAGAAGCACTTGGTTCGCCAAGTGATCAACAATCACTCTGGGGAAACATCACCCGGCACCACCTTGGTTGTGTCACTTGCTCATCATCCAAAAGCTCTCCCACAAAGCTTTGAAGAGGAGGATCAGCTTGGTGGCTTACCTGTCATCCCCTCATTAGCACCAGCTGAATTAAGAGACAAGCAAAATGCTGATCCCTGCATCCGTGAAGTACTCAGGCAAGTGGAGTTAGAAGAGAAACCCCCACCATCCTTGAGGAAGGAACTTCCTGAGCTTGGTCTCTTATTAAGGGAGTGGGACAAACTTACGGTCTTAAATGGTGTCTTGTATCGCAAGCGGCAAGAGGGTGCTCAGACTCACTACCAGCTTGTGCTTCCCGAAGTCCTGAGATCCTTGGTCCTCAAGAGCCTCCATGACGACATGGGCCACATGGGCGTAGAGCGCACTCTAGATCTCATCCGAAAGCGTTTCTATTGGCCCAAAATGTCAGCCGAGGTGGAGGCTAAGGTCAAAACCTGCAACCGCTGCATACGACGTAAGGCTATGCCTGAAAAAGCCGCACCACTCGTCAACATCATCGCTACAAGACCACTCGAACTTGTGTGCATGGACTTTCTCAGTGTGGAGCCGGACTCCAGTAACACCAAAGACATTCTGGTCATTACCGACCATTTTACGAAATATGCAGTGGCTGTCCCCACCCCGAATCAGAAAGCCAGGACAGTGGCCAAGAGCCTGTGGGACCACTTTTTCGTCCATTATGGCATCCCTGAAAAACTCCACAGTGACCAAGGTCCCGACTTTGAGTCCCGAACAATAAAAGAACTGTGTGAGCTCATTGGCACTCAAAAGATAAGAACCACCCCTTACCATCCGAGAGGGAACCCTGTAGAACGTTTCAACAGGACCCTGCTGAACATGTTGGGAACCCTCGAGAATCAGAAAAAGAGTCACTGGCGGGATTACGTCAAACCATTAGTACACGCTTATAATTGTACTAAAAACGAGACAACTGGTTTTACCCCTTACGAGTTAATGTTCGGGCGTCAGCCAAGATTACCAGTTGACCTAGCCTTTGGCCTACCAGTCAATCACCAGCCAGGCTCACACTCGCAATATGTTCGCAACCTGAAATCCCAACTCGAAGACAGTTACAAAGTAGCAACTGAGAATGCTAAAAAGACAGCCAGTCGCAACAAAGTGAGATTTGACAAGCATGTTGTTGACTCCACCTTGAAAGAAGGCGACAGAGTCTTGGTTCGAAACGTCCGCCTTAGGGGCAAGCACAAGTTGGCCGACAGGTGGGAGTCCGATGTGTATATTGTCCAGAGACAGTCTGGAGACGTCCCAGTGTATGTTGTGAGGCCTGAGACAAGAGATGGTCCACAAAGAACTCTTCATCGTGACCTCCTGCTGCCATGCGGTTTCCTTCCTGTGACCTCAATCGAAAGTGAAACTAACCCGTCATTGGCAGTGAGACGACCAAGAACTCGACAACATCCTAAAAATGACAGTTCAGATGGAGCTGATGGGGATGAATCCCAATCTGACTCTGAGGAATATCACTATGATGGATACAGAAACCTAAGAGTGGAAACACTAGGGTTTGATCCGACCCCTGAACCCATAGAACACTTACCACAAAGGATTGAACTGGAACCCTCCAAAGAGTTGACTGCTGTTAAGCAAGGTCCTTCAAACGTAGCCAAAGCTCTTCCTGAGGATGTTCCAGTAGAGACTTGTGACCTGAACTTACCTGATCCTGCAAATTATGACTTACCTGACCCTGCAGACTATGACTTACCTGATCCTGGAACCAACGACTTACCTTATCCTGAAGAGAGCAGCTCTACCGCTGGACAGGAAACTGGAAACCTACCTGAGGAAGACCTGGATAATGTCCATCCTTCTACTCAACCTGCTCAGGAGGGCAAAGAAAACACAAGTGTTATGGACCAAACTGACATCCAGACAGAAGGTGACTGTTCTAGAAGACCTATCAGAGACAGAAAAGCGGCTAAAAGACTGACTTACCCCGAGCTAGGGAACCCGTTGGTTACAATAGTTCAGTCTTTATTTCAAACCTTGAGTGATGTGTTTACAGATTCCCTTGAAGAGCCTAGCTTTCCAAAAAACCCTAGAGTTATGACAGTATAGATTCAGAATGCACAGGGACGTGCATTAGGTAAAGAGGGGAGGATGTAACCCATGTTAAAATATGAAATAAATAAGAATAAATAGTTTAAAAGCTGCATAAATAAGTTTGAAAGTTAAGTGATTCATTTAATGTAAGTTTATTCATCAGAGTTAAAAATGTTAAAAATGTTAATACAACAATTTAATGTTTAAGATTAAAAGTATGCTGACAGAAAATTCATGTCACTGCCCCTTTAAGGGACTAGTGACGTTAGACGCAGTACTTCAGTGACGCTGCAGCGCGGAGGCCTGAGGAGAGAGCAGAGGATAGATCAGAGAGAACGAACTGTGTTTAATTAGCAGAGAAAAGAGTGATAAAGTTGATTTTGCAGTTGAAAAACATAACTTACCTGGTTGAGAACTGACGGGGATTTTATGAGAACTAAGCCACCCCGGTTTTGGTGAGTTTTGAGTTGTTTTCTTGCATTTTACCGTGTTGTATTTTTATTTTATTTTTTCCTTTCTCTGGCGGAGAGCTAACATTAAAAACGTAGCTGTTTACAAGGAAATGCTTCGCCATAAACTGTTTACCAGTTAATATTTTGGGTTTATGAAAACTGTGAATGTTATAAAAGTGAATGTATGCTTTGTAAATGAAAGATGTGTGCGGTAGTTGTGTGGAAACGGAGCCGTGAGTTAAAAGAGGCCGCTCCGCCGCCATTTTAGAGGTGAAAAAGCACCGTAGCAGTAATGTTACAACTCAGAGACTGTGAAATATTCATTCGTGTAATTTGAGGATTTAAAAATTGATTTATTGTGCTTATGACCTGTTACACAGGTCAGGTTTTTTGCTTGGTTTGAAGCTCGGTCGGAGCGAGGATTGGCCTGCAGTGTGCGGGTGTGCACATGGCATGCACAGACGGATTCAAGATGGCGAGCCAGACCCAGACTTTCAACTCATCTTCTCCATCGCATCAGTGAGGAAATCTTCTGCGTATGGTGACTCGCTGCCAGAGTGGTAGGAGTATCAGAAATTGTTTTTGAACTGAACTGGAAACCGATTGAACTATTATTTTTGGACTGAATCGAACTGAGACCTTTCATTGAATTGGAAACTGATTGAACTATTATTTTTGAACTGAACTGAATCGAACTGAGATTTTTCATTGAACTGAACAATTGAACTCACATTTGGACTTGAACTTGAGTTTAAGGTTTCACACTTTTATTTTCATATTGAGTTCATATGTTGAATGTTACTTGAAATACTTGTGGTCCACTTTGATTGATTGTGTCAATTGAAGGTATTTTCTTACCTGTAAAAGAAAGGAAAAAGAGTTAACTCAAGAAGAAAAATAGGATTTCTAAAATAGAAAGAGACCGGTCTAACTTAGATTAGTCTGACTAAAATAACTTAGGTGACCTAAAGAACAAAAAAAAGAGTGAAATACCTTTTCATTTATTATATTTACCTCAATATTAAGAACCTGCAGGGTATTTTTTTTGTTTTGTATTCTGTTTATTTTGTGTGTCTTGCATTCAGTAAATTGCCGGCCTTTTGTACTTAAAGCAACGGTCTCTGGTGTAATTCTTTTTTGCTCCCCACTCCTTAGAACCTAGAACTGGTCCAGTGGCGCAGTAAGTGGTGTGATACCGGTGCTACATATCACTCATGTGACAACTACCAATAATAAAGTGGGATCTAACCCACTCTGCCACATATGAACATTTTGAAATGGAATTCTTTAATTTTACTAGGTTGGGATAAAACGTTTTTGAGGAAAAGTCATAAGCTATTCAAATCAGAGTTTGGATAACAGATACTCCATTTAGATCGTGCTTTAGCGGCGGTTCTTGGAGTTGAAGAAAGAGCATTTCTAATAAAGAAGTTGTTGCATGTTTTATCTAATACATTAACACCATTGATTGTAAGTTTAGGAATATAATTTTTTAAACAGTTGTATCTTAAATGACACTTTATTAAAAACTCTCACTGAAATAACAGCGCCTTTCAAAGACATACAAGCAGAAGAAGAAAGAAGATCTCCTTGAGCACTGAACAAATCAGAAACAAAAATAATATTTTGATCTACACTGAAAAAAAAATGATTCATTGAATTTACTAAATTTTTTATCGTAAGTGGTTCCACACAATTGATTTTAGCTACATTTAAACAAATGCATTAAGTTGAACTAAAATGTATTAACTTCAACTTATTGCATTTTTTTAAATGTAGCTAAAATCAATTGTGTGGAACCACTTACGATAAAAAAATGTAGTAAATTCAACAAATAATTTTTTTCAGTGTACCCATTCCTTAGCCTGGGTGCCAGCCCGAACCCCGCCCACAATATTTTTTGGTCGGGAAGTTCGGTCTGGACTCGCTCCGTTGAGGAGCTATTATGCCCGAACAAAAATTGTTCGGACCAATCAAATTGTCAGGGCGGGCTTTATACGATGATGGACAGATAAGCAACGGTAACGTCATCATCCACGTCATCAACGAGCGCTTGGGTTGAATTCAAATGACTGCCGCTGAAGAATTGAGATTTCACGAGTTCACGCTTACAAATAAGTCAGATAGAATAAATGCATATTTGGCGTGCTGTCTGAGGAGAGGCTTCGGGCTCGGTATTCGGCCCGAACCCAAAGTACTCCCCCCGTATTCCTGGCTGTGGAAGAACAAGCCAAGAGTGAGTGGAGGGATGCTGAAAACTGTCATGTTAGGTGAGTTGACCGAGTGAATAAATATATGCTTTCCTCTCATGCTGATAGACGGTTGATTGGATTGATTATTTGAATGTGCTCCTCCTGAAATTTGTTTATAAAACATCATGTGTAGATTCCGCCATCGCGTCTGTTATAGAAGATATCGACAGCGCATTAATTTTAAAAGAGGAACAGAGAACCGCGATCGGAAACATGAATGAAAAACATACGTCACTTACTCCGTTGCTCTGATTGGTTGTAGGTCTATCCAATTGAGTGCAGAGGAATTTTTTTTCCTGGTTCGGTTGAAACACGCCCCATAATCAAAGCTCAATGGAGAAGTATCAGACTCACATTCTGACTAGAATTGAGTATGACGACGTCAGGCTACCCATTCCTTGAAAAGAGTGATCTTTTACCACACAGTACATTTTCATTTTTCTAAATAATACGTGTGTTGGGAGCAGGGGCGTAATTTGTGGGGGGGTTGGGGGGGAGATAACCCCCCCAATATTTAAATCTATGCATTACAACCCCCCCAATATTTATACCATGATCACATGAAAAGGAGGCATACCCAAACTTCAACCCCCCCAATGTTCAAACCAAATCTACGCCCTTGGTTGGGAGACATTATTTATGAAAGCAATCTTCCAGGATTCTTGAACTAGTTTATGTTCCGAATGTCGTCTTTACAATTTTCAACCAAGGTTAGATAAAACTAAAAAGATAATATGTTGCTGGTT
The DNA here is from genome assembly GCF_951802725.1 of Rutilus rutilus. Taxonomy (NCBI): domain Eukaryota; kingdom Metazoa; phylum Chordata; class Actinopteri; order Cypriniformes; family Leuciscidae; genus Rutilus; species Rutilus rutilus. The sequence continues at coordinate 19,170,726 of NC_140209.1, read as the reverse complement.
GCAGAGAGACTTGACAATATATGTGAGAGTCCTGGTGTCAAAAGCCCTATTCGGACAGGAGTCAGGACTAGTAGATTCTCAGTGATTTTAGTCCCGTCCGAATGTGCCATCTCAGAATCATTACAGACATTGTCAGTAAAGGTAACGGCGATTTTTAACTTCAGAAAAAAGGTCTGGAAAAATTACCTCATGCAGCTAATGCGAACAGACCAGGGGCCTCATTTATAAAACTGTGCGTAGGAACCTTACTAAAAGTGTACGTAAAAAAAATGCCAAAAATGGCGTACGCAAAAAAATATTCAGACTTATAAAACCGTGCGTACGCCAGAACCTGCGCAGAATTCACTTTATAAATCCCAGTCAGCGGAAGATTGTGCGTACATGCGTCTCCATCCGAAATAGCCATATATGGAGCTTACAACGCCTAGTTTTACTATGCAGATCCTCATCTACATATCATTTGCATATGATTATTCATCCACGTGATAACTTAAACGTTATCACATGGATAAATAATCATATGCAAATGATATAAACGGTACAAGAAACATTACAAATCAAGTAGTTGTCTATCCTTGCCTTGTTTTTGAATAGCCTACATAAATCAAATAGTGTAAAATACATTTCAGAGAAAGTTTTTCTCAATCTTTTCCACTTGCCGAATTGTATTTTTAATTGATTTCTATTTTTAATGGAAACAGATAGGCCTTGGGCATTATTTGCACGAAACTATTTTCTCAGACAATCTGGTATTATCATGATAAGCAATTATCTCTGTGGTTAAAACATTAAAGCACGCCACAGGAAAAGTGTTCAAAAACAATCGCATCCACAACAAATATTTCTAATGATTGAATTTAAAAAAATGTTGTAACTTCAGTAATGATTTCATGTTTAAGTGTTGAACTCCATTAATTTGAAAGGCATATTTAATATAAATGTTTATATCAGAAGTATTTTATTTATTTAAACTGTTATTTGCGTCAGTTTCACTAAACGGCTCAACACGCTCGCTGCCGCGGACATTTAAGAAGGAATGGATATTTGCTTCAAGTGACAGGCTTGGTGATTGAAATTGTATTTGTATAATCTTTCTGTATATGTTTAATTTTCTTTAAATTTTCTGTATAAAAGTGACCAAAAATACATTAAACTCCAGCTCACCATCGGTGTCGCCAAAGTGCTCCATCTCCAAAACGTTCGTACGCATGGGTCAGAGTTTGCGTGCAGGTGCGCACATTTTCCCGTCAAGCTTTTATAAATGAGGCCCCAGGTGTAAAAATGTAGGTAAATATTCTGTCATTTCCTGTTTAAAAGTGGTTTTCTGCGGTATTTTAAAAATGGAGGCGCTTGAAAAAGCATCCAGTTGCGTTCTAGACTCTGGGACAAGTGTTTTCCGAATACCACTCAGATCAAAAAGAAGTTCAAAAGCACTTTGTAAAAGATTTATTACGATTAATACCGTTCCAAATTATTTTACACCCTACCAGGACATACACTGCTCAAAAAAATTAAAGGAACACTTTGAAAACACATCAGATCTCAATGGGGAAAAATATCATGCTGGATATCTATACTAATATGGACTGGGTAATGTGTTACGAACGAAAGGATGCCACATCGTTTGATGGAAATGAAAATGATCAACCTACAGAGGATTGAATTCAAAGACACCCTGGAAATCTAAGTGAAAAAATGATGCAGCAGGCTTGTCAATTTTGCTGAAATTTCATTGCAGCAACTCAAAATGGTACTCAGTAGTTTGTATGGCCCCCACGTGCTTATATGCATGCCTGACAACGTCGGGACATGCTCCTACTGAGACGACGGATGGTGTCCTGGGGTATTTCCTCCCAGATCTGGACCAGCGCATCACTGAGCTCCTGGACAGTCTGAGGTGCAACCAGGTGATGTCAGATGGACCGAAACACAATGTCCCAGAGGTGTTCTATTGGATGTAGGTCAGGTGAGCGTGGTGGCCCTTCAATGGTATCATTCCTTCATCCTCCAGGAACTGCCTGGATGCTCTCGCCACATGAGGCCGGGCATTGTTGTGCACCAGGAGGAACCCAGGACCCACTGCACCAGCATAGGGTCTGACAATGGATCCAAGGATTTCATCCCGATACCTAATGGCAGTCAGGGTGCCATTGTCTAGCCTGCAGAGGTCTGTGCGTCCCTCCATGGATATGCCTCCCCAGACCCTCACTGACCCACCACCAAACCGGTCATGCTGAACGATGTTACAGGCAGCATAACATTCTCCACGGCTTCTCCAGACCCTTTCCTGTCTGTCACGTGCTCAGGGTGAACCTGCTCTCATGTGTGAAAACCACAGGGCACCAGTGGCGGACCTGCCAATTCTGGTGTTCAATGGGAAATGCCAATCGAGCTCCCTGGTGCTGGGCAGTGAGCACAGGGCCCACTAGAAGACGTCGGGCCCTTAGGCCACCCTCATGAAGTCTGTTTCTGATTGTTTGGTCAGAGACATTAACACCAGTGGCCTGCTGGAGGTCATTTTGTAGGGTTCTGGCAGTGCTCATCATGTTCCTCCTCGCACAAAGGAGCAGATACCGGTCCTGCTGATGGGTTAAGGACCTTCTACGGCCCTGTCCAGCTCTCCTAGAGTAGCTGTCGGTCTTCCTGGAATCTCCTCCATGCTCTTGAGACTGTGCTGGGAGACACAGCAAACCTTCTGGCAATGGCACGTATTGATGAGCCATCCTGAAGGAGCTGGACTGCCTGCGCAACCTCTGTAGGGTCCAGGTATCGCCTCATGCTACCAGTAGTGACACTGACCCTAGCCAAATGCAGAACTGGTGAAAAACAGTCTGAAAAGATGAGTAGGGAAAAAATGTCAGTGGCCTCCACCTGTAAAACCAATCCTGTTTTGGGGGTTGTCTCACTGTTGCCCATCTAGTGCACCTGCTGTTAATTTCATTAACACTAAAGCTGCTGAAACTGATTACCAACCCCCTCTGTTACTTAACTGACCAGGGGTGCGTTTCCCGAAAGCATCGTTGGCCAACTATGGTCGCAAGTTCCGTCGTTACCAATAGAGTTCAATGGACATTGCGATGAACTTGCGACCATAGTTGGCCAAAGATGCTTTCGGGAAACGCACCCCAGATCAATATCCCAGGAGTTTAACTGACTTGATGCTATTCTCTGATTAAAAAGTGTTCCCTTAATTTTTTTGAGCAGTGTATAAATAATCCCGCGGTAACTAAGGAGCCTGTCCCTTAGTCGTTCTTTTAAGAGTTAGGTGAATCAGTCTCTACAAATTCGTATTTTATTATAAAGATAAGGATTATAAATATAATAAATGTCCCCTTCGTAGTTTAAGTCTACCTTTTTAGGTACTCTTCAACCGTGTTCGCTATACAACAATAACCCTGTTGTAAGCTAGGCTAGTAATCAATCAAACAGTGCATACATCTTCTTTATCAGAAATGAATGCTCACCCTCTTGTAGTTTTCTCCCGGTTGGGATCCTTCTGGTCCAGGGAAGAAAAGTGAAAGTGAAAACGTACTCAAGAATTCCAAGTTCCAGTCAGATGATTGTAATAAATGTTTAACAATATTTATTAAAAGAACAAAAATGAAAAGAATACTTGTTACAGAATATAATAGAGTACTGAACTAACAGAGTAATGTTAGCTAGGCAATAATAGCTTCTTGTACCCGGATTGCAGGGGTTCCGGGCTGGAGATTACAAGGAAGAGCCATCCGTCTGTCCAGATTTCTTCCTTTTATACACTGTAAAATGTAATATGTTGACTTTACTTAGAAAAAGTGAGGAAACCGATTGCCTTAAAATGTCCAAGTAAAGTAATGTATTAATGTTTAGTTGGCACAACATAACATTTTGTATAGAAAACTTGTTCATGTCACGGGTCGTAATAAGATCCAAATGCAGAGGGGATGCAGCAAAAAGTCTCTTTAATGAAACACAAAAGCAGGCTGACAAACAGCACAAAAGGGAACATAAAACTCTCTCCAGAGAGATGGCTCACTTCGGGCACATGAAAATAAAGGAGAACCGAAAAACAATCCCTCAAAAGAGCAGGGTATCCTTGTCAACAGAGCAGTGTCCACTTATAGGCTCACCACAGCAAAAGGCTCGCAGACTGGAGGTGCATAGAACGCGGTCTGTAGCACAGGACAAGACTGGGTCAGTGAGCAGTCAACATGAGAACATTTCACACATAATAAACCGACAAGGACCAGAGAGAACAAACACTAGAAATAGACAGGGTAATCAGAAATAATTAGAGACAGGTGTTACCGCAAAGTAGCGGGGACGCTGATTGAGAAAGGCTGCAGGAGATGAACGAATAACGAGAGAACGTGTGTGTGTGTGTGTGTGTGTAGATGAATGAATGTAACAGATGGGTGTAAATGTATGGATAGGAAAAGACAGAGAGCCCGGATCCTGACAGTTCAAGGAGAAGTTCACTTTTAAAATGAAAATTCTGTCATCATATACTCACCCTCATGTTGTTTCAAACCTGTATAAATTTCTTTCTTCTGCTGAACAGAAAAGAAGATATTTAGAAGATTATCAGTAACCAGTTTTTGGGTCCCATTGACTTCCATAGTATATTTTTTCCTACTATGGAAGTCAATGAGACTAGAAACTGTCTGGTTACTGATAATCTTCTAAATATCTTCCTTTGTGTTCAGCTGAAGAAAGAAATTCATACAGGTTTGAAACAACATGAGGGTGAGTATGTGATGACAGAATTTTCATTTTAAAAGTGAACTCCTTTAATCAAGTATACTCAAGCACTCTTGAATCAAAATCATTAGTTGTGTTAACTTCTCATTAGAGTTCACATTACTAGGAAAATATCAGGAAACCAATTGCTCTAAAAAAAGCAAGTAAAGTGAAATAGGAATAGTATGTGGTACTGACAAATGCTTAGTTCACTTACACTAGAGTTCTAGTAACTAAAAAATAACTGTAGAGAGTACTTGATAATTTACTTTAAATGAAATGTATTTGTCACCATTGTGTTTTGCATGCTGAATGATGAAGTCTGTGTGAGTCAAGCATGATCAATTACAAGATTTTCACAAATATAGAGGGATAATATAAACCCAATTAACTGTTTCAGAAGGTGAGGCATAAATAGTAGCAGGGTCATTCTATGAAAATGTCCATTTTTCTGTCCCTAGCCTTTACAGAAATATTACACTTAAAAACACTTTAGGGTTACAATTTCTTTACATTTTAAAATAAAACAATATGTTATTTGAACAATTACACCCTCTTGAGCCATCAATGTGGCAATATTTGATTTTTATTAATTATATAGAATTTCAAGCACCACAGAAGTGCTCGTCCCCACAGTCATGTACAGAGGGAAAATGCTTTATTTTGAGGTCAATAACAGATTTTTACACCATTTAAAATACAATAATGTATACATAACTATCAAATATATTATGTTAATGATATATATAAAAAAATGCAGAATAAATATTATAAAATTTATAATGAAAGTAGTGGTCCCCTGGAGTTGTGTCACTGGTGTTACCGTTAAACAAAAATCTCTTATTTTGAAATAAAAATCACACTTATGACATCACTTGACTTCCTTCTTCCAATTTCCTGAATATCTATGAAGAAAAGCCCATGGTAGATCCACTGTCTCTTCTCAGTTAGCAGAAATCTTCTCATTTATCTCGTGATTTCATATGAAACTTTTAGTTGAAGTCACTGGTATGACCTACTTTACTGTTAGGTAATTGTAAAAAAAAAAACTAGAATACAAATGGATTAAACTACTTAATTTAGTTAGTATACCATGATTGACAACATGTGGTTTGTTACCTTGCAGCAGCCATTTTGTAAAATTATTTTTTCATGAAAATTGTCACTGGTGTTACTGTCACTGGTGTCACCTTTCTTATGGGTAACACCAGTGACTTCCATTTATAGATAAACTTGATTGTGTCACTGGTGTTACTGTCTTTTTTTCTCTCACATTAAATGCAATGTCACATGTGACATAGTAATAATGTTACCATCCATTTTATTCTGCTACACTCAAAAGTTAAGATTTAAAGGATTGCATCATTACTTGATTTTAACTTGATTTTAACTGGTTTTCAAATATTTTCATTGTTATAGCAAATAGATGGTAGTGCAAATGAACTAACCTCATTCAAGCACACTTTTAACAAACCTGATTAAAATAAATAAAACTTAATCTCCTTATTTGTTGTGTTATTATTATTTTTCGCTAACTCTGTCTACATCTGCTGAAAAAAAATTGAAATAATATTTCATAAAAACCTTTCATATTGCCAAAGAAGTAAGGTAACACCAGTGACAAAAAAATGGTACAAGCGGTCTTTAAATAAATGTACAAAAAATATAAAAAAATCATTAAGCTTTAATTTATGTGTATTCATAAAGTCAAAGGGTAATCTAATAATGTGGTGTAAGTTTAAATGTTAGAAAAAGAAATCAATTTTAAGACATCTTGCCATACCAAAAGTGGACGTTTCTGTAGAATGACCCAGCAATAAAATTATAAAAGATCACAAATTGACACAAGTTACATTATACACTATTCATATTCAAACAAAATTTAAAGTAAACATATAATGGTCTAGAGCCCAACTAAATCAAACACCCATCACCTTATCGGTGTCTTACAATTTGTGATTTTCTTCTTCAGTGATTCTGCTTGTTAACATCAGGTGTCTTCAATAATGCTCAATCATCACTAAATTAATCACTTAATTATCTCATTATATTTAACACTGCTTCAGTGTTCATTTAACACTGCTCAGAGTTGATATAATTCACATATGTTTATATATGTTAATTTAACACTGGGGATTTTGCTGTGTACTTCTCTTTCTTTGACACTAAACAACTGATTTATTGTTGCATCACTGCATCAACAGAAAGAGAATCATAATAAAGAAAATATAGTTCCAAGTGCCCAACCAAAGGGATCACTAATCGCCATAAATATAAATATTTTAGGAAAATCAAAATCAATTTATGAAGTCAACTTATGTTATGTTCTCACAAATTTTTCAGTTGTATTGACAATTCAACATTCAAGATTACTTTGGGAAATGAGTGAATGCAAACAAAGACAAATAACTGCAGAAGTGGAGGAAATGAGTGAAAGGTCCATTAAGAATTTCCCTGCCTCAAAAACCACACTCAAACCAATCAATTAATCTTAACTTGGGTTTTGAGTAAATAAAACATAGTATGTGAATAGTACAGATTACTAGATTTTTACAATTAAGTTAAGACATTAAGTAAAGTTAACTAAAAAAGTTTTAGTAAGAAACCATGTTGGATTTTACAGTGTATCCCGAATTGAGGTGTCTACATCATATTTACTGTAAGCACAAATAAACTAAACATCACATGCGCAACAGCTGATCCCAGCTAGTCTGGTCTATTTTCTATACCCGCATGACTGTCCCTCTGAAAATACAATAGCTCCTTTGTATGTGTGGACACAGACCCTTGTCACTGCTCTCTCATGTGACTTGAGAGAAACAGGGATGGACAGAGTACTCTTTATTCAAAACAATGTTTAGATTGTCATGTGTCTTAGCAAACCAGAAAGTTCCTCGGCAGCTTATACAGGTTTTTTATTGTGACCCTTTCTGCGTTGACGTCGAGTTTGAGGTGAGGTTGAAGCGAATGAAATGACACTCTCAGGTGGAGCATCGTCACCTTTCTCCACAACTTGTTAGAGGAACAAAACATTTTTTAGCGTTAAGTAAGTGCCTATTAACAACACAATCCAATCTGGTTAATTAATACAAATATAGATTAAATGCATTTGCGCTAGGGCTGGGCGATATATCGAATATACTCGATATATCGCGGCTTGTAGTCCGTGCGATGTAGAAAATGACTATATCGTGAAACTCGCGGACATTTTTTTCCTTTGTTTTTTCCCCCTCTTGTTCTGTCCAGCATCGAAGTGCAAGCATAATGATCACCTTGATAACCTAAGTTAAGAAGCTTATTTTATTTTTGATGCTTGTTTGTAGATTAACTTTTACATACTCGCGGTCTTTCCCTCTCACAGAGAGAGACAAAACAAACGCATACACTGTAAAAATGAATACGCTATATTTACTCAATAAAATTGTGGCAACAGATTACAAGCAATAGTATTAATTAAATTGAACAAATTAGAATTGAGCAATAATTAATCAAATTAATTCCTTAAAAGTTAACCATTTAAAATGAGTAAAATTTACTTTTTTTTTTAAACAAAAATATCGAAATAACAGGCAGAGGTCAAAGATGAATTAAGAACTCTTTATTTTTTATTGCCAACATTGAAGACACCTGATGTTAACAAGCAGAATCACTGAAGGAGAAAACCGTAATTGTAAGTCACCGTTGTGGTGATCAGTGTTTGTTTTAGTTGGGCTCTTGACCTTAAATCATTATCTTTAGATTTTGTTTGGCTGCTGTACATGAGTTATAACAGCCAAATGAACAACGAGAAAAGGTGATCTGATGGTGTTGGTTATGTTTTAAAATAATCATTATTTCACAATCATTTGACCTGATTCTCTGAACTCATATAGTTAAAAATATTATACTGTACATGGACAGAGCTGCTATAATTAATTATCTAATATATCTAATATATATTTTTAAAAAATTGAGTTCGTTTTTTAAATACACAGACATCAAGAATCAGCCTGTGAATCTCAACAATGGTGACATTTATGAAGCATGTTGCAGTGCATTCTGGGTTCCACCAATCAAAACTCATTAATGGCTCCCATCATGCATTGCTGCATGAATATATAATGAGCTTATGATCAGAGGTGATCTGTTTGTCACCATTGCTGAGATTCATACGCTAAATCTTGATGCCTGTGTGTACCTACATAAAAAAAGGTTTTTTTTATTTTATTTTTTTTATCATTTGGATTTCATTGAAAAGGCTAAACATATTATGCTGTACAAGGACAGTGCTGCTATAATTAATGAAATAAACACAACTCAGACATTGGGCTCTGTATGAGTTCAGCGATTCAGGTGAAATAATGATTGTTAAAACACAATCAACACCATGAGATCACTTTTTCACTTTGTTCATCTGGCTGTTATAACTCAGGTACAGCAGCCAAACAAAATCTAAAGTTAATGATTTAAGGTCAAGAGCCCAACTAAAACAAACACTGATCACCATAACGGTGACTTACAATTACGGTTTTCTCCTTCAGTGATTCTGCTTGTTAACATCAGGTGTCTTCAATGTTGCCAAAAAAAAATAAAGAGTTCTTAATTCATCTTTGACCTCTGTCTGTTATTTCGATATTTTAATTTTTTTAAATGTAAATTTTACTCATTTTAAATGGTTACCTTTTAAGGAATTAATTTGATTAATTATTACTCAATTCTAATTTGTTCAATTTAATTAATAATATTGCTTGTAATCTGTTGCCACAATTTTATTGAGTAAATATAGCGTATTCCTTTTTACAGTGTATACAAACGTCAGTCTGTCGCCAGGCAACGTCATACGCCCTCGACCAGCAGAAAGATAGCGGCAGCAGGTGCTAACGGTTACACATGGAGGACGACGAATTAATAAAAAAAAGAAACAGCACAGGATCCATCATCTGGCGGTGGTTTGGTTTCAAGAAGGAAGATGTTGAACAAACAACGGTGATATGCAAAATCTGTCGCAAAACCATCGCTTCAAAATGTAGCAGTACATCAAATTTATATCACCATTTGAGAACCCACCCGCTAGAAAATGAAGAGTGCTTGAAACTCCGCGCGACAACATCTCAGAGCGGTGCAATATCAAAGAAAATGCCTAAGCAACCAGCACTCACGCAACTGAGTCTGGCCTCTTCTATTTCCAGATCAACGCCGTACGACAAAAACAGTCAAAAACAGAAGGAGATAACGTGTGCAGTAACCCACCACATCGCGAAAGACATGGCCCCGGTTAATGTTGTTGAAAAGCCCGGGTTCCGAAAGCTCATCAGCACACTTGACCCAAGATATAATCTGCCGGGTCACAAATATTTTGCAGAGAAAGCGCTGCCTGAGTTGTACATTAAAGTGAGGGAAGAGCTGGCCAGTCAGCTTGTAAATGTGACCCACTTCTCAACAACTGCCGACATATGGAGCAGCCGAACATGTGAGCCATACCTCAGTTTGACGGTCCACTATATAGACAATTGGGAGTTGAAAAGCAAGTGCCTTCAGACAAGCTTTCTTCCTGAGGATCATACTGGCGGGATCATCGCACAAGGCCTGCAAGATGCTCTCATGTCATGGAATTTAAATGAAGCTCGTCAGGTGTGCATCACCACCGATAACGGCGCTAACATCGTCAAAGCTGTGAGCCTGAACCACTGGACACGTCTACAGTGTTTTGGCCATCGCCTGCATCTTGCAATTGGTGAGTGTTTTTTACCACTGTGATAAAATAGTAATTATCTTTATTGATATATGAGTCCGCGATAATTAGCGCGTATGTCTCAGCTTGTCAGTTAACTACGGCACTGTGTGTAGTAAATGCCGCTCCATCTGAAAGCAGGTGATGGCGATTTACTACTAATCAAGGAACCGGCTATACTGACGAGATGCGCATAACAACCGCATGCGATATATAGCCCAGCCCTATGAGCAATGTTATAATAGCCTACTGCATGGTCATAACACAGAATTTAATGTTAACATATGTTTCCCATGCCAATAAAGCTGTATTGAATTTTAGAGAGAGAGAGAGAGAGAGAGAGAGAGAGAGAGAGAGAGAGAATGCGAGTGATTTTTCAAAAAAGTACATACTGTACTATATTAGCTTAGGCACCTTAGAGTTACATGTTCTTTCTTTTTCTGCATTAGTGTGTCAGTAGACTGCTCTTTATTGTGCATTTTTTTATGTTTTGAAACTTATATTTTTTGATAGCATCTTCACTTTTACACAGTACGATATAAATAAATAATTACCAAGAATTAGTTTAGTGTTAGGCTGAGTGGATTTCTTCACAATTACTATACCCTTTTAAATTATTATAACATTTTAAATGTTTGTTTTCATTCTCAGAGAGAAGCATGAAGGACCCCCGTATTGACCGTGCTGTTGCTGTGTGCAAGAAGGTAGTGAGCAGCTTCTCTTTCAGTTGGAAGAGGAGGAGAGACCTGGCCACAGCGCAGCAAGAGCTAAATCTCCCGGCACACCAGCTCATCAGTGAGTCTCCTACCAGGTGGGGATCCCGAGAGAGGATGATTGAGCGGGTACTGGAGCAGGAGCAAGCTATTTCTCAAGTCTTGGCTGCAGACAAGAAAACCCGGCATCTCGTTCTCACCTGGCAAGACCTGGAAGTTCTAGAGTCCGTGCACAAGGCTCTTAAACCTCTCCTGGAATTCACCGACGCTCTATCCGGTGAGAGCTATGTCACAGTGTCCAATGTTAAGCCTGTTCTCCATCTCTTCCAGTCCAGCCTCTTGGCACGTCAGGAGAATGACACCCCACTGACCCAGTCTATCAAAGCCTCCATCCTGGATTACCTGAGGGAGAAGTATTCTGATCCTTCCACTAACGACCTGCTGGACATGGCAGGCTTAGTGGATCCCAGGTTCAAGATAACATACTGCACAGAAAAAAAGGTGGAGGCCATCAAGAGCAGAGCCATAACCGAGATGGAGGCAATGCTCTATGAGACTAACCAGAGCACAGCTGAGATGGCTGCTTCACTGCCTCAAGATGCAACAACGGTATCACAGCCAGAAGAGCCACTAAGGAGGAAATCCCTGGGCAGCTTCTTTAAAACTGCAGCAACATCTTCCACCACACTGTCGCAGAGAGAGCTTATTGAAAAAGAGTTGTCTGCCTACTTGCAGTCTGTTAATGTTGACAGTGAAGCAAATCCATTGCAGTGGTGGAACGACCATGAGGAAATGTTCCCAAACCTGAAAAATGTGGCAAAAAAAATATCTGTGTGTGCCCGCCACCAGTTCCCCATCGGAAAGGGTATTTAGTACCAGTGGTAATATAGTTACATGCCATCGAGCATCTCTCAAACCAGACGCCGTTGATAGGCTTGTGTTTTTGGAACAAAACCTCTAAACAACCTGGTATTCACTGGTTGTTGTTACAAAGGGACAACATAGTATGCACGAAATACAACTACATATTTTTTTCCTTTTTATTTGTGCCATATATTTCATGCAGAAGAAACCAAAACTAAAGCTGCAAACTTTTCCCTAACGGACCAGATTCACCTTTTGTGAATTGTTTTATGTTTAGGTATTGCGTTTGAAACCAAAGGATTGTTTATTAAAAAACTAAAAGGAAGGTCATTTTTATAAATACACTTTCTTTTTCAACATTTGATTTCCTATTATGCAGCTATTTTTTATTTTACTGATTTTGAAATTACCTGTGACATCCTGCACAAAAGCGCATTATATATATTTGTTTAAATATCCTACTGGCATTATGCACAACAGGTGCACTTAAATTTAGTGTTGTTTTGAAATGTCATCTTAATGACAACATGCACAAAAGGGTACTTTTTTATTTGTTTTAAATTATTGTAGTGGCATTATGTACAAGAAGTGCACTTTAATTTTGTGTTTTGAAATGCCATGTGAGTTACAGCATGCACAAGCGTGCCCTAATGTCTTGTTTTGAAATGTTGTCTCTGACAATTTTGCACAAAAACATGCACTTTCTGTTGACAATTTTATGTTTGTGCCACTCAATGTTTAATAAATACAATTGTGTTAACTTTGACTTAGTTGTGATATCCCCTCTTTTGCATGAAAGTTAAAAATTAGCATATATTAATGCAGTATGAACAAGAATATTTTAATGTAGACATATAGAATCATCATACTGGTGTGATTGTATGCATCAAAGTTTTAATTCAAGGCTAAGGCAAAATATCGAGATATATATCGCGTATCGTGACATGGCCTAAAAATATCGCGGTATTTATAAAAGGCCATATCGCCCAGCCCTAATTTGCGCGCATGATATCAGGAAGCAAGCAACATAATACACACACATGACGTCAGGAGGGTCACGGCAGTGAGTAAATCGAGTTACTTCTCCCACTACTAAAATTCAATAACTGTCACAGCCTTATTGCTGCCTGGTGTTGAATTGTTTTTCAAATACGTCAGCACGCATGAAAGACACATGATAGAGACACATGGTATAATTTGGTCAGTCATCACAATCATCTAGTAGGCAGTCATTACTGTAGGCAAGGTGAATTTATTTATATAGCACACTTCCTGCACTATTGCATTTCCTTTCTGTGTTAAGCACTTTGTATTGCCATAATTACAAAATAAAAGCAAGGAAAATAAAAACAATTATAAAGGGAATTAAAAAAGATATATGATAAAAGGAATTAAAGGAGTAACAAGATGATGTATAGATAAACTTCTCATCTGGCAAAACACTGGTGTATTATATTTTTCAAAACTCTCAGTTTTACTCTGAGATTTTCCCATGGTGATTACACTGTAGTTTTAACATTTCACAAAGACATAAAAGATCACAATCTCGATGATTCAATTGAAAAGTAGTTTGTCTTCAAGATCACAATATAAAATCGTCTGAATGCCCACCCCTACAATCTGTCCTGCCACTTATCAGTGGGTGTTAGGAAACTGTAGATTTAAAAATCATGGTTTCCCCTTTATGGTTGAATCACGGAAGCTACACCAGTTACCTTTGGCAAGAGATTCAATTTATTATGTATCATGTGTCAGACAGAGAGAAACAAGCACATAAGAATAAGGCTACACGAGAGGTCTTCATTCCAGATTTCTCCGTTCCCCATTCTTAATCTTCTCATCCCATCATGCTAGATGTAAATGGTTTCTCTGGCTTTATGTTTCTAAGTATCTCATGTTTCTCATATGCCTCTCTCTCATATGCCTCTGTTTCTCATTCCATATGGCTTTGTTTCTCATGGCTTTGTTTCTCTGAGGTGGTACAGTAAGATAGAGCTTATTTACATTAGAGCAGCTTCCTTTTAAGGTATCAAACACATATAGCTTATGTTTTAAAAATGGAACGTATATGTCATACGAACATATGGCACAGTTCACTTCCATATTAAGAAACTTATCTCTGTTGTTTACATCTGCATCAGTTACAACACATGTTACATTGTACACGCCCTCTACAAAATATAGCTCATCCACCTGTCTCATGTGACATGATCTTCACATGCACCCATTCTATGCATAGTCTCCTCATGCACTGAACACAGACACAACTCTGGCTTGACAAAATACATTATGAAATTATGAATAAAGAAAAATAATACAAATACATAACATTAACAGTAAATTTTTAGTCTTCAGAAACTAACTGGTTTCTACACTGTGGATCTTCATGTGTATCTTCAGATGACTTTTAAAAGAGAAACTCTTTCCACACTGATCACACGTGTGCAGCTTCTCTCTGGTGTGGATCCTCTCATGTGTTTTCAGTTCTGATGACCAAATGTGAACACTTGTAAGGTTTTTCTCCAGTGTGAATTCTCTGGTGTTTTTTTAAACTTGATGATGTAATAAAAGTCTTCTCACACTCAAAGCACATGTACTCTCTCACACCAGTATGAATTTTCTGATGTGTTTGTAAAGTTTGCAGCAGTGAAAAACTCTTTCCACATTCAGAACATGAATATGGCTTCTGCTTTGTATGAACTCTCAGGTGTTTCTTCAGGTTTGATGACACAATAAATGTTTTGCCGCAATGATCACATGTGAACGGCTTCTCTCCGGTGTGGATCCTCATGTGAGCATTAAGATGTTGTCTCCAAGCGAATCTCTTTTCACACTGATCACACATAAACGGCTTCTCTCCAGTATGAATTCTCATGTGAAGCTCAAGCCCTGATTTTTGTGTGAAACTATTCCCACACTGATCACATGTGAACGGTCTCTCTCCAGTGTGAATTCTCATGTGAAGCTTAAGATTTTGTTTGTGGGTGAATCTCTTTTCACACTGATCACACATGAAAGCCTTTTCTCCGGTGTGGATTCTCATGTGACTTTTAAGGTATCCTGAATCCCTGAAACTCTTCCCACATTTATCGCATGTGAACGGCTTCTCTCCGGTGTGGATCATCATGTGACTCTTAAGGTTTGCTGATTCCGTGAAACTCTTCCCACACTGATCACATTCGTACGGCTTCTCTCCAGTGTGAATTTTCATGTGTCTTTTAAGTTTATCAGAATACATGAAGCTCTTCTCACACTGATCACATGTGAACGGTCTCACTCCTGTGTGAACTCTCAGGTGATGATCAAGACTGCGTTTGTTTGAGAATCTCATTTCACACTGATCACAAATAAACGGCTTTTCTCCAGTGTGGATCATCATGTGACTCTTAAGGTGTGATGAATTTGTGTAACTCTTCCCACATTTATCGCATGCGTACGGCTTCTCTCCAGTGTGGATCCTCATGTGAACCTGAAGGTGTATTTTTTGTGTGAAACTCTTCCCGCACTGATTGCAGGTAAATGGCTTCTCTTCAGTGTGAACTCTCATGTGAACATCAAGTCTTGATGATTTTGTGAAACTCTTTCCACATTGAGTGCAGGTGAAAGATTTCTTGGCCCCTTTTTTTTTTTTAAATGTATTTTTAGTCTTTGAGCGACTCAAAGGTTTTTCTCCAGGTTTGACATGATGTTCCTCCTTCACTTCACTCAGTTCTTCACTCTCCTCGTTCACTTCACTCAGTTCTTCACTCTCCTCGTTCACTTCACTCAGTTCTTCACTCTCCTCCTTCACTTCACTCAGTTCTTCACTCTCCTCGTTCACTTCACTCAGTTCTTCACTCTCCTCCTCCACTTCACTCAGTTCTTCACTCTCCTCCTTCACTTCCATCAGGTCTGAAATGAAAGAAAAAAAAAAGATTAATTTAATTTTCAGTCCATCAAAACAATTCAAATGGAGCAATATGAAGTGAAAGGACATAAAAGTGAGCTCTGATGTAATGGACAACTGCTATGAAATACTACAATCCTTTTGATCAAATAAGATATTGATCAGTATGTAGGAGCCATGTTTGTCCACTGGGTGTTGCTGTGGCTGTGTATAATTAGAGCACCTGAGCAACAAGTATGTGCATTGGTAATTGGGAAGTGCACAGTTTTTTGACCGCATGGTAGAGTAGCTCGCAAGGTGGATTTTAGTTTGTGCTTTAGGACCCGTTTACACGATGGGAAAACGCAGATATTTCCCTGCGTTTTGGCCTGTCATTTACACGAAAACGCCGTTTTTATCCCAGAAAACGATTATTTCTAAAAACTCCGGCCAAAGTGGAGATTTCTGAAAACGCCGGTTATGTGTTGCCGTGTCAACTGGGAGAAACGGGGTTTTAGGATCTCAAACGTAAAAAAACAAACAAATAAATAAAAAAAAAATAAAATAAAAAAAAGGTTCTCAAACGTCACATTATGCGCCAGAAAATGCTTACGTCATGTGAGCGCCCTATGTTTAGAGTTTGTTTGGTTACCATTTGATCATGGATGCTGTTAAAGTGGTACTCATTTTTACTTTTGTGCAAATGCTTTTGGCCTGTTTGCATTTGCTTCGCTGTCTGTCCACACGAACGAACCTCGCGCCATGTCTGTAGTTTTGAAAGGAACAGGAAGTCGCTCGTGCTATTCGTTGTTGTCGATTTTGAGGATTCTGATTGGCTTGCATGGCTTTATCCTTCTCCCTACACTGCCGCCCATTGTGTTTATGCGGGTTGATGTAAACGACAACTTTTTTTGAAAACGATGTTGTGTGCACGATGTTATTTTTGAAAACGGAGGGGGAGAAATATTCGTTTCTCTAAATACCCGGCTATGTGTAAATGTGGCCTTAGTTATGGCTTTGTGTGTACGTGTGACCAAGGAAAGGCCACAAGAAGTTTTAAGATCATGTTTAATGGAGCACAAGCAATAAAGACAGACATTTGTTTGTATCTCCATCCATCTGCATGGACTCTGTTTGTATGTGTTCTAAACTTGCTAACTCCTACGGCAACGGCATTGGAAAGCCATTACATAAAAAAAAAAAAAACTGTGCTTCACTGGATAAAGGAGATCATATGAAGTAAAAGTCAACATGTTTGTTTCAACGGACATAGGGAGGCTGTTTGGATAAAGTCTTTGTGTCGCTGCAGGTAAGGATCGTCTCATCAGGATGCCTGTCTGGATTCAAGCTTTGGATTTGACTCAGTGGATTCGTTTTGGATTATATTTTTCACCCTTGCTGGTTTCATCGTTGGATTTACGCTGCACGCTCATCTAGATGTTAAAGGGCCTATCGACTGGACTGTAAGTAGCCTACATTGTTGCAGCATTAACATGGTGAAGACTAAAATTTACTGTTTAATGTTATGTATTTGTATTATTTTTCTTTATTCATAATTTCATAATGTATTTTATCAAGCAGAGTTGTGTCTGTGTTCAGTGCATGAGGAGACTATACATAGAATGGGTGCATGTGAAGATCATGTCACATGAGACAGGTGGATGAGCTATATTTTGTAGAGGGCGTGTACAATGTAACATGTGTTCAACTGATGCAGATGTAAACAACAGAGATAGTTTCTTAATATGGAAGTGAACTGTGCCATATGTTCGTATGACATATACGTTCCATTTTTAAAAGCTTTAAGCTACATGTTTGTTACCTTAAAAGGAAGCTGCTCTGTAATGTATAAGCTCTATCTTACTGTACCACCTCAGAGAAACAAAGCCATGAGAAACACAGAGGCATATGAGAAAGAGGCATATGAGGAACAGAGAGGCATATGAGAAACAAAGGCAGAGGCATGAGAAACTTAATGGCAGAGAAACATAAAGCCAGAGAAACCATTTACATCTAGCATGATGGGATGAGAAGATTAAGAATGGGGAATGGAGAAATCTGGAATGAAGACCTCTCGTGTAGCCTTATTCTTATGTGCTTGTTTCTCTCTGTCTGACACATGATACATAATAAATTGAATCTCTTGGCAAAGGTAACTGGTGTAGCTTCTGTGATTCAACCATAAAGGGGAAACCATGATTTTTAAATCTACAATGGCCATGTGATATTGTGTGCACACAATTGTGTAATTCCAATGCACTGGTTGCCAAAGACCTACGAACATTGTCTGTGTGTTTGAATTGTATGTTGGCTCACAATTGTTTGCAAAATGGAAAATGAAAGATCTATGAATGCTAAAGGGTTTAATGAGTCAAATCAAAACCTGTCTAATGTTGAAAACGAGTCTGAAAGAGTGAAAAGACCTGTTAATTTAAGGCTCAGAAACTAATAGAGTTAATTGACAGGTTAATCCATGAAGACAAAGAATATGAACCTGAGGTACGCTTGGCTTTAGAAGATTTTAAGAGGTTATGTTATAACGGTGGTTATCAGACTGTCACGGTTTGCAGGTTTGTCTGTTCATTCTGTATGTATTGTTCTGATCTGATTGTCTATCCGTAGCCCCGTTCCATGTAGCATTGTATTCGGATAATAACCAGTTTAAAAGTCCAATCAGAATGAAAATGCTCCATGTCAACACCTCAACAGGAATAAAAATGCTCAGACCGATTGAAATTTCAGTCGGATTGAAGGGGGTGGAATAAACCTTTTCATGAACCGATCAAACGAAAGATTACACCATGTAAACGAGCTGATCCGATTACTTTGAGTGTACGTCTTTCTGCGCATGCCTGGTTTCGCGCCAGATAATTCTGTCAGCTAACATAACGCCTTCTGTTTGTGATCCGATGTGGATTCTGATCACCGTATAAGGTAGGAATATTTATACCCGTTGCAAAAAACTATGCGCGCTAACCATTGCCATAGTAAACATGGTAAATATGAACGCTTGAAGAAATCAGACAAATCATATAAGTTATACTTAATCCTGTTTTATTTGATCTCTTTATACTGTACTATCCTCTTTTAAATATAACTGTATCGGGGAGAGAGTGCTAAAGCTCCTCAGGTCAAATTTTTGGTGGCATATTTGTAGAAATTTTCATTCTTTCTAAATGTGATGTAAATGTCCTGTAACTAGGCTACCAAATAAACAGAAACAGACGCGACTGAATAATTAGCAACACTGTGCATGAGCGTGAATCCCACGATATCCATCTTTGATCTCATGTCAGTGTCAGATCCACTGCGAGAAGAGAGAACTGTCTGGCCTGCCTGCACTTTTTTCATTCCTCCTCTCACTGCAGCCGCTCCTACTCTCGCACACATTTCAGGCAAGGCAAGGCGCATCTCAAACAAGCCTATTATTAGATCCATCGGCTTGACGACAATCCGCAGGAAATTTTTCGTCATCAACCTACGCCTTTGTTATTGTAAGAGATTAGCGACCCCTACATATTGTATCTTTAACACTGAAACTTTGAAATATAAAAAAATTTTATATTTCTTTTAAAAGATTACACTGCATTGTGCAAAATTAGCACAAAGTAATAGTGATGCTGTGGAATCCTTTTCTATTGATACATGTCGCCTCATTTACAGTTGGAGTAATAATGCGAACACGAGTTCAGCCGCCTCTTTAAAGGGACACTTCACCCATGGGAACATTGATCTTTATTGAAAGTGGGTCATATATGTAGTCGAAATGTAAAATTAATTTTGAATTTGGTGCCTTCTTGGCCGAGGAAAGAAAGAAAGTAACTTCAGGACGCATTTGTATGAAAGACACCAACTCCCACAATGCACCACATTGCACAGCTGCGCAAGCCACTCCCACTAATCCAGAAAGCGCATATCTGCCTAAGAGAAATAACTCTTCCGTCTACAAGGCTAGCTACCACCAGAGCTTGAAATTAATTTCACACAAAATGTCTAGTTAGTTGGCGAACTCATTAGTGAATTACTCTTCATTTGTATTTCTTTCGAAGTGGTGAATTATTGCATTGTAACGTTACCTGGATGTTCAGTCAGATGCGGTGCGAAACTAGGATAGTTCACAACACAAACGTCCGTGTCCTCGTCTGATTCAGAGATTTCATCCAGGAGAAGTTGTCATTGTTGAAATTCTTTGCCACAGTCGGACTCTATCTCTGTGTTCGTAGCGGTTCGTAGTTGCATAGTGAGATCACCGGCGCCACCAGTCCGCCCTAACCCGAGCCAGTCCGGGCTCCTCGTCCACGGCAGGCAGCTCTTCTGCCTCGGCTGCTCTTCGCTATAATGCGGCTTGTAAAGGTAGCCACAAACACCTGATTCAAGCATCAGACTTCTGAAATCCTCTTCCTCTATATCATATTGAGCACTCTCCTCCGCTATTGTCATAACTTTACATCTGTCTCCACAGCGCCTGTTAGCTTAGCTTCAAACAAGATGGAGGATATTGCTTTTAGTTTTCAGAAAGTCAAGTCCCACCCACTGATCTGTAATAGGCCTGTAGCGTGAGCGGTTCCCGCCCCCCGGGAAAGATGAGGAACGAGTGTCTGTAGTCTCTACACTTTTCAATGAAATGTGACTTCCTGCTTATTATGACGCAAAATGATGATTTTTACGTCATAATAAGCAGGAAGTAAAACACTTAAATCCTTATTTCTCCCATCTCAGGGAAAAATGGATGAAAAATCCACATTTATTATAATATATGACTGGGTTTCTAACAATACAAAGCTTAATGCAAATGGGTGAAGTGTCCCTTTAAGGCCCTAATATACTTCAAACGAAATTGAAAAATGAAGTGATGCGATGTAATTTCAAACAAAATCAGGCCGAAACGAAGTTCCTTTGGAGTATATTTTGGGAGCTTACCAAAGCCAACTTTCCAGAAAATGTGACGTAAACGTAAGCATGACGTGACTTTACTGGAGTTCTGTAGAGCCCGTGTAAACAGATCCACATCGCTATGATCAGATGCTTTTCTAATGCTTTATTAAAATGCTTGCTGTTCTCTCAATTTTGTTGTGTGTTTATTTTGTAGCACATATTTACATACATTCATCTAATCGCTCTCAGCAGTCTGGGCGGCGTCGGGTGTTCGATTACAGTGTGCTCTTGTATTTCTATCTTTGCCTTATACCTAAACGAAGAACGGAAAAGTATATCGGGGCCTTTAAGACAGAATCTAAGGTAGATCTAATACAGTTTTTCTCAATTGTTTACACACAAATTCTGGTACTTGAGACACAATGACCACAACATGTAACTCATTTAGGGCTGGGCGATATGGAGCAAAAAATATATCTCGATATATTTTGCTATATCTTGATATACGATATATATCTTTATCTTTACAGGAAAAATAACCCCACAAAAACTACTGCAAAAACAAATATGCCAAATACCACAAAGTCTTTTTTATTGAAGTGCAAAGAGGTAGGCAGTTCACATAGGAACAAGTGCTTCTGCAACATTTTTAAATAATATTTTTTTTTTATTCTTTTTTTATACAATTAAAACTAACATCATCAAGTATGATATATATATTTTTTTTTACTTTAAGCAATTCTGGAGCTATAATTGACTCTAGGAGCATATAAAACAAAACAGCTCCTTGGAAAAAAATGTATGTAATATTGTAGTAGTTATAAATAAAGGTTTATTTTAGTTCAGATTAACATTTGAGGCAATTGTATTCATAATGTCAAAATAAAACCGACGTAATGTTACTTGAAGGCATTATAGCCTACTATTTCTGCCAAACTTCCATGGTTGCAGTAAGTGTTACTACAGTAAATCCATGGTGAATGTTGCTGATCTGTGGACACTGGATAGTTCATTCATGGCACAATGTTTCTCCTGGTTTCCACGTAAGCGCTGTTTGATCCGTTAATAACGGCGAAATGTGAATGTTTCTCCCTAGATCTAGCAGCGATGTTATTACTTCTGTGGCGAATTAAAATGCTTTCTTTACTGGATCTCTAATTAATGCTGTGTAGTAACAGTGTCGCATGATCACGATTGGCTCGCGCTGCTTTGGTCCAAACTGATAAATGGTCCTTCAACCTCACAATAACGAGCAGTTTCGTTCCGCTTGCATTACGTTTGCCATTTGATGTTGGACAATGTTGTGGTCGCGCCGGCGTCTCTTACATTATGAGTGCGCTTGCCACGAGCAACGCGCCTACATTTGAAATAACGACATATTTATAAATATAAACAATATATCGATATACGATATGTCAAAATCCATATCGTGTTTAAAAAATATCGAGATATCGCCCACCCCTAAACTCATTCACCAACCCCCTGAACCAATTCTGCTAAACTACAAGCACAATTCCTGCTTTACACTCAAACTGCAGATTTAAAACACAATTTTTTCAAAAAACTACACACAATTCTCTGCTTTTGGCACAATTTTCATGCAGAACATATCTTGTTTTCACAAGGAACACACTGCCATTCAAATATGCACACTGGCTCATCACATGGGCAAACACCCGTCACAGAGTTTTACAATTAGCAATCAGAGCTTTAGCATAAAAGGGCAACAAGAGAGCTCTTCAATGGAGCAATGGATGCCAACATTGGATTTTCTTTTTTTACTGTAACTGTATACAGTCAATTCTTCTGTTGTTTTGTATGTACAGTAGTGTATGTGCAACTTTGTGTTGGTTGGGAATGGGATGTACACTGTGTACACTGTTTTTGCAGGAAAATTTGACCGTGCATTTGTGTGTTCTGAGTATAAAAACAATATTCTCAAATATTTTACAACACACTTATGTATGTACTGTCTGTAGTAAGTGTAACACTAAACAAAAAAAGGCCTAAATCATTATGATGAATGGAGAAGTGGTTTCCATTCATCATAGTGTTTTACATTGAGCACGTCAGTGTTCAACTGGTTCTTATAAATGTCTATTCATATGATGATTTGTGTGTGTCATTTGAAAACAAAATAACATTTTGAGAAGAAATAACGTTGTTTTGAATGTAAAGTTTCATTTTGCAGGAGAATTGAGCGGTTTTGCCCATTATGTGTGTGTTTTTGGATTTGTGGGTAGAGTCCTGAGAACATGAGGCATGCTTTCAGAAAATGTGTGTAAACAATCGAGAAAAACTGTATTATACATCATATTTTCTCCCAAATATTTAGTGATATCATCACAAGAACTTTTGAGGAATATGCAACAAAATTTAGACAATTGTTTTTGTCATATAAATAATAACTGACAGACACTATCATTTCAGCCGCTCTGTGGAGCTCAGCTTCGCGGCTGAGACACGAATAGACTATTAACTTTATAAAATATGCTGCCACACTGCCAATGTCTTTGTTGACATGGTAGAAGAGGACTGACTGACTATGAATTAAACGCTCTCACAGTTAAAATTTCAAATTAAATTTTTTCTCCACTAGGGGTCGCTAACCTCTTTACACAAAGGCGTAGTTTGATGATGCAACACATGCTAAGAATTATGGATGTTGTCGTCAACGTCAAGCCGGCCAATCTAATAATGTTTATGGTTGACTGAATACATCGATGCTTTTATCATGACTGTGATATGAAGCAGTTCGGGATTGCTAAGAGACAGCTATCAGCTCCACACGCGACGCGAGCTCCCGTGGATAAAAAAAAAGGAATACGGACATTTCTCATTCTACCGAACTACACGCAGAATTACTACTCACAGGTCAGTTTATTAGACAAATTAAACTTGTGAGGTAACGCAGCGCTGTTTCACTTGGTCTAACATTACACTATCACATTAAACTGTATTTGAATGTGTTGAAATGTATGTGTTAGTTTGTCTGTATGAGACTAGCAGTAAACTAGATCAACATTAGAATAACATACAGATCATATGCTAACATTTTATCATTGTTGAACTATATAACATTGATTAGTTTTATGTAAATGTGCTCACCTGTTTAATAAGTACATGTAGGAGCGGTCGAAGTCTCGGACGTGGGGCTCTTGTTTATATACTGTCTATGGGAGCTCTCGGCATCTCGAAAACACAGCGCTGATATTGATTCTCATTTTAGTTCTCCTTTTTTATCCAAAGTCTGCTTGCCATGGTCCGTAATGTTTGAACGAAACAACAACAGCGTGCAAATAGACATTGCGAACTCCACAGTTGTCTGCGTCTGTCGCTTTGGTTAATCAGAGGGCTCTGCTCATAGTTCTGGTTACCATGGCAGTACGAGCGGAAACCATAGGCGGAAACCAGGGACAACGCGGATATGACGCCATTGACTGCGACAAACCGGAAATAAAGAAACGTGCCTTGTCTAAAAATTAAATTAAAATTTCTCCTGGTTTGAAAGTTGTTGGAAACAGTCGGGATAATGTACACAACTAAAAAAAATATATAACATAGATATAGTGATTTTTGCTAATTTTAAAGCAAAAACGTTACATATTGTGCCTTTAAATAAATAATATTCAGCAAACCTTCTAGTAGCCTACTTTCTTCAATCTGTCTCTCTTCTCCAGTGGATTGGGCTAATCCAAAAGAAGTGAAAACACGGGGGGTGTTCTGAAGGCAGACTGTTACCTGTGAAACAGGGATGCTCTGAGAACACCCCCATTAGCAGTTAGTGCTTTCCACCTGATGAAATTAAAGCGGCAAAACTGATGAAATGAACGCAGCAAAACATCGACCAATCAGAATTTTGGTCGAGCCAGAAAGTATCGACCAAATAATCGACTGGGAGATTACAGCCCTAGTCAGATGTAAGTAAAATATCGGATTTTTTTGTGCTAGTGTAAACACAGTCTTAGTTCTCTTGGCTATCAGCACTAATTAAACAGGGATTTCATGTTGTGCACACTGTAACTCCGTAACTAAGATTTCTCTCTCTTCTGGATTGCAAATAACAAAAATGCACAGACAAATGAATTAATTTTATCGCATGTAGAATCACATAAGATTTTTGTTGGTATGATATTCCTGAAAAGTTATTTTAACTTAATTTTGATTAACAATTCAACATTCTAGGAACATTGATTTGTAACATTTCTTTAATGTGCATATAAAGCTATTTAAAGGTATGATGTTTCTGAAACATCCTTTCAATCATTCAAAAACATGCTGTGAACAAGCACTGAAATGGTAATAAGGAGAAATAAGGACACAAACTACAACTTCCTTCAGACACAGTCTTAAACCCACTGATGAGAAAAGAAGACATTAAATCTGTGAAGATCTCAGCAGAGGAGGATTAAACAACTCCACAAACAGCATTACCAGCTTCACTTATTACTGACCAGACTGACTTTATTTCTTTCAGATGTCTACACAAGTTATTGTGAGAATTAACAGAGGTTTAGATGTTAATGATGTATTCACCATTATGGTGATCAGCGTTTGCTTTAGTTGGGCTCTTGACCTTTGACTTTTGTTAAGTTGCTTCTTTTACAGCAATTGCATGTTTTCAGAAAACATTTCAGAACTGATAAAGCAGATCAACATGTCTTTTTTAATGGTCAAACTTCTGCATTATAGTGGAGAAAGAATTCTAGTATGGTAGCATGAAGCAGAAGGCACTGGAAACATCTGTTCCTCATTATGTAAAGGAATGTTTCCTATAGCATGGATCTCTAGGCCAGGATGGGGGAGCAGGGGAATGGTATTTAGTATAAGCTAGTTTACCACAAGTACATCGACAGCCAAGATAACCCAGAAACTGACCATATATGGACTTATTATTCTATCTATTGTATTCCTATATGATGGAAGGCTTGTATTCTTATTGGTTAACTCTGTGCAACTCCCCTCTATCCTTACATACTGAGACAAAGTGCCAATAAAGTTGAGAAACTTTCTCCCTCAGCGATGGGTCGTTGTTCATTGGGACCGAAAATCTTACAAGTGGTAACTGTTTGTAAAATTTAAAATGAATCAGCTAAAATAATATTTAGTTTGACCTGATGTTGACAATCAAGATGAAAGATTCTCAAGCCTCCCTTTACTGAGCATTTGTTGAAAACAAACAAACAAGAACATTTTGTACCCATTTTTATAGTTGAACTGTTTATCTAAATGTGATGAAGTGCTTGAATGTTTCTAAAATGAATGTTCTTCAGCATCATGCATGAATGAAGAATAAACACCAACCTCTTTGTTCTTCAGGATCTTCAGTGTGTCGAATGTTCCAGCATTTATTGGAGAATTGCTTTGAGAGGAGCTTCACTGATGGAGTGACTGATGTGGGAGGAGCTGTTATGATGATGTGATAGTTATGGGAGGAGCTTCAGTGATGATGAAATGCAGTAGGAGGAGATGATCTGACAAAATCAAAAAAATATATCAGTTACTAAGTTTCTTTTTATACTAATGGACAACAAAATATAAAAAAATAAAGTCAATTCTTGTAAAAATAAATAATGGAAAGAAAAACAGTTGAAAGCACCAACAAATACCTTAGTCTGTTGACACCAATGAAATGAGCTTTAAGTGGAAATTTACAGGAGATCATAAGACATTTGCATAATAAATGAGATAAAAAAGGAACTTTAGTCATAAAATAAAGAGTATTTTCAGCAGAGGACTCCAGACTAACATCTGAGAGCAGTAGCACTGGTGCCACTCAGTTCTACAGATGGTGGCGCCAGCAGCTGATTAGATGGCGCTGGGGGGAAAACTATCATAAAGTTCATTTAATCATAAAATTACTATTGTTTTGCTTTAATAAGTGCAGTTACTAATACTTGTTTGTTTGTTTGTTTGTTTGTTTGTTTGTTGATATAGATACAATTAACTTTTATTAACAACAGTGTAAAACCTCACTTTTATAGGAAAAACGTAAATATGTAATTCAGGCACAATTTGAAGAAAAGGCATTGTTTTGCATGAGACTTAATGACTTATTTTTTCCCATATAGGGAGTTGAAATGGCTAATAAGCCAATAAGTGCTCCTCTGCCGCCATCTACTGGTTATAGTGGTAATTGCATGTCCTTTTTTAAAAAAAAAATAAAAGTGCTCGTTTGCACAAAGTGCTAGTTTTTCTCAAATTAAAATACAAAGTGAAATATGTCCTAAATATAAAGTTATGAAACCTAATTTTCCCCTTAACCAAAGTTGATTTGCTCTGGAACAAGTAATAGATTAATAAGATACCAAAGATTGCCCGGTTGATATACCGGTACCGCAAATGAATTATATCTCATGTTTAACCACTATCTGTATAAAACAACAATACAAAAACAATAATGACACTCAGTTAAATAACAACACCATAATTAACACATATAGTTATGCATTCCTTGTAATAAATTTATGTAAATAAAACATGTTACAGGTTTCGTAGTACAGAAACTGACAACGATCAAAAAACCTTAAAAAAAAATAGCAGCACAAAGCAAGTTGATGCTTTCCTTGTCAAACTGTATATTTACCAGATACATTTATGTAGGCTATAGTAAAATGTGTCTCATTATTAGTTCAATCAATCAATGTAAAGTATAAATACTACCCACAAGCAGAAATACGCTTGACGCCTTGCTTTTTACAACAGCACCTGAGAGTGTCACAGTCCCCTGCACAGTTGCAGCTGACAAACTTCAGAAGGTAGTGCAGTGCAATGGGGTCTGTTGTACGGACTGGTGCATAACCTTGTTCTCCTTGTTTCCATGAAACATACTCAAGGACATCCAGTGATGGACTTTGTAGCAGTAGCCGATCTCTGGTCTGGAGATATGCCCGCAGAGAGTGCTGTGCTGGAGCTCCTGTAGTTGGAGGCAGTTTCTC
Organism: Rutilus rutilus; assembly: GCF_951802725.1. Classification (NCBI taxonomy): domain Eukaryota; kingdom Metazoa; phylum Chordata; class Actinopteri; order Cypriniformes; family Leuciscidae; genus Rutilus; species Rutilus rutilus. The sequence continues at coordinate 19,143,042 of NC_140209.1, read as the reverse complement.
AGGTTTGATGCTCCCGGCTACGTACGGCCCGCTTGCTGAAGATATCAAATCTTAAAGGAGTAGTTCACTTTTAAAATGAAAATTCTGTCATCATATACTCACCCTCATGTTGTTTCAAACCTGTATGAATTTCTTTCTTCAGCTGAACAGAAAGGAAGATATTTAGAAGATTATCAGTAACCAGACAGTTGTTGGGTCCCATTGACTTCCAAAATTCTATATTGTGACCCTGATAAAAGAGTTGGATTAGTTATATCGACTTAAAGGGATACTCCACTTTTTTCGGAAATAAGCTCATTTTACAACTCCCCCAGAGTTAAACAGTTGAGTTTTACCGTTTTAGAATCCATTCAGCCGAACTCCGGGTCTGACGGTACCACTTTTAGCATAGCTTAGCACAGATCATTGATTCTGATGAGTCCAGTAGCATTTCTTTCAAAATGACCAAAGAGTTTCAATATTTTTCCTATTTAAAACTTGACTCTTCTGTAGTTAAACCGTGTACTAAGATCGACGGAAAATGAAAAGTTGCGATTTTCTAAGCCTATATGACTAGGAACTACTCTCATTCCAGCGTAATAATCAAGGAACTGTGCGGCCGTACCATGAGTGCAGCAGGCGTAGTGATATGACGCAGCGCCTGAAAATAGTCCCCAGCTCGGTAACTTCTTCCAACGTGACCGGGTTTGATAAAAGAAACATTTACAGTGTGTATATAGCCTATTCGCTGATCGATTGCTCCTGTCTGCCTCGCTGCCTGCTGTGAGTGTGTTTGCTTCGGTGCTGTAAGCTCCGTCTTAGCCTCGTATTTCTTTGTTTTGAACCATCATTTACTACAATTTGTAGTTGTTTATACTAAATACAGCTTACCCAACATCTCAGATTGACATCGCTAGCTTCTGTTACTACTAACACAACACGCTAATTCGCTACTGCTAGCCTGTTAACGCGCCACCCGTGCGCTCAGCTGTTTTATTTATTTATTTTTCTCTCGCGCGCTCGCGCCTTTGAGTTCAAAAGCTCAGGTAAGTAATAATCAGTCAACAAACACGGTGAGTAATGTCTTGTCCTGTTATTGTCACCTGCACTTCATGTCACATGTTTAGCATAGACTTCTCTGTTGGCAATGTAGGATTTATATGTGATAAATGTAAGGAGACAGTTAGGCTGACAGAGAAGATTTCAGAATTAGAGACACGCATCCAAACTTTAATTGAGGATAGTAAGAGTGCTAGAGCTTTAGATACTATTTTGGATGCGCCTAGCATAGTGAACTCTTTACATGATTCGGTTCCAGCTGAAGTAGAGCCTGTGCAGCCGGGCAAATGGGTGACAGTGAGGGATCGCTCTAGTCGCGGATCAAAAAACCACTCTTCCGTTCCGATTACCACAACAAATCGATTTGCCCCGCTCAGTGAAACACCCACTGAGAATTCTGTTGATTGTGCCCTAGTAATTGGTGATTCGATCACACGGAACGTGAAAATAGAGACACCAGCGAACATAGTCACATGTTTGCCGGGAGCCAGAGCGCCTGACATCAAAGCAAATTTAAAAGTGCTGGCTAATGCTAATCGTAAATTCTCTAAGATCATTATTCATGTCGGCACTAATGATGTTCGACTCCGCCAGTCGGAGATCACCAAAATTAATATTAAAGAGGTGTGTGAACTTGCAAGTACGATGTCAGGCACTGTAATCTGCTCTGGCCCCCTTCCTGTTCGCAGGAGTGATGAGATAGTTAGTAGATTGTGTTCACTGAATCGCTGGCTGTCTGAGTGGTGTCCGTGTAATAATATAGAATTCATAGACAATTGGAAAAGTTTTTGGGGCAAACCTGACCTGTTGAAAAGAGATGGTATTCATCCCTCCTGGGATGGTGCTGCTCTTCTATCTAGTAATATGGCTCATAGTCTTAGAGCTCAAACATGACAAATTGGGCACCAGGTCAGGAAGCAGACAGACTGGCTAAACCAACCGTCTGCTAGCGGCCTCGCGTCACCCAGGTCAGATAAATCCTATCACATAGAGCCTCTTTCACCTAGCTATCATCATATAGAGACTGTGTCTGTTCCCCGATTTTGGAAATCCAAAAAATGTTTAAACCCATCTAAGGTTAAAAATTTAATTGATGTTCAACAAATAAAAAACAGCTATAATACAGATGAGCAAATGCTAAAGCTTGGGTTGCTGAATATTCGATCGCTTACTTCAAAAGCACTCATTGTTAATGATATGATTTCAGATAATAACCTAGATGTGCTGTGTTTGACAGAAACCTGGCTAAAACCAAGCGATTACATTACTTTAAATGAGTCCACCCCGCAAGATTACTGTTATAAACATGAACCTCGTCTTAAACGCAAAGGGGGTGGTGTTGCTGTAATTTATAGTAATATTTTCAAAACCACTAAGAAATCAAGTTTCGAATATAATTCTTTTGAAGTGTTAGTGCTTAATGTAAAAATATATAGTAAAAATGATAAATCACGTTTGAGATTTGTGCTGGCTACTGTATACAGGCCACCAGGGCACCATACAGACTTTATCAAAGAATTTGCGGACTTTCTATCAGAGTTAGTATTGGCTGCAGATAAAGTACTAATTGTTGGTGATTTTAATATACACATCGATAATGAAAAAGATGCATTGGGTTTGGCATTTAAAGACATTGTAAACTCAATTGGAGTTAGACAACACGTGTCAGGACCTACTCATCGTCGTAATCATACTCTAGATCTAATATTATCACATGGAATAGATGTTGATGCCGTTGAAATTCTGCAGCAGAGCGATGACATCTCAGATCATTATCTAGTCTCGTGTAAATTACATTTAGCCAAGGCTGCAAAGCCGACTCCGTGTTACAAATATGTTAGACCTATCACTTCTGCTACTAAAGATTGCTTTATTAATAATCTTCCTGATCAGTTTCATCATCTCAGCATCCCGGATAGCTTAGAAAAACTTGATATTGCAACAGAAACTTTTAACTCTCTCTTTTCCAGCACTTTAGACACAGTTGCTCCTTTGTGCTTAAAGAAGATTAAAGAAAATAATCCAACGCCGTGGTACAACGAGCACACTCGGGCCCTTAAGAGAGCAGCCAGAAAAATGGAGCGCAACTGGAAGAAAACAAAATTAGAGGTATTTCGCATTTCATGGAAAGAGAGCTCGATTGCTTACAGAGAGGCTTTAAAAGCTGCTAGATCTGCTTATTTTTCAAACCTATTAGAAGAAAATAAACATAATCCTAGGTATTTATTTGAAACAGTGGCTAAACTAACGAAAAAGAAAGCTTCAAACACAGAAGGTTCCAAGCAGCACAGCAGTAATGACTTTATGAACTTCTTCACTTATAAGATTGATAATATCAGGGATAAAATTATAACTATGCAACCGTCTACTACAGTATCGCATCAGGCAGTGCATTGTAGTCTCCCTGAGGAAAAATTTGATTCATTCATTGCTATAGGAGAGGAAGAATTTACTAAACTCGTTAAATCATCTAAATCTACAACATGTATGTTAGACCCTATACCGACTAAGCTACTGAAAGAGATGCTTCCAGAGGTCATAGATCCTCTTCTTAATATCATTAATTCCTCTTTGTCTCTAGGATACGTACCAAAAAACTTTAAGCTGGCTATGATTAAACCGCTTGTTAAAAAAATGCAACTTGATCCTTCAGAATTAGTCAATTACAGGCCGATCTCGAATCTACCTTTTCTGTCAAAGATACTAGAAAAAGCAGTATCTTCACAACTATGTTCCTTTCTAGAAAGAAATGATATCTGCGAGGATTTTCAGTCTGGATTTAGACCGTACCATAGTACTGAGACTGCTCTCGTTAGAGTAACAAATGATTTGCTCTTATCATCCGATCGTGGTTGTGTCTCTCTATTAGTGTTACTCGATCTTAGTGCTGCGTTTGACACCATTGACCACAACATTCTTTTAAATAGACTAGAAAACTATGTTGGCATTAGTGGAATTGCACTAGCATGGTTTAAATCATACTTATCTGACCGTTATCAGTTTGTAGCAGTAAATGAAGAGATGTCTTATCAATCACAAGTTCAGTATGGCGTACCACAGGGCTCAGTACTAGGACCGCTGCTGTTCACTCTGTACATGCTGCCATTTGGAGATATCATTAGGAAACATGGAATTAGCTTCCACTGTTATGCCGACGATACTCAGCTCTATATTTCTTCAAAACCTAACGAAACTTACCAATTCACTAAATTAACAGAATGCATAGCTGATATAAAAAATTGGATGACTCGTAATTTCCTACTTCTAAATTCTGAAAAAACAGAGATTCTAATTATTGGACAAAAAACTTCCTCACGTAATAACCTAGAATACTGTCTAACACTTGATGGCTGCTCTGTTAAGTCTTCGTCGTCGGTTAGGAACCTGGGTGTGCTCTTTGATACCAATCTTTCATTTGAAAGTCACGTGTCTAGTATCTGTAAAACCGCATTTTTCCATCTTAAAAATATATCTAAATTACGTCATATGCTCTCATTGACAAATGCGGAACAATTAGTCCATGCGTTCATGACCTCAAGGCTAGATTATTGTAATGCTCTACTGGGTGGTTGCCCTGCACGCTTAATAAACAAACTACAGCTAGTTCAAAACGCAGCAGCTCGAGTTCTTACCAGAACCAGGAAGTATGACCATATTAGCCCGGTTCTGTCAAAACTGCACTGGCTCCCTATTAAACATCGCATCAATTTTAAAATATTGCTGATTACTTACAAAGCACTAAATGGTTTAGCTCCGCAGTACTTGAGCGAGCTCTTAACGCATTATACTCCTTTACGTCTATTGCGATCTCAAAATTCCGGCCAGTTGATAATACCTAGAATATCTAAATCGACTGCTGGCGGTAGATCCTTTTCCTATTTAGCACCAAAACTTTGGAACAGCCTTCCTACCATTGTCCGGGAAGCAGACACACTCTGTCAGTTCAAATCTAGATTAAAGACACATCTCTTTGACATAGCGTTCACATAATACATTATAGACTTCTATAATTCAATGTTAGGCTGCATAGATTAGGTCAGCTGGAACCGGGAACACTTCCCATAAATCCTGATGTACTTGTTACATCATGAGAAGAATGGCATCTACGCTAATTTTAGTGTCTTTGTTTATCCCAAGGTTTTCCCGCAGCCTGCCGGATCCAGGCCGTTTCCAGATCTGATGAAGGACCTTCGCCTGGACCCGGTGTCAACGCAGTGCTGAAGTGCCAACTAGTCTCTCCCTATGGAGGATCCCTTTCCCACTCTACAGATAACGCGTCGTCGGGAAAACTCAATTTGCGTATCTACCCCGAATTGATAAAATAAAATAAAATTCTGAATCAAAACTATAAGGAAACACCAGTAATTTGTTTAGGTTTGGTTTGTAGGGAATTCCAAACCTGCACACATATATTCAAACGCACATAACTATAGAACCCGTTCTTAATGCGCATCTGAACGCCATCAGCGTTTCTCACAGGTTCGCGTTTAAAGTCTGTGTAGAGAGAATGGTGTCGTCTTGGCGGCCCCTAATTTAAAAACAAATGATCGTTGCGACGGAAGCGAATCAATCAAAACTAACTTTAGCCGGAAAATAACTTTATTAAAGAACCGCTATAAAGCCAAAACAATCTTACGTTAAATTATACATTTATCTCTGTAAAGCTGCTTTGAGACAATCTACATTGTTAAAAGCGCTATATAAATGAAAATGACTTGACTTGACTTGACTAAGTTTGTCTAACCTATTAGACCTATTTTCAGGCGCTGCGTCATATCATTACGCCTGCTGCACCCATGGTACAGCCGCACAGTTCCTTGATTATTACGCCTGGAAATAAAAAATATATCACAGATGTATAAACTGCAATAAAAATATTAAAATAATCCATGTCTTTTTATAAATTAATTAAACATTACTGAAACTTTCCATGAATGAGGTACACTGATCTTCCAGTTATTTTTAAAAAAAAACATTATAGGCACAAATCCCATGTTTTCACACATGTGAAAGTGGGACACAAGAAACACAAAATCAAGTGAATTTCACTGTGAGAAAGAACACAAATGTTTGCATTAAAGCGGAGTAGATTGCAGAGGTTGGAGTAAGTCACACATGAACAAGTCACAAGTCTCAAGTCTTAACCTTCAAGTCTCAAGCAAGTCCAAGTCAATTTTGTGAAAAGCAAGTCAAGTCAAGTCAAGTCACTGCTTTATGTCAAGCAAGTCAAGTCAAGTCGTAGCTTGGGTCACAAGTCACTGGCAAGTCATACAAACGTTTGATGATTTCACTGAATTTATATATTAAAATAAGTTAAAACTACATAAGTTGTGGACTATGGTTTTATTTGAAACATTTTTTTAAATATGCATTTCCACATGCTGAGTGGTTAAAAATAAAAAAAATAAAAAATAAATAAAATTTCAAACTATAGCCTAAAATGTAAATGTAATTGCAATTAGGCCAACATTAAAGCATGAAAAATAAATATGCCTCAAACATTGCAGTAGACCATTAAAAGATATTAAATAATTCACAATTCAAGTATAATTGTTCCTATGCCACCAAATTCTTCATTCTTCAAACTGGCATCCCCTTTATGGAACATGAACACATCCTTAACAACAAGTTAGATCTTCCCTTTTTAACAAAAGAATAACAAGAAAAAAAAAACAGTAATAATTTGACACAAAACTTACACCTGTCAATCAGGTGGATTGACTATTGTACATTATTAATCTGTGTGAGTGAGTGATTTATTAATATTTGTGAATGATGTGTGTGCATGTGTACACAGCAAAAACTCCAGTGTTAAATTAACACTCCTGGGAGTGTATACGAGTCCACACTCAAGAGTGTAAAAGTGTTAAAATATGAGTGTTAAATTAACAGTCAAGAGTGTTAAAGTTAATGAGATAATTAAGTGATTAATTGAGTGATGATTGAACATTATTGAAGACACCTGATGTTAACAAGCAGAATCACTGAAGGAGAAAATCACAAATTGTAAGTTACCATTATGGTGATTTGTGTTTGCTTTAGTTGAGCTCTAGACCCTTTTATGTTTACTTTAAATTTTGTCTGACTGCTGTATCTGAGTTGTAACTGCCAAATGAACAAAGCAAAAAAAGTGATCTGATGGTGTTGGTTATATTATGACAATCATCATTTGAACTTGATCACTGAGCTCATTAAGATCCTTATTTCTGACTTAGATTTACGTTGTTGATTACAGCATAACTGTGATTCTGCATAAATATCCAGAATTTTAGATATAATACAAAGGATTTCTTAAAAGTTGTTTTGAAAAAAAAAAAGATAAAAAAAATCTTTCTTTTAGGCACACACAGATTTCAAGATTCAGTCTATGCATCTCAACAATGGTGAGGAGCAGAATATTCAATTAGGAAAAGTAAATTACATAGACAATTCAGATCATAATTTATTCATACCGCAATGCATGATGGGAGCCATTAATGAGTTGTGATTGGTGGCAGCCACTGCAACATGCTTTATTATTGTCACCATTGTTGAGATTCACAGGCTGATTATTGATATCTGTGTTTCTAAATAAATTCATTTGAAAGTGTTTTGATCAGAACAATGTTTATTAAATATTTTGAATTATAAGTAAAGTACTGATTATCATAGGCTGAAGAATCATTAAACTGCTGCTAACAGTTTAATCCAAACTATCTCAATAAGTTTCCTTTTTCAGATCACATCATGATTATGTCAAAACATAACCAACACTATCAGATCACATTTTACTTTGTTCATTTAACTGTTATAAATCAATAACAGCAGACAAACAACAGTAAATATTAAAGTAAACATATAATGGTCTAGAGCCCAACTTAAGCAAACTCCCATCACCTTAATGGTAACTTACAATTTGTGATTTTCTTCTTCAGTGATTCTGCTTGTTAACATCAGGTGTCTTCAATAATGCTCAATCATCACTAAATTAATCACTTAATTATCTTCTCAGCCCTAAATGCCGCTCCATCTGAAAGCAGGTGATGGTGATTTACTACTAATCAAGGAACCGGCTTTACTGACGAGCTGCGCATAACAATATCGCGTTTTAAATCGCCCAGCCCTAGCTCATAAGCAAAACAACAACAACAATAACAACAAAAAACAAGAAGAAATATATTCTTTTGTGTTTCACAGAATGTTTGTTTGGCGCCCGGAATGACTTTTCCATCCACCTACGAGAAGAGCCCTATTATGTTGCAAACACAATTTCTTCACCTCTCTCCTATGTCCATTATAGTGAAACGTTTGCATTATAGACAAGGCATTTGCATTATACAAATGTCTGGAAATTAGAATAAAAAAATGGGTTTGCATTTTGATGGCATATATGTAAATGATTACTAATTTGCTCGAATTTATAAGGTCTGTACCGATTTATGTGTATAGTTATTTTGAAGGACTTTATGGGAACAACAATATAGGCAAAACTTTTTAAATACCTCAAAGAACATTTTCAATCTCTGAAGAACCATACTAGAAAAGTATAGGACAAGTAAGGAGTTGTCAGCCGTCTATACTTATACTGGTGTGTGACAGTTCAATGGATTTAGTAAACCAAATGAAAGAAACTTTAGTTTCAATAACTTATTTTTTATTTGAAAGTACAAAAATGTTGTGAGCAAACAGATAAAATAAATAAATAACTTCAAAAGTACAAAAACATTTTGAGAGCAAACAGATCAAATAAATAAATATAAATAAATATAAATAACAGTACAAATGAAAACAGCAAATATCCTGGGATACAAAAATTGCACAATGTAAATTAAATTAAGTATAATAAATACCATAAACGATCACAAACACATAACAACTATCTGACAGTAAATAAATACTGGATTGCATAGCTTGCTTGTTTCTTTTTTAACATTTGTTCACATTTAGCAAAACATCTGAGTATCGTTTAGGCACAGAGGCCTATTTGCACCAAAATAAAAATAAATAAAAAAAACTAAAATTTTCACAGGAATTTCATAGGTAAGAAAAATAATTAGCCTGCTTGATCCGATTACTTCAAGTTTTCATAGGAAAAACACAAGGTGTACTCTATATTAAAACACCAGCCATTAGGCAAAACGTACAACTCTAGGCTACATTCATTGCAATGAAATACAATCATGTAAATAAATAAATAGATTTGTTACATTCAATTTTTTCAGTTTTTGTTTGTAAGGCATTGTTAGCAGTAACTTTTCAACACTCCAACACCACTGTATCACAAGGCATTCTTCAGTCATTATATCTGATCATCTGTTAAACTTTTAGAAAGGACATGGCATTGCTTGCGATGATGTCCATCCTCTGAAGGTGATGTTTCACAGCTCTCCGGATCTTCTCCCATGCCTGGGCGCTATATTTCTGAAAACACAAGAGGAACAACTTTAGCTGAGTACAACAGACTACATTTTATATGGAAGAAAATCATTCCTTTTACTCTTTACAAAGTAACATTTACATTGAGCAAATATGATATGCCTCTTATAATATAATATGCGATCAAATTTACTTCTTTCTTTAGAATCTTCTCTAACTTCCTGAAGTGACTTTTTATCTTTCTCTCGTAGGACTCCTTATGTGATGGATGGGGGTCTCGAGCCACCTGACAAAAAAAATCAACAAAACATAAACAATTAGCAAAAATAACATTAATGACAAAGTTAACATGATGAAAAATCTTCTACAGCGTCTATATACTTCTAATCATATGTTTTTGACCATCTCTAAATCTCATTCAAACACTGAATAGTTAGGCTCTCATTCATTCAGCCTTTTCAGCCGAACGTCATCAACATTTGTAAGATTAATGCAATATGTTAAATGGTTGAGTGTAGTTCATTCTAAGTTTGTGGTCTATTACTATTATGATAATCGGTAACACTGGGGGCAGTCATGGCCTAGTGGTTAGGGAGTTGGACTGGTAACCCAAGGTTGCTGGTTCGATTCCAGAACCGGTGGGAAATGACTGAGGTGCCCTTGAGCAAGGCACCTAACCCCTAATCGCTCCCCGGGCGCCACACAAAGGCTGCCCACTGCTCTGGGTGTGTATCCACGTTTGCAGTGTTGTGTGTTAACTACTCACTACTCTGCTCCTAATGTGTGTGCATTAACTTGGATGGGTTAAATGCAGAGGTCAAATTCCAAGTATGGGTTACCATACTTGGCCGTCACGTGTCACTTTCACTTTCACTTTCACTTTATTTTGATGGTCCCTAACTCTCATTATTCGACTCACTGCTTTACATCTGCTAACTCTTTATTGTGATGCTCCTCCAACAGACATTCAACTGACTATCAGTAACTTTGCAAGTATATGTCAACATACTACCAGTCTACTAATGCTCTACTAACACTCTAATGAGAGTTAGTAGAAATGTAGGTGCAACGCTACTCATAGTCAATGAGCCCGATCTCATGAAAGTGCGTATCTATAGCACGAATTATATTTCTCGTATCATTTATACGCCAAAATGAGTTTTTGCGTACATATGATAGGCAGTTTTCACGTGCATATGATACGCACTTTATGGCGTGTAATATGCACGCCCTCCTCATCCCTAATCCTACCCAAGGGGTTTACAGTGAGTATCATATACGAAAACTCGTTTTGGCGTATAAATGACACGAGAAATATCATTTGTGCTATATACGCACTTTCATGAGATCGTGTTGAGTCAACACAATGTGTTAAAGCGGCCATCAAAATAAAGTGTTCTCTTCGATTAAATATGTAGGATAATATGCAATTCATAGAATGGTATTCTGAAAACACAAGACTTACACATTCTTTAAGTTCCGACGACTGCCTGTTCAGGTCAGCTAGGAAAAGTTCTAAAGTATTTTTGTTCCATTGCACTGCGTTCATGTTCTCCCTGGCATCCATGAGGTGGATGATATGGTCTAAGGTCAGGACAAGAAACTTCAGCTGGTTCTCCACCTGTAACGAGACATAATGCCTGTGTGGGTAACTGGGTCCTTCAGATTATGAACACAGTATGCAAGATGTTCTCTGATAACTTAAGTGTTATTTAGGGAATGAAATGTTTGCACTCTGTTCAAGTGCTGTTAAATAAGGAGAAAAGTTCTGCAAACCTTAGCGTTGTCTATCCAGTTGTACAGTTGCCCTGGAAATGGCTCCCTAAAATCATAATAGTTTCTACCCTATAAGAAAGATTACAATTAGTATTTTTTGATATGTAACATGCTGAATATTTGACATTGATGTTACAGACATCAATTTACAAAAACGAAAACTTGAATTGCTGCCTTAAATTTTTAATAAAATAAAAGTGGTGCCAACCCACAGTGGTTAGTGCATTGCACTTTGGCAACCACGTTGAATTACGAATGAAGATTAGAGCATGTAGAAATAGAAACTTGTCAGTGTAAACAACAGAAATTGTTGTGACAAAAATGAAGGATAGAAGCAAAGATGTAACATAATGATGAAACACTTTTACAGTGGAGTGTAAAAAGCGAATCAGTGACAGCATCCAACAATAGGAAAACATTGCATAGTATTCCAAATAGTTGTAAATGATTCTGTAAGGTGTCGAGTTAACAATTGGATACTTCTAAGAAAAAAAGTAACAAATCTGTTGCACAAATCATTGAAAAAAAAAGGTCTTTTAAAGGAAAGCTGCAGAGCTGTGCGCAACAGTCTAATGTAGAACTAGCGGCATTGTCACTGTTCTATTAAACAATTCACAAATAAAGCATAAAGATTTAAAGTGTAGCTACTTACCATTTCCCTAAGGAGAGTCAGAGAATCGCTGCTTATCCTCCTGTATTGGCCGAGCCATTCGCAAGCTGAGCATTTACTCTGCAGAGTAAAAAATATCACAAAAATATAGGTCCACATTTGATTCTTCATCTCTGTATACAAGCAGTAGTTTTCTACACTGTCGCTCGAGAAATTGTTGCAGGACATGGTGCAGTGTCTTGGATTTATTCGGAAGTATGGAAAGCAAAATCGAAGTATGTATGTATGGGCTTTCCCACTTTCACTTTCGTACTGGCTATCACGCTAAATAACTTATCTGGTCTACTTTAATTCAACAAAAATACTTTTAAAAGTAAATAATTTTGCCATTAGAAATGACAAAGGTAAAAATTACATGTAGCATAGTTATAGTTTACTCTTTAACAGTCTTTAGCTTAAACATCAACGCAATAAGCACACAAACTTCCGTGCAATCTATTAAGAAATGCTATTAGCAAGTTCGTATAAATTAAAGCAATCCCACGGGTCAAAATAATTACCTGATTCCAAGGTATTTTCGATCGAAACGTTCCAAACTAGGAGATGGTCTGCGGGCTTGTACAGGAAAACCATTTCTGTTTGAGAGACGTGATGTAACGCATTGTTTACGCAACGTCAGCGTGCTGACGTAACCTCAAGCTCTCACTGGATTTCACTGCACTTTCTCATTGTGCAATGAAATGTAATTTCACATCTTTTGACTTTGAAGTTTCAACATTTTTAAAGGCATTTGTGTTGTTGTTAAAACATTTTAATTATTTATTTATTTATTTATTTATTTATTTATTTTTTAGAATAAAAAATTCTACAGCGAGTGTGGGCGCAAGCCGGTGTATATATATATATATATATATATATATATATATATATATATATATAATTAAATTTGTTGGATGCTAAGCTATTGTTTATTATAGGCTTTGTACTTCACTCATGTTCCAATATTGAAGGGAAAAATGATCCTCTTAACATGCGCAAAAAATGTGCTTGGAAACATCACAGTGGAGCAGTGATCACTGTGAATAGTATGAATTGTAATTTGTACTACTGACTATTTAAACAGCAGTGTAATTTGTATATGTTAGGTTGACTATTTTATTATCATACTTTATTAAGGCTACAATGAACAGGCTGCGATGTCAAGATTGCAATGCTGAAATGCACAATATGTTGTTGTGGTTGTGTGTGTGTGTGTGTGTGTGTGTGTGTGTGTGTGTGTGTGTGTGTGTGTGTGTGTGTGTGAGAGAGAGAGAGAGAGAGAGAGGCGCGGGCGCGATCAAACAGTGGAAACATAGGCTACTCCGTCATTTTGTTCATACAGGACATCATTTAAACTGCAATGTGTTTACTTATATTTATGTACACTTGCAATAAAACACAACATTGTGCTTTTGTAAAAAAAAAAAAACATTCAAGCAATCCCACCCCTGAAATGGCACTATTTTTAAAATGAAACTAAAATGCTCACGGCTATATATCAATAACGCGTCCACAGCGAGGAACGAACAGAGTGAATGTTTTTTAGTTCATTCCTACTGGACATCCGTATTTCACTTTAACTTTTAAGTTAACGATTTAAAAGCCCCCGCCGTGGTGTCACACATCGATTAACTGGTGGGAAAAAATTCTGTCACATCGCTAATATATTTATATATAAATACAATATATAATGGGCCTACCTGATTTGAGAGCAGTATAGCCCTATGTATGACTTTTTTTTTCTTTTTTTTACTAAATAACACATTCCGGCTGTTTTTAAACTTGTACATAATTCTTGAATTGAAAAAACTGAATAAACCCAAAACTGGGTTTAGTTCTGATATTTTTATAATTTTATATAAAAATAAATAGTGTATAATTAAATTTTAAGAAGATATGAGGAGTTTTCTGATTCCTTTTTTGACATTACTTTAATCCCTCGCCATAGCAAAACCGTTTGAGATATTCAATATCCGTTCACAATTTAGCATCTTTAATATATTTTCATCATGTTGAAAAAGTGTGTGAATAAAATAAACCACTTAAGAGGAGTGGGTAAAAATGCAGAGGCTAAATTTGCAAATAAATCCACATTCAAACCAAAATATCTGACTTCCTGTTGGTCGGAGCTAATGACTGTAAATTAGAAAGTTGTCCGGCTCAATGATTCCAATATACGTACTGATTCTGGTATTTGTGGGTTAAACTAACCCCCCCCCCCCCCACTTTTGTCAAAAACATTTTGAAAGTGACACACTTCTTGCTACCAGCTGGTGGTCCTATAACTTTGACTCACAATAGTTGCATCCATGTGATCGGCCTCTTACAACGAACACACTGCTGAAGTTTCATCAAGATCAGTTAATGTATGCTGAAGTTATACCACACTTCCTGTGTCCCATTATTCGCCATAAATTTGTTTCCTCGCCACGGCCAAACCGTTCAAGATATCAAAAATCCGTTCGCAAGAATTCATCAGTTTCATCGAGAAGGGTATGGCTGCAGTTGCACTCTCAGACCTGCACGCTCAGACACCAGCGCTTCCTCTGCAAGTGACGTCACTCTCAATCGATGTATAGTGTGGTTTGTGTCGGAATGAGAACAGCTCCCAATGTTGTTCAAAAATCGTTTCTGTAAGTATATACATATAAATAAATATATATCGTCGCTGTCGGGCGGAAACCTTGCATGTCCAAATTTGGTCAATTTCATATTTTTTCACAAATCGATGCTATTGGTCAGTCCCCACGTGGTTCTGTTATTTTTTACAAATTATTCAATTATCTAAAGTGTTGAAAATAGCTAGAGAGCAAATCTCTTAACTCCATTGGACACTTCAACTGTCTGAGAATCCTCGTAACTCCACCTCTTCTTCAATCCGCAGCGGGAGCATCGCGGTATTTTGTCTCCTCAGGATTGAAAGTCTCAACGATTAAGAAATCCTCGTCGAGCAACACGTAAAGCAAGCCTTAAATATGATTTTATCTGTGTTAAACTATGATATCAGTTACTTATGTATTTTAAATGTCTACTTATTACTAGGCTTATTATACGTGTGAATTGAAGTTATAAAAATATATAGTTATATAAAATACCCCAAGTAGCAAGGTTTTATTTATGGGAGAAAAAATGGCTGTCTAAGTTACTGGCGCCAAGTAAGCCTATCTTTGGATAACTCTGTCTGTTTTTTAGACAATAATGAGTGAAAATAGTTAGGTTAGATACATTTGAGTAGGCATGTTTTGTTAAAAATCGATAGCTGTAATGCTTCGGTGCAGAAGGAAGCCCGAGAGCCACGAAGGTAAGATTGCTTGCAGATTAGGCTAATTTCCGCCTATTAGACAGTAGTCAGCTCGTCGTTTTTTGTTCTTCTTCACTTATAGCTCTTAAACCTTTAAAATGGAGTTTAGGAAAATGTATGTAACCACAGCTTTGGTTAACTATTGAAGCATTTTCTCTTGTCAAAAGGCTCAATGCGACAGCAGACTTTGATGAACACTGCTGACAGCAGCGACGTCTGTGTCCGTTCCATTCTAATCAATGACAGCGTAACCTCGTATCTCCCTGCTCCCAAGTCATAAATCTCGTATCTCCGATTAAACATGATTTTGGGGAAATATTGTGTTAATGTTGGTACACAACAGTATATGATAGCAATATAAGGTATAATACCAACTTTAACTAACTTTTGGGGGAACATTTCGGTGGCGTTGTACAATACAATACACACCAGTGTATTGTACATTCAGTCTGTCCGTGTGGTCTTTAACGAACGGGTGTAAGCCATTTATAAGTGGTTAGTTAATGATGAACTAATCATTTACAAAACATTAATAAATGATTAGCAAGTGAAATGTTCATTATTGTATGTTTTGTATATTCAGTTGTAAGTCATTTACAAATGATTAGTAAATGATTAACTAATTATTTACAAAACATGAATATGCGGTTCATAAATTTTTAAAACTATTGGATCTGCCCAGAGTCACTCTGATCTGCCATAACCTTTGGTCGTGACGTAACCCTACAACTCAAACTAACGCACAACATCAACGTCATCGTTCTCAGCCACTCCCTCTGTTCGCTGATTGGGCCGCCAAGAATTTGGCCGGAGAAAACCAAAGAATACAATTAAAATAAAATAAAATTGAGCGGAAGTATGCAGGAGGGCGGAGCCAGGCTATAGAGTCTCTGTAATGGCGATAGATTGAAGCGCACGTTCGAGTGAAGATTTGGGCAAAACTTTTTTCGATTTTTTTCTAAATGTCAACAAAAAACTATTGCGAAATGACGGCGTTTCCATTAACCGATGTTATGTGACTAAAACTTAGTTTGTTCCTCTCGCCAATAAGTAATTTAAAAAAATCATAGCAACGGACGTTGGTAGGTTTATGTTTATCTCAGCCTCTGCACTGGCCATTATTATTAATGGAAGGAGACGTGTGTGTGTGTTTTCCAAGCATTAATGGCAAGGAAAGACCCTTATACTTGAGAGCGACACATATGAGGTGTTTCTGGGTGTTTCTCCCTCATTTCTGCTTCGAGGTCTTGATTGTGACATTTCTTTGAGGTTTCGGATCCATTATTCCTGTAATTCTTCTGTCTTTTATGAATTTAATAAATAACTCTGTCTCGTATTCTGTCCAAACACACCGTGTCATCTACGTCAGGTGACCTGTAAATGCGAAATACCAGTTTTGCAAAATATTTCTTTTTCGAATTGCCTGAAAAGCACCTCATGCGAGTGTAAAAACTTTTTTTGCTATAAATGGGAGTTTTTGCGAAATTGACGTGTTTCCATTGGGTGTATTTTCAATTCGCAATTTCAATTTGCGCAATTTGAAGGGTAATGGAAACGCAGCTACTGTTTGATAAAAAAAAAAAAAAAAAACAGATCTCAGTGCTAGAACACCTCTTATTTTTCAAATGAACGAAAGGAATGACCTGCTAGTTAGGTGGAGATGTTTTATTTATTTGTATTATGTAAATCCGTGCCGCAAGATGTTTCAAAAAGTGGTCAGGACAATATCATCCCTGGCTTTAACCCATATTGCTCCGCGAGGTGTCAACGATGGTTGCTTTGGCCAGGCGGTGTTTACAGTATAGGGGGCGGAGCTTTACATTCTAGAGAGCATTTGATGTTGCTCGTATGTGTGCAGTCTGGGACAAAACACTCAGGCATGACGGCGTAACGTTACGATTATAACGTAAGACTATAGAAAAAATGACAGATGTTATAGCTTCAGTAAAGTTAGCTTCATTCATTGAGAGAAAAGGTATGACGTCGCATGTGCGCCTTTTGGGTTTGTAGTCTTTGTAATTACGTATTTTCACAGTCTTATACCTCAACAGTTTTACATCAAACTGCGACTTTCTTGACTTTAAAATATATCTTTTAAATTGACAAACATCATATGTGTAAATCAGGGCACAATTCAAATGAGATCAAAATATTTGTTGTCTCTCGCCATTGACTACCATACAATATTTTTCCGAAATAAGGTCCCATGGTGGTCCACCGGAAGGGGAGGGACTTAGGCTCTCTATAAAAATTTAAGCGGAAGTGAGGGACTGTATGTTTTGATTTTTGTCATTGGTTTGAAACACACCAGCTTATTCATAACCTTAAGCCTAACATATTCATACTAAAAGCTAAAAAAACTTACATTTTGATTTCAGGGGGCCTTTAACATCTTTGAACAATAATTTAATTTGTGCTTAAATAAAATGTCAATGTCTGTAAATAAGAAAACTATAAATATATCTTGAATTTGTGCCATGTTTAATATTCTTTCATATGCTTTTATTTATTTTTGTGCCTTTGTTTCTTCTTTTCTTTCTTTTACATCTCTTGGCAAACACTTTTCAATAAGTAAATAAGGCTTCCTTTTAGTATTTTTCTTTTTGACTATTAAACTATAACTAGTTCATATATTGTTTTTATAATCCTTTTATTTACTTTTAACTATCTTATATCTTGGCTACATATTATTAGGCTACATAAAATATAGTAAAAACAAGCTATCTTGTGCAATTATAACAAAATTATCCCAATAATTATCACATTATCCCAATTATTATCCCAATAATTATCCCATACACTGAGTGAGCAAACATTTAGGTGAATTATATATGAATAAAAAGCCTTAATTGAATATGTCATTATGTAAAGCGATCTCTTCAGAAGAAAGTAATTATTTCCTAGATTTTAAATGGATGGACAAAAAAAATAAGAAAATAAAAATATCTATATGACAGTAGGCCTATAAATTCTTCCCTGTGGTATTGAAAATTGATACATTTATTTATTTATTTATTTATTGCTCAAGTCATACATAAATGTTTCATTCATTCATTCATTCATTCATTCATTCATTCATTCATTCATTCATGCATTTGTAACATGCATGAACGAAAAAAAAAAAAAGGAACAGGAAGAAGAAAATCTTATGGTACCTGTCATTTATTTGTGCACATCAAAAATTAAATAAAAAAAACCCAGCACATTTCAAGGTATAGTATCAAAGTAGTATCTCTACTATTGAGTAAAGTAGAGAAGGCCCTATAAACAAGGTTGTAAGTTTTGTTTGTTCAAAACTGTAACATTCGTTTGTTCGTTGTGTCAAGTTGTAGTTTGTTTGAAATAACAAACCAGTTCACCCGAAGGAAAACTCGATGAAGTGCTATTAGAGGACATCCTGTCATAGCTTTTTGGTACATAATGGCTACCGTAGATGCAACACACATTTGAAAATGCGAGGCGTGAGAGCACTATTCATTTGATTGCAAAATACAATTTCACCACTAGATGGGAGAAAATCCCACTTACTGTCCCTTTAACCCGTTCAGACCTGAATTATGTTTTAGGTTTCTGAAAAATATAAAAGTACATTTTCCCAGCTCATGAGGCTTCTATAAATGAGACCAAATAAAAAAATAAAAAAAAATGTTTTGCTTTAATAGTAATTTTTTTTGTCCATTTCAATGGACGTTACGTCAAAACAGGTGTACTTCACAAAAATGTACCAACATAAAATTAAATAATAAACATAAAAATTGTTAGTATATACTTAAAGCTTTTTCTCAAGGTCAAAAACTTTTCAACAGTATACCATTTCAACTTTAATTTTGAGGTTTTTGTTTTACAGATTGCACACTGTTTGTAATAAACTAAATATCTTAGAATCAATCAATATGGTCATGTTAGAGTCATTTTCTTTGTGAATCTTTCTTTTTTAGATCAAAATCTTGAACATTACAACATTTCAACTTTAATTGTAAGGTTTTTGCTTTATAGATCGCACATTTGTTTATTCATAACAAAATAAACCTAGGAATCAATCAACGAATTCACGTTAGAGTAATTTCCTGTGTGCATCCTTGAAACAATTTCTCTGTTAGCGATTTTCTTGTATTTCTACAGTACATTACTGGCAGCACGGTTGCCATGCATGATGCATGTATTTCGATTTCCAGTAACTGTACTGTTATTCACATACAGTACACAAGATCAGTACTGTAAACTACCAAATAGTACTTTACTGTATTTGTACTGTATTTTGTAATTTGATCTGCTTTTGCTGTAATTAATTATACGGTGTTGTAATATCTATATTGAGAAATTACTGATAAATGTTATTATAATTTTCAAAATAATTACTAATAATGATAATATTATATCACAATAATATAATATGTAGTTATTAGGAAATATAGGCTATAGTAGGAAAAAATATGGAAATCAATGGCTATACTGTCAACTGTCTAGTTACCGACATTCTTCAAAATATCTTCTTTTGTGTTCAGCCAAATAAAGAAACTCATACAGATTTGGAACAACATGAGGATGAGTAAGTGATGATAAATATAATTTTTGGGTGTACTATACCCATAAAGGGATAGTTCACCCAAAAATTTAAATTGGCCCATGATTTACTCACCCTCAAGCCATCCTAGGTGTATATGACATCGTTCTTCTTTCAGACGAATACAATTGTAGTTATATTAAAAAATGTCCTGGCTTCCAAGCTTTATAATGGCAGGGAATGGTTGTTTCTGTTTTGAAAGTCCATAAAAGTGCATCCATCCATGATAAAAGTGCTCCATGGCTCTTGGGGGTTAATAAAGGCCTATTGAAGCGAAGCGATGCGTTCGTGTAAGAAAAAATAATTCATTTTCAAGTTACGCTTTCGATTTATGTCAAATCCGTATGTTTAGTTTGGCCGGAAGCTAGTCATTTTACTTTATAAAGTTTTAAATACGGATATTTTTCTTACATCTCCATCTTCCTCATCATCACTCCACATAAAGTCACCATCTGAGATACTTCCATCAGCTATATGTTCAAGCACTTCAAGAACTATATATTCTGCATATGAAAAAGTAAAAAAAAAAATGTATCGGTACTGTGATATAGATTTTTATATAAGAAATTTCAA
Source organism: Rutilus rutilus (assembly GCF_951802725.1). NCBI lineage: Eukaryota > Metazoa > Chordata > Actinopteri > Cypriniformes > Leuciscidae > Rutilus > Rutilus rutilus. Next base: position 19,122,786 of record NC_140209.1, on the reverse strand, counting down.
TCAGCATTACTGGACTTCAATTACTGGAATGTGATTTCAGTAACAGGCTTTTGAACCCACTGTCCATTCTAATGGACAGACACATTTGAAAAAATCCTGATTTAAAATGTGAAATTCTACAATCGATTTTTAACTTTAATTAATAAGTTCAATCTTTCTATTTTACATACAAACTATGAAATACTGACAAACATATCAAAAAAAGTAAATAAAACCACAGAAAATGTTGCTTGCTTCTGTGTTTGGAGTGAAGTGCTGACATGCTTCTCTTCAAAGTAGTGTTTTTTTTTATAATTACTACATGCAAAGCTTTACTACCATTTGATTGGATGACAAGCGTCCAATCTAATGGACTGCAGGCTTTAAACTAGGTGAAATGCTCCAGAAGTAAAAAAAAGGGGGGTTGACATGTGATGTCCATTGTAATGGACGCAGGGTCTGAATGGGTTAAATTAACCACTAAAACTAAACTGCCAATAATGTAATCCACTAGAAAACCACAGATGGCTGTCATTCACTGTATTGCATTAATAGAAATCCAGTTAATATAGAGATTTGTAATACAACGTATTTTTCCAAAATTAAGTTTTAATTGTATTTTTTTGCCATCACAGCTGGCGTGGAAACATTTGTGAAGCAGCCATGGCCACTTACAACTTACCATTATGGTGATCAGTGTTTGTAACAATAGTAACAATTACTCTTCAGTTTATTTATATCTGAAACCTTTTTCTAGATATCAGGAATACCTAATTAAACATGCTGAAATACATTTACAGATATCAGCTTTTCAACTTGTGAAAGTGAAAATAGTTATTGCTATATTTATACTTTTTCACATTTGAATTATGAGCATTTTAAATTCACATTCCATTCTATTTAAGTTTAACACTTTGACATGTATGACGAATTTCGTTTTTGTTTCTTTTTCTCTGTGTGAGAATCAAACAGCTGCTGAAGTGAGCTGACTTTCTTGAACACCTTCAAGACGCTTTCTTAGAGGCTTTATCAATCTGTTTATGTTACTGTAATACATCTGTAATACAGCATTAGATAATCATTAGCTCATGCAGGTCATCGGTCAGTGTCTGATCATGTTTATTGAGTGTTGTGCACCAATCAGGCTCCGTCTCTCACAGGTAACAGACAGAACAGGTAAACTAACTGTAGGAGGAGCATTTGAAGTGTAAGTACAGCTTAACACTGCTGCTACTGTCCTCGACGTTTTTCTTTTGACTAAATCCTCTACGTGTTTCATTTAAAGAGTGTGCTTTATTAACGTTTTGTGCTGTTTTTGTTTTCTAAGAAGCATTACTCTTGTGATCTGTCTGGAGTCGCATTCACTAAAGATCGATCTTCAACCTTCAAATAAAAAGTTGGACCTTTGCACCTTCAGGTAAGAAATCTCTCCACATGGACTCAAGGACTGTGTTTGTTGCTGCAATACTGCCCCAACTGCTCTGATATAGCTCTGTACCATTGCTGTCGACTAATAAAACGACGAGTAAAACACACAAATAACATGAAGTTAGGTCTACATCTGTTTCAATAAATGAAGCTATATCTTTCATGAAAAATTAAATCCAAACTCGAAAGATATAAAAAAATAGTAATACATTTATTAATTGTATATATAAAATTATAAAACATAACGTCATTTAAAATGCATGAAGAGTCCTGCACATGGAAGCTATCATTTGATGCAACAGATATCATTTTTATTTGCATTGCGATAGCAGGTCTGGAATCGATGGGCACCAGCCAACTGATGGTCAAATAGCCACAGCTAAAAAAAAATCAAATAATGTTCATTGTCTGTTTTATTTAGGCCTACACATTTTATGCATTTCAAATGAATTAACTCCACGGTTCTGTCGTATGTATTTGTGTTACATGTAGCCGTTGGTACTGTCAGTAAAATTGACCCAGCAGCTGAGTTAAATTAAACCAAAGCAGCATAGAAAAAATATATATAACTGAGCATTTTTTGAGGTTGCCTGTTTTGTTCATTTCTTACTCTTGGCTTGCATGAGAAGAATGATAATTTGCCCTGACCTGGTTCTGATCTTATTCTATACATTTAATTCAGAGATGTCAGAGATCTGCTCCAGTTCAGATGATCCAGTGGTCCGGATTCTCCTGATGGGCAGATATGGTTCTGGGGCAAGCTCATCTGGAAACACTATACTGGGAGAAAAGAAGTTTAAAGTAAAGAAGCATGAGTCTGAAGTTTGTGAGGGTGAAACACAGATCGGAGAGAAGCAGGTGCAGGTGTTTATTTCTCCAGATCCACTGGATCCAGATCTGTCTGAAGAGAAGCTGGAGGAACTGAAAGAAGAGTTGATCAAACTATGTTCAGAAGATCTCAGTGCAGTTCTGCTCACTGTTCCTCTAGAGCAACCTGTGCAAAATGAGGAAGAGATGCTGGATTTCATTAATGGTTTATTTGGTCCTGAAGTTCAGAAGTGCATGATGGTCCTTTTCACACGTGGAGACGAACTGGAGGATCTGGATGAACCACAGACCATTGAGGAATATCTTCGAAGCAAAGATCATGCAGATCTCCAGCAACTGGTGAATAAATGTGGAGGAAGGTTTCACTGTTTCAATAACAAGAGTAAATCAGAGAGTCAGATACAAGAACTACTGCAGAAGATTGAACGAATGATGATGAAGAACAAAGGGAAATTTACCATGGAACAATTGAAAAGGAGAGACAGCAAAAGAGGTTTTCCTGTCAACTGTAAGTCATGCATATACAGTTAAGCCCAATATTATTAAAACCCTTGGTAAATATGATCAAATAAGGCTGTGAAAATAAATCTGAATTGTTAATCCTTTTAATCTTTTATTTTTAAAAAATCTAAAATTCTAACCTTTCATTGGAGAATATACTTTTACTCTAAGTAGCAAGAAAAAGTGTGTGAACCCTTTGGAATGAACTGATTTTCTGCAATAGTTTGCCATAAAATGTGATCGGATCTAAGACACAACAATAGACACAATGTGTTTAAACTGATAACAATTAACAACAATTACAATTTCTCGTATCTTTATTGAACAGACCCATTAAACATTTAGGCTATATTTACACATGGCCGGCTATTTTCATAAATGGACATTTCACCCTCTACGTTTTCTAAAATAAAATCGTGCACACCTGTCAGTTTTCAGAAAGGTTTTCTATATACACGAACCCGTGTATATATGCCGTCGAGAGCATGCCAAACCTGTAGGTGGCAGTGTAATGAGAAGCTCAAGCCCACGGTAGCCAATCAGAATCCTGAAAAAAGCAACGAATCACTTCCTCTTTCTCTTTTGAACAAGGTCGCACTTTTGACACAGGTGCAAGTTTTGTCGCATACTGTGACGTCGGCTGCCTAAAACTCTCAGTTTACATGCAAACATGCAAACAAAGTTTTCCAAAATCTCCACTCTGACCGAGTTTTTAGAAAAAAAAAAAAAATTCAGAGGAGAATTCTCCATTTGCGTGTAAACGAAGGGCACAAACGAAGGGAAATGTCTCCGTTTTCCAAAATAACCATGTTATACAGTATATACCAAGAACCATGGCCTCACAGTGCTGTAGGAAAAAGTAAGTGAACCCATAGACTAATTACTTCAACGAAAGCTAATTGGAGACAGTAGCTTGCACACTTGGAGTCCAATTAATAAAATGAGTTTGAATGTGTGGTTTAGAGTTGCTTTGATTGATAAAAGACACTCAAACATTTTACGATTGATGTTCATAAGCATCAACTGATGTGAACCATGCCTCACAAAAAGGAGTTCTGTGAAGACATATGTTCAAGAGTAGTTGATCTCCATAAGGCTGGAAAGGGATGCATGGCAATCTCAAAGCGTTTAGGGATCCATCAGTCGACAGTTAGACAAATTGTCTATAAATGGAGACAGTTTAGTACTGTGGCTACTCTTCCTAGAAGTGGGCGCCCAGCCAAGATGACTATCTACAGGAACAGACCATCTACGGGACAAGCTGGATTCCACCATATCTTTATGTACACAATATTAATCTTTTACATTTAAATCCTTTTATTTTTTTATATTTGGCATGTTTGTGTGCTGCTGGGCGTCCCTGTGTATGTAATAAGCAGTGTGTGTGTAATATGCAGAGTGTATGTGTGTTGTAGACCTATAGTTGCACATTACTAACACGCTCTTTAAATAAAAAATAAAAATACTGCGCCATTGACTTTAGACCAGGTTTCACTTGGTCAATGGCTCAGTCTATTTCAGTTGCCTCAAAATAGCAACGTGCCAACAATGCGCCTGAACACACCTCGTTTTCAGACCAGCACGCCCATGGGCACAAATGCACTTTCTATTTATACAACACATATTATGTTATTTTATAGGATAAAATATATATAAAATGTATTTTTTTATATATATATATATAAAAAAACATTTTTCAGGATGTGAAAATGATATCCGTCAGGCTGAAACTTGCAAAAAACACTTGTCACACCTGGTGCTGCATTGGGTGTATGATAGGGCTCAATGGCTAGAAGACATCATTGGTACTAGCAAAACATCACTGTTCATGAGTTTACCATATGTACATTTTTAAACAGGCAGGGTATCCATTGACAAACCCGCTGCTCTCCCCAAAAAACATTGCTGTGTGCCTGAAGTTTGTCAAAAAGCACCTTGGCAAACTGCATTGCTACTGGGAAAATGTTTTATGTACTGATGAAACTAAAGTTGAATTGTTCGGGAAGAATATTAGCATGTACGCCACAAAAAGAGCACAGCTTGCCAACATCAAAACATCATCCCAGTTGTGAAGTATGGTGGAGGGAACATCATGATTTGGGCTTGCTTCTCTGCCTCAGGGCCTGGACCACTTGCCATCATTGAGGGGGAAATGAATTCCCAAGTTTATCAAAATATCCTACAGGATAATGTCAAGGTGGCTGTCCGTCAGCTGAAGCTTTGTAGAAGTTTGGTGATGCTGCAGGACAATGACCCTTAACAACTAAGTAAATCCACCACAGACTGGCTTCAGAAACAGAAAATGCAGAACATTTTGTGAAGAGGAATGGTCAAAGACTCCACGTGAACATTGTGCAGGTCTGATCCAGAGCTACCAAAAGCGCTTCCTTGAAGTCATTGCTGTCAAATGAGGTTCAAACAGCTATTAACTCCAAGGGTTCACTTACATTTTCCTCCAGCACTGTGATTGTTAAATTGGTCTGTTCAAAAAGGTACAAAAAAATGTAATTGTCTGTGTGTTATCAGTTTGTCTATTGTTGTGACTTAGATGAGGATCAGATCACATTTTATCCCAAATTCCTGCAGAAAACCAGTTCATTCCAAGGGGTTCACATACTTTTTTTTGCTACTGTATATATATATATATTTGCCATTGTTAATGATTCTAATAATAAATATATATAGTGATTTGTTCAATAAGTGTCCATCTGTAGTTTGCTGCACTGGTCATATGGACATAATCCCTGAAGTGTTTTTTTTACTGATTTGTTTGATCTATAGTTTCAGGAAAGTCTGCAGCTGAAGATCCAGATGGGATTGATGTGTTTTCTGAAAGGAAAGACCAGATCAGGCTGGTTCTGCTGGGAAAAACTGGATGTGGGAAAAGTGCCACTGGAAACACCATCATCGGCAGAAACGTGTTCAAGTCTACAGCCGGTTCAATCTCTCAGACAAAACAGAGTAATTTAGAAACCACAGTGAGGTTTGGCAAAAAGATCTCAGTGATCGACACACCAGGACTTTATGATACTGAACTCAGTAAAGAGCAGATTAAAACTGAAATAGTTAAATGTGTAACATACGCTTCTCCAGGACCACATGCTTTTCTTATCGTCATTAGAGTGGGTCGATTCACTGAGGAGGAGAAAAACACAGTGCAACATCTCAAAGAAGTGTTTGGAGAACATATACTAAAATACACCATGATCCTCTTTACTTACAAAGATCAATTGGAGAAGCAAAAGAAAACCATAGAGCAGTATCTAGAGGAAGGTGATCCAGATCTCAAAAAACTTGTTGACAGTTGTGGAAATCGATTCTTCTGTCTGGACAACGAGTCTGCCAGTTCCCCACAGATCAAAGATCTGATCTGTAAAATAGAGAAGATAACGGAAGAAAATGAAGGGGCGCACTTTACAAGTGACATGTTTGATGAAACTGAGAAATGCATTCAGAAGATTCAGAAACAGAAACTAGATGAGAAAGTGAAGCAGCACAAACAGCAGCACAAACGGCTCTCTAAAACAGAATGGAAGAAACTATACTGGGATTTAGTTGACCAGTCACGACAAGAAGCTGAGCAATCTTTTTATGAAAGAAATCTGCGACTCTTGGAGAAGACCCTGACCAGTGAAGAGGGAGCGAGTGCCACAAAGGAATCAGAGCACAAAGCAACCGGTGGTTTTGGGGCAGTTATACTTGCATTCGCAGAGAGGATGTGTGTGATTCAGTGAAATGCCACAGGGATCAGACACACAATATGCTAGAGCGTCAATTTTAAAAATGTTAGCTTAATCATTATGTATCATATCATGTAAGTGTATAATCATTCACTTGGTTTGACCATAGCAGCCATCTTTGTATCATTTTTTTTTTCACCTTTATTTTTATAGCGCTTTATACAATCAAAGCAACTTCATAATATTTAAAGTGAAAATCATGTAAGGATGCAAACTTTATTAAATATGAGACGAATTCAGATTTTGCTGAAACAAAGCTCAATTCAAATATTTCAAGCTCAATTCACTTGAAAGTTCAAGAAACACAAACTCTATCAGGTGACAGAAATGGAGAACAAAAATCCCCGGTAGAAACCAGTTCTAATCATGGTGAACCACAAACTTTGTTTATACTCTATTTACACAAACCTCAATATCTCAGCTCAAGATGGTTGTAGCTCCTTGAAACAAAAACTGATCTTTGGAGCACATGATCTTTCAAGCAATGATCTTTCACACAATCAACTTTGCAATATGTGGACTACTTGTGATGGAATGACCTTTGAGAGAACTCTAGATTAATACTGATTTACTTTAAGTGTGCTTGAACATGTAAAACAGCTTCAATCTGAGCTGAATTTGAACTGAGATTGGACCGCAGGCTTTTTCTTAATCATCATTAAAGTGGGTTGATTCACTGAGGAGAAAAATACAGCTTAAAGAAGTGTTTGGAGACCATGATCCTCTTGACATTCAAAGATCAGCTAAAGGAGGAATATAAAACCGTTTCTACAGAATGGTGATCAAGATCTTCAATCATTCATATAAAAATATATATATATATTCTGTCTGGATAAGTTTTCCAGTTTCTCAGTTCAAATATCTGCCTAGTAAAATAGAGATGATGTTGGAAGGGATGCACTTTAATGATGTGTCGAAGCAGAGAAATGCATTCAGGAGATTCAGAAAAACGAACTGGATGAGGAAGAAGTTAGGCTTAGTAGAAGAGTCTCTATGTGAAGAAGAGCATCTGATCATGACTGATGAAATCCTAATAGATCTAGTCAGAGTTAAAAGACGTAGCAGATGGCTAAAGAGTCTAAACTAAAGCACTGATGCTTTCTTCTTCAGCTATATTGTTCAGGAAAAGTTTAAAGAATTTTCTTTTTTATTGGCATTGATTGCTTATAGAAATGTTTTCAATCTATTCATATGTAATGCAACAAAAACATGGAGAACAACAATGCACTGAGACAGTGCAAATGACAATTCATAAGTGTTGAAATAACAAATCATAAATGCTGAAATCACTGTATATCTGAAGATTTTAAACTGTAGATTAAAAAATAGATGAATTAATAGAGAATTCAAATTCGCCTTGATATTTTGACAGCGCTGCTCTGCTGGCGACTCAGACTTGTGTACATTGACCAGTTTTTGTTGTTTATGTGGTATTTTAAGTGCTGTTTTTTTGTTTTAGTTTGTGGGTTTTTTTTTTCGTATTAAAGGCTGGCACAAAATAGAGCAAGTGCCAACAACTTGCAGGATTTGTTATGAATATTCTGTCTGGATATGTTTTCTAGTTTCTCAGTTCAAATATCTGCTTAGTAAAATAGAGATGTGTTATGAATATCATGAGTTCTGCTTGATGGTGTTTGGAGACCTGGTCATCCATCTTTTATTAATATGATATTCAAATATAAGTCTAGCTTGTTGTGATGTTCAACAGATGTCTTATAGCAGCTGCCAAGCAAACGCACAGAGTAACAAAACATCTTTCAACACACTCAAATGTATTCAGTATTGTTTTAACCAAGTAAAACAGTGCTACGTTACCCCACAATTTTAGGCAAGGCAAGTTTATTTATATTGCACATTTCATTCTCAATGGTTTACACAGACAAGTATTTAAAATAATCATAAAAATAAGAAAATGGACAATTACAATGAGATGTTGATAAAATGAGTTTAATCAATCATTACATGAGGTAAATACAAAAATGAAGTAAATACAAAAATGAAGTAAATACAAAAATGAAGTAAATACAAAAATGTATTTTGTAAAAGGGGTGTGATGGTTATATAACCGTGAGACCGACGGTTATAGTTGTCCGTTTATAAATGTCTGTTTTGTCGAGTATCCTCACAAGAACAGTCTTAAATGATTTAAATATAATCTTAAATGAAAGTAAAGAGTAGTGAGAGATTGGGATGCGTGAGATCGTCAGCAGCGGCTGGTCCTAAAGTGGCAGAAGCTAATTCTCTCTGTCAGTAAAGTTAACCAAAGGACAAAGAAAACAGAGAAAATTACTAACTGCTCTTGACTAAAGAATGCTTGTAGCTTTAATAAGGATTTATCTGTATTTAGTTTATAATTTATGCAGTGCGGAATGTTTTGATAACCTTATTCAATTTCTGTATATTTATACCTGTTAGACAGGAAAGGCACAGGTAAATATGACATTTATAATGGTTTTATGCAAGGTTTGGTTTAAGTTCACTTAAATTAAAAGTTATATTTTTTTAAGCCTAATAAATATTTAAAATTTGGGGGATAATCATTTAAATTTTGTCTTAGAAGCCTATAATAAGTAATAGTTTAGCATTCAAATAAATCACGAATATGGAAAAAAAATGTATTCGAATGAGAGAGTTAAGTGAGCCCAACGCCGCTTTCGCTTTAAATTATTTTGTTTTGGCTTGTTTCTAGATTTTTTTTCATTCTTGTTCTGTTCTGATTATCATTAAATTTAAAGGATTTGAATTTTTTAAGCATACAGCAAACGATAGTAGGCTATTAATTGATTAAAATGGTTACAATGGTTAATGGTTAACCGGTTAATTAGCATCCCTGTAGCTTTAGCTAGATCAAAAGAGTGCAGAATCAACTTTGCATTGCGATCACGTCACGGATAAGCCACTGTACGTGCATCATCAGAGCTGAATTTTTGTGCCAGCTGTGCACAACAGAGCACTTTTAAATGAGAATAAAGTCTAATGCGCCTTTAGCCCCATTGTATTCTGTATGCTTGGCTTAAGAATAGGCCTATATAGGCCTATGGGTTGCGTCAATTAACAAAAAAATAAAATAAAAGGGGTCGCTCTTGAAAAAGTTTGAAAACCACTGAACTAGATGTTCAAAAACAAAGAAAAGACAAAGAACGAAAAAAATACTAATATCAGATTCATGTCTCTCTTAAAAGTGTTATGGCCTTCTTCTCCAGTGTGAATTTTCTGGTGGTCTTTCAGTTCATCTTCTGTAGTAAAGGACTTCAGCACTGGCTTCTGTTTTTCCTTTCTTGTTCACGTCCATCAGGTCTAAAAGAAACATTACATCAAGTGAGTTTCAATGGACTATTTTATGCAAACAACTTGCTAATCATGTCTTATGTAATTAAAGTAGTGATGGGCGATCTCAAAACACTTCTTCACAAAGCTAAGACACCTTTATGAATCTTTTGTTTCAAATCAGTGGTTCAGAGCGTGTATCAACCTGTGAAAGTCACGTGATTTCAGTAAATGAGGCTTCGTTGCCTCATAACCGTTTCAAAATGTCAATGATCTCTGTGAACCCATCATGCGGTGAACCATTGAACAAATGTCTATGGGTTTTGCCTGATCTCTGATCAGTTTTAAACATTTGTAGACATTTTAATGAGACATTTGTATAATTAAAAGGAATAAAAGTAGTGTTTTTATGCATGTTTGGCTTGAGCTTTTGTAGCATTTACACCAGGGGTGTCAAACTCATTTTCACTGAGGGCCACTTCACTGTAAGACTGTAAAATGTTACAACTCCTTAACATATTGTTAAAAAAATGGTCTCTTTATTTGATTATTACTTATTGAAGTTACAAATACTATATATGCATTTGCAGGGGCGTTTCTAGGTTTAAAAACATCAGGGGCTGAGCTCGAAACATCAGGGGAGGGTAAATTTGGATTTCTCTGCCCTACATTTGTGGTTTTTAAGGTGTTTGAATGCCAAAAAAATTGGATAACAATAGCTTTAAAAGCATGTCAGTGGGCAGTTGCATAAATTATTTGTCAAGCAGATAACAGATTATTAAACATGAGAATCAGTTTAAATGTCGCAATGAATGATCCACACTACAAAATGGAAATGCAGAATGTTTCTGCTTATTGTTGACAATACACAATCACATATTCCAAACAGGAATGGCCTTAAATGAGAAATATTTCAAGGATTATTTTGCATAGATGTTACATTTCAATCAAACAGCAGTGCAATCTTTATGTGTCCAGAGGCAAATGAGCAATTTATATTAGCATTAAATATTGGTTTCAGCTACTTGGTTTTCACGAGTTAATCAATGTTTTTGGCACTAATCAGCATAGATATCATATAAAGGCTAGATGTCTCGTGTGCGCTGCTGGCCAATGGAGGTTGACGTCCGCACACGGCGGCCATCTTACCACAGTGTGCTCGCTCACTCGTAACATGGTGCATGTACTTTTAAATAACCATAACTTGCTCAATTTTCTACCGATTTTCAAATGGTTTGGTTTGTTATAAACGTCAGAGATGTAGCTATGACACTGCATACATATGAATAATTATGACATACATGTTCACCCATTCGGAATTATAGCCACGTTAATAACGTTTGTAAGAAACCAAACCGTTTGTAAATCCGTCAAGATTTCAGCGAGATAAGAGGATTTGTGTGCGTGCTGATCACTCACCTTAATAGACCTTTCTCAGAACTTCCGTATTTGTGACCGGAAATACGCAATCGTCGTGGTAATCTACTTCCTCCGCAGTCAAAGCAACATAAACAAATGGCGCAAGCAACTAGCAAGAGCTATTGACACGCTAATGATGTGTCATTTTAATTAACAGTTCAGTAACAGTTAGCCTCGCTCTCTACTTACCTTGATATTTATGGACAAATTCCGTGTGGAAATTTTTTTACCCTTTATTTCGTTTTTTCTTTTTGGTGATGGAGTTTTCCTCTACGAGTCGTCACATCAGCAAATGTAATATTTGGCAAATCCGTTAATGAAGTTGTGTAGACTCTTTGATCCATTTTAAACTTGCCCGCGTTTATGTTTTTCTGGTGTGTTGACGCTTGACAGGAACTCCGCTTCCACAACGATTACGTATTTCCGGTTATTGTGAGAAAGGTCTATTCACAGCTTCACTGTGTTAAGATGGCCGCCAGTGATGCCGGAAGTGACTCCGCCTTAAAGGCAGGATAGGTAGGAATTGAATAAAAAACTTTTTTCAAAATTTGTTTCAACTTTCTTTATATATCAATACATAATTAAAATGTAAGTACTCTGAAAAAGAGAGTATACAAATCGAGTGACTGTAGACCTTTTAATCTGCAATAAACACAGCTACTTATTTCCATTCGGGACGAATGAAATGATTGGCCGGGTCGACTGTCACTCACCCTCGCTACCATGGCAACCACCCCTGCATGCGCGCACTTGAAGACGGGAAGAGGCACGGAGAGAGGCACGGATCGCAAGGAAGAATCACAATAATGGCAGAGAAAGAGCAGTCACAATTCCCAGTACCTGCATAAAAAGTCAGCGAAGGCAAACAAGGCAAAAAAGGGAACTAGTAAGGTAGAAAGGTAGGCTACTTGTCACCGGAGTGTAACGTTTGTCCTCTTCAGAGCCAACAGTGCTTTAATCGTGGAAGCGCTTACATGCAAAACATCGTATATGTTATGAATCTTACACAAAATTCACCTTCATCACAGTGTAACTGATGGTAATGGTAAAACGTGTATCAATGCAACCTGTTTTTAGCTTTGCCTTATGTTACTAGCTCGTTACCAAATCAAACTCAATATATTTTAAACTTAACCCGTATCGATATGCTAGCTTGATAGTGAGTACTAACAGCCATGTTAGTTGTTTATATTCATAAAGATAAAGTTAGGTATTTTATTATGTGATTCTGACATGATGTCACTACATGCACTGCGCTCCTCTCCTCCGCTTGGCACTGGCAAACGCGTCCTCCAGCTGCAGACGTCGGCATCGCGCGTTTATGTGTTTTGGGGAGTGGCTTTGGAAGGAGCCCAGAAGGGAGGGGGTGGGAGCAAATGGAATAAGTAGCTGTGTTTATTGCAGTCCTGAGAGGACTACAGATTTTTATACTCTCTTTTTCAGAGTACTTCCATTTTAATTATGTATTGATATATAAAGAAAGTTTAAACAAATTTGGATTTATTTATTTCTTTGGAAAATTACTGCCTACCCTACCTTTAAGACATCTAGCCTTTATATGATATCTATGCTAATCAGTTCAATTGTTCACTAATAAAGACAGTCACTTGTAGCCACCTACTGGCTTAATGATGCAATTCAAACGGTGAAAAGGTTGATACTGGTGCCTATATTAAAATAATATTAAATATCAATATATTATTCTTCATTCAGTTCTATACAGCAGAATCAGATTTAACAGATTTAGTTTTTGACCTTTTGTCAAAATAAAGTATAGTCCTACAAAGCTATTATTATCAGAGCATGTGAGCAGATAGCAGAGAACCAGGACCAGGGAACAAGAGTATAGCACCATTTTACCAGTGTTGCCCAGCACGGCTATACACACCATGTTACAGCACAGTAGTGCTATTGCAAACAGAAACGAGTCTAGAGAAATTTCATGTCGGCATGTTTTTTGCTTTTCCAGTGAGCGTGAGCAACTGAGCAGAGCGCACAACACACACACACACACACACACACAGAGGTTGCAGCAGAACATTGAGCAGACACACAGTGGAACACGCTTCGAAGTTGTGCATCTTCGGAAGCGGAGCCGCTCGCAAAGTCACAAAACATGCTGAGCCAGAGTGAAACCAGATCGCCGAACACGGAGGGGCGGGGTGACGCCCCAAAAACCTAAAACATTTTTGGCAGCCTAAATTTGGTGCATCCCTAATTTTAAGACAATCATATGCTCTCGCGGGCCTTATAAAATAAAGTGGCGGGCCTTTAGTTTGACATGTAATTTATACTGTTCTGACCAGCGTGTGGCGTTTCGAACACTTCGAAACAGTGATTCATTTTTTATGAAGCAATTGGTTCAACTAATTCGAACCCTTGAAAAGTTTAGTTTTTCCTATCACTACACTCAAATATTGGATTATTTTTTCTACCCAAACCCTTGGTCGAGCCTTTTGGGCAAATTTTTGGGGATTTTTTTTTGTGTGTTTGAGTAGTTTTTGTTTTACTTAGCTCCTGGGTCAGACGTAACAACCCAGAGTTTGGGTAGTTTTTGTGTAATCTACCCAAATAATATATTACAATAATAATTGGAAAAGTTTTGGGGGCAGACCTGACCTGTTGAAAAGAGGTGCTGGTCTTCTCTCTAGTAATTTGGCTCATAGTCTTAGAGCTCAAACATGACAATCTGGGGCTCAGGTCAGGAAGCAGACAGACTGGCTGAACCGACCATCTGCTAGCGGCCTCGCGTCACCAAGGTCAGATAATCCAATCACATAGAGCCTCTTTCACCTAGATATCATCATATAGAAAATGTGTCTATTCCCTAAATTAGGAAATACAAAAAACTCCCAAACCGAAGGGTAAAAATGTAATTGATTTTCAACTAATAAAAACAGATCGGTTTGCTGAATATTCGATCCCTTACTTCAAGAGAACTTATTGTTAATGATATTGTAGGATTGAGTGCGAACCAAACACAAATGAATCTTCCAGGTGATTTGTTCAAACGTAACTCCACACAGAACTCAACATTCCAGAACCCAAATCACCAATCCAGAGCCATAAAATCAGGCTCCAGCTAGTCTACGCTAACCAACGAAAACCCCAAACTAAGAACTTTTATGGCCAGCTAAAGGAAGAACTTGTCAATGTGAGATAGCTTGGAAAAGAATGATTGGTTCAGAGATGGCACAACTCAGTGCCCGATAAAGATAAAAGCAGAAGTTGCTGGACCCCACAACATTCCAGACCCCCTCCTCCTTAAGGACCTCTGAATGACCAAACCAGAGTTCTCTTCTCTTCAAACCAGAGAACTGAGATTTTACCTATAACTATACATAAAATCATTCAAGAACAATTTTCAATGGACTTATAATCAAACATCATGCAACTACATGATTCTATTTTGTGTCTACAATAAATGTGTAATATGCTTAGATCCCATACAATTCATGTAATTGTTATAACTATTAGATGCTTGAATAAAAGTGTGTCGTGCTTCCTGTCAGCATGATCGTATGTTCTTAATTCAAAAGATGGCTTGAATGAAATCTGTGTAAAATGTTTCGTATTCTTATAATAGTAATAATGTCTAAACTGTGGCCTCTTTCCTCTCTGCTAGAGCTTAGAGAGTAAGGAGAGCACAGATAAGCTTGATTTATGATAAGAAGTGAAGAGAACGCCACCTCCTAAATAAAGACAGTGTCTAATTGGTCAGAACTGATCCAGGAGGCCGGACAAACATGTGAGTTTAAAATCTTAGACCCGAACAAAGTTTAGTGCAGAACCAAAAATGCAGCGGGAGATGAAGATCTAAACCAGACTAGTAACCATGTAGAAGCGCAGACGAAAGAACCCAAATTAAGATCAGAAGAACATGTGTTAACAGCTTCATTCAAGTCATCTAACTACTCTCGTCTCAATTTTCTTTCTTTTCTAAGTTTTCCTTTCTTTTCCGTTGTGAGTCTCGGTTCTAAGTTAAGTTTTGCGGCAAAGTTTTGTTCCACGATTCGACAAAACCAGCTTCAGGCAAAGACTTTCAATTCATCCGCCAGCACACCACGTGATTGGCCGCCCCAGACCCAGGCACGAGGAGACCAGCCAACGAACGAACTCGGGAAACCCCTTTGACGCCGACCAAAGGAATTCCCAAAAAGGAACGCAAAACGAGCAAGTAACCTCCAGACTTAAGCTGAACTGGTGTATTGATATAAATGTAATAACCTGTCTAAGAAACGATAGAAGGGTTAAATTAATGATTGATGGTTCGTTCCAGGTCATGTCTTATAAGTGCATACAGAAACTTGGGATTTCATCAACTCACTCTTAAAACTTAATCTTTCCTCACTCTTTTTCTTTCTGCAACTCATATGAATGTGTGTGCGTGTGTTTGTGTTAGATATTAGTTTTGTGTGTTAGAATAATCAATAAAGTCTTATTTGTATTTTAAAGAGAAGTATTCCTCGTTATGTGCTTACGAATTTAATGTCTTAAACTTCTGATCTAAGTTACCTTGCTAACTATAGTGTTTCACTATAGTTCGGACATTTATATCCGTTGCAGAGTTGATAGTTACAGCCAGTTCAAATGAACCGCGAACGAGTCATTTGCTCGGTTGTAATAAGTGACTCTTTCGAATTCCCTATAAATTAATTAATAATTCCTTTGAGCTAAATTGACGAATCACTACAAATACAAATATCTTACAATATGATTATAGATTATGATCTAGATGTGCTGTGTTTGACAGAAACCTGGCTAAAACCAGACGATTACATTACTTTAAATGAGTCAAAATTAAATATACTTCATTAACCCAAGGCTGCAAAGCCGACTCCATGTTACAAATATGTTAGACCTATCACTTCTACCACTAAAGATTGCTTTATTAATAATATTCCTGATCAGTCTACTACAGTATCGCATCAGACAGTGAATTGTAGTCTCGCTGAGAAATTTTTTTATTCATTCATTGTTATAGGAGAGGAAGAATTTTCCAAACTCGTTAAATCATCTAAATCGACACCATGTAAGTTAGACCCTATACATGCTCCTCGCTATTAGTGTTATTTGATCTTAATGCTGCATTTAATACTATTGACCACAACATTCTTTTAAATATACTCAAAAATTAGGATGGGATTAGTGGAATTGAATTAGCTTGGTTTAAATCATACATTTCTGACCTTTATCAATTTGAAGCAGTAAATGAAGAGATGTCTTATCAATCACAAGTTCAATATGGTGTACCACAAGGCTCAGTACTAGGACTGTTGCTGTTCACTCTGTACATGCTACCCTTAGGAGAGGTCATTAGGAAGCATGGCATTAGTTTTTACTGTTATACTGATGATACTCAACTGTATATTTCTTCACGCCCTGACGAAACTTACCAATTCCCAAAATTAACGGAGTACATAGCTTATATAAAAAACTGGATTACTAGTAATTTCCTACTACTTAATTCTGAAAAAAATGAAAAAAAGATTCTAATTATTAGACAAAAAACTTTCTCACAAAATAACCTAGAATACTGTCTAACACTTGATGGCTGCTCTGTCAAGTCTTCGTGGTCGGTTAGGAACCTGGGTGTGCTCTGTGATACCAATCTTTCATTTGAAAGTCACGTGTCTAGTATAAGTAAAACTGCATTTTTCCTCTTAAAAAAATTGATCTAAATTACGCCATATGCTCTCATTGACAAATGCGAAACAATTAGTTCATGCGTTCATGACCTCAAGGCTAGATTATTGTAATGCTTTATTGGGTGGTTGCCCTGCACGCATAATAAACCAACCTCAGCTGGTCCAAAATGTAGCAGTTAGACTTATAACCAGAAACAGGAAGTATGACTAACCGATTAACCTGATTAATTGCTCAATTAGCCAGATTCTGTCAACACTGCATTTGCTCCCTATTAAACATTGTATATTTTTTTTAATATTGCTGATTACTTACAAAGCACTAAATGGTTTAGCTCCCCAGTACTTATAGTCCTTCACGTCTATTGCAATCTCAAATTCCGGCCAGTTGATAATACCTAGAATATCAAAATCGACTGCTGGTGGTAGATCCTTTTCCTATTTTGCACCTAAACTTTGGAACAGTCTTCCTAACATTGTCCAGAAAGCAGACACACTCTGTCAGTTTAAATCTAGACTAAAAACACATCTCATAAACATAACACATGATCAATTTCTATAAGTCAATGTTAAACTGCGTAGATAAGGTCAGCCGGATGTCAGGATACAGGCACGGAGACAGAGGTAAGTGAATCCAAACACAGCTTTATTCAAGTTGACAAGAGTGGAAGGTGAGTATTCAGTGAGTTCAAGTGCAGATTCAATGAAGATCACTCGGTGCGGGGCAGACAGCAGGTAAGCATGTTCCCTTCAGGTTTGTAGATACCAAACAGTCACAGTTCATAAATACTTGTCTTTTCTCTTTCAGATGCAGTCAATAGCAAGCAAGCAAGCTCAGAGGAAACACAGGAATCTCGAGAGGAAGCAGGATCACAGGTAACATGGAATCGAAAAGGATTTCTGGAGACAGCAGAACAATGATACAGAGGTTAGGTGAGTATACGTTACTTCTCGGACTCTTGATGCATCAGAGACTCAGGAGACAATGGATCATGGTCTGTTCCTGTTGGAGGCTTGACAATGAACTGAGGCTGTGGTGAGTGTTTTATAGAGCTTGCTGATGAGGCTGCTGATTGTGAACAGGTGCAGGTGATTAGTAATCTGGAGAGAGTGAATGCAGGTGTGCCAAAGAGGATTCTGGGAATTGTAGTGTAGAGACAGACGTGAACGTGACACCGGAACAGGGAACACTTCCCATAAATCCTGATGTAGGCCTACTCGTTACATCATAAGAAGAATGGTGTCTACGCTAATATTAGTCTCTCTGTTTATCCCGAGGTTTACCAGAGTCCACCAGATCCAGGCCGTATCCAGATCTGATGAAGGACTTGCGCCTGGACGCGACGACAACGCAGTCCTGAAGTGTCAACTAGTCTCTCCCCTGTGAGAGCCTCCTTCCCTTCCATTTACCTCTGTAAAGATAAAACTTTGTCAAAATGATTTCAGTTCACATGGATACACGGATGTGACAAAAAATTCTGCATTAACAACCCAGTGTTTGGGTAGTTTTTGTGTTACCCAGATCCTGGGTCAGATGTAACACTCCAGGGGTTGAATTATTTATCGCTGGCTTTTTACGGGCCTCTTAAGGAGACAGCAGTGCAGCTTTGTCAAATTTGAGCGTGGCTTCGGTATAATACAGGGGTGTGTACATTTTTTGCATCTATGAATTAGTTATTCTTCTGTATATCGTTTAATTTAATGCAAAGAAAGCAACATAAAGGGGCGCGACGTGAGTCACCTAAAGGAGTCTCACGTCGGCCTTTTTGCATGATGGAATGCCTTGCATAAAATACATAAGATACAGAATATAAATGCTTAGAAAGTTAAAATATGTTCTCAGAACTGTACACTGATTGTTTATGGACAGGTTATGGAGTGAGTCACAACATATTCTGGCCAATAAACAACCCAAATTGGGATGTTTTTAACCCAGTGTTTTTCAAAGTGTACATGACATGCTAATGTATTATGCTAATGCTCACTGGAAGTAATTCCAATATTTAATGCTGGTTTCACTAGTGCCACCAAATGCTCTCACAATGCTCTGTGTATCTGTAAAGTGGCGGAGCCTTGATTTTTTCATAGGGGTGGCCAGGCAAGGGCCAGCAACCAGTCTGGGGTGGCACAGAAATCTTAATTATTTAAAAAATAGTATGACTATAGCATATTGGTAAGACTTTATAACTGCACGCTATTAATCTTTAGTTAGGCATTATTAAACTGTTAAATCATCCTATTTAAAGCATTAATAGACATTAATAAGCAGTTTATAACAGCTATACATGTTTTTTTTTCTTGATTTATAACCATATCTATCATGTTTAATAATTGTATTTTCATACTTTATTAAAGATCAATTTATAATTTCTAAATTAAGTATTGCAATATTTACAAACCAGTTATTTAGGAGTTGTCAGTGGTTCATAAGATTTCCTGAACTTTCGTGTTGGTGTGAACATGAGTTCGTAGATACCAATCAACCAACAAAATGTCCTCTTGCTTAAAGGTATAGTGGAAGATTTTCTTTTTCCGGGTGGATCAAGACTATTGGTCCTCCTAGTTGTCAATCATTCTGGTGATATGTTTACGTAAGGCCGTCATACGTGCTCGTCCCTAGGTAGTTTTCGCATACTGCGCCTGTGCACTTTCAGGTGTATATGTGTGGTGAGCTACAGTTTCAGCCATTCAGCTCGCCGTTCTCACCAGGGTTTTTTCAAAATGTCTGAGGGTCGCAAGAGAAAAAGCGTCTACGAATTGTATGACAAGAAGAAAAAGGCCTCTGAAGAAAGAAACCAGACCAGAGTGTTTTGGGGAGAATATTTCACACGCTGGTGTGCGCTAAAAGCACAGGTTGGGCTTCCCACTGATGCCTCAGTCGCAAAGTTTCTACTCGACAGGTAAAGTTTGGCATGCTATTTGGAGAAATCCATTTAAAATCACTGCTAGTAAAAGTTAATGTCAGCTATGATTATCGATGCTAGCCCTGGCACAAGTCACACAGGAACTTGTAAACAGAGTGTGCACGAGGAGAACTAGGCTTGTGCATTTTTTTAAAAAGTGGAGAGGGCGGTTCTTTTCTAAAATTCGGGAAAATCCTCCACAATACCTTTAACTATTAACTAGATTAACTACTTACCGTGATTTCAGACTGTAGCGATGTGGTTTCTCCACTGCATGGATCTTCATGTGTCGCTTCAGATGAGTTTTAAAAGAGAAACTCTTTCCACACTGATCACACGTGTGCAGCTTCTCTCTGCTGTGGATCTTCTCATGTGTTTTGAGATATGATGACTGACTGAATCTCTTTTCACAGTGTGAACACTTGTAAGGTTTTTCTCCAGTGTGGATCTTCTCATGTGTTTTGAGAGTTGATGACACACTGAATCTCTTGTCACAGTGTGAACACTTGTAAGGTTTTTCTCCAGTGTGGATCCTCTCATGTGCTTTCAGGTGTTCTGACCGACTGCATCTCTTTTCACAGTGTGAACACTTGTAAGGTTTTTCTCCAGTGTGGATCCTCTCATGTTTTATCAGATGTGCTGAACGACTGAATCTCTTGTCACAGTGTGAACACTTGTAAGGTTTTCCTCCAGTGTGGATCCTCTCATGTTTTATCAGATGTGCTGAACGACTGAATCTCTTGTCACAGTGTGAACACTTGTAAGGTTTTTCTCCAGTGTGGATCTTCTCATGTTTTTTCAGAGATGATGAGAGACTGAATTTCTTGTCACAGTGTGAACACTTGTAAGGTTTTTCTCCAGTGTGAAATCTCTGGTGCAGTTTTAATTCCTGCCCTGTAGAAAAAATCTTCTCACACTCAAAGCACATATGAACTCCCACACCAGTATGAATTTTCTGATGTCTTCGTAAATATTGCAGCTGTGAAAAACTCTTTCCACATACAGAACATGAATGTGGCTTCTCCTTTGTATGAACCGTCAGATGTGCCTTCAGGTTTGATGCCCTACGAAATGTTTTGCTGCACTGATCACATGTGAATGGCTTCTCTCCGGTGTGGATCCTCATGTGAACATTAAGGGATGATGATTTACTGAAACTATTCCCACATTGATTGCATGTGAACGGCTTCTCTCCTGTGTGGATCCTCATGTGAACATTATGGGCTGATAATTGACTGAAACTATTCCCACATTGATTGCATGTGAACGGCTTCTCTCCTGTATGGATCCTCATGTGAACATTAAGGTGTGCTAATTGACTAAAATTATTCCCACATTGATTGCATGTGAACGGCTTCTCTCCTGTGTGGATCCTCATGTGAACATTAAGGGATGATGATTTACTGAAACTATTCCCACATTGATTGCATGTGAACGGCTTCTCTCCTGTGTGGATCCTCATGTGAACATTAAGGGCTGATAATTGACTGAAACTATTCCCACATTGACTGCATACATGTGGCTTTTCTCCTGTATGAACTCTCATGTGAATCTTCAGAGATTGTTTGTCTGAAAATATCTTTTCACACTGTTCACACATGAACAGTTTCTCTTCATTGTGAATTCTCATGTGAACATCAAGATTATATTTGGTTGTGAAACTCTTTCCACACTGAGTGCAGGTTGTAGATTTATTGGCTCTTGTTTTCTTTAAAAATGTCTTTTTAGTCTTTGAGCGACTCAAAGGTTTTTCTCCAGGTTTGACATGATGTTCCTCCTCCACTTCACTCAGTTCTTCACTCTCCTCCTCCACTTCACTCAGTTCTTCACTCTCCTCCTCCACTTCACTCAGTTCTTCACTCTCCTCCTCCACTTCAATCAGTTCTTCACTCTCCTCCTTCACTTCACTCAGTTCTTCACTCTCCTCCTTCACTTCACTCAGTTCTTCACTCTCCTCCTTCACTTTCATCTGGTCTGACATGAAAGAAAATCATTCATTTTTAAATTTTCTAAATAAACAAAATAATTAAAACTGATAAATATGGAGTGAATGGAGATAAAAAATAGCCCAGATGTAACAGACAACTGCAATAAAATATTATAATAATTTGTCTTTTTATAAATTAATTAAACATCCCTGACACTTTCCATGAATGAGGTACACTGATCTTCCAGTTATTATTTTTTAAACACTATAGGCACAAATCCCATGTTTCTGTAGTGAGAACTATTACATATATTTGATTAATGACACAATTATCTAACATGATATGAATATTAAAATACACAATACTGCCATATTTTGACAACTTTTAGATTGATATATAATTATGCTAAAATCTACTAAAACGTTTTATTTGTTAACGACCGTTCACTCTAAACTTCTCCTTCCATTGACTTCACACGCATGTGAAAGTGGGACACAAGAAACACAAGATCATGTGAATTTCACTGAGAGGAAGAACACAAATGTTTGGAGTAAAGTGGAGTAGATTGTAAATTTGTACATTTTGGAATTATTTAAACTAATTTAAACTTCAAACTACTTTAAACTTTCTGGTCCGGCTTTCTCAAGCCAACTTAAAGTTTGTCTCAACAAACTTTTTAATCTAGTTATTATTTGTTATACATGTTTGTAAAAATAAGCACACAATCCAGGTCAAAATTCTGGTAACATTGTTACAAATTGTAAACCATATATAAAATAAATGTAAAATAAATCAGTTAAAATATTTAAATTTTGTTTGACCTGATGTTGACAATCAATATGAAACCTTCCCTTACTGACCTTTTGTTTTTTTAAAAAAAGAAAGAAAAAACAGAAACTTTTGCAGCCATTTCACAGTTGAACTGTTTATCTAAAAGTGATGAAGTGTTTGAATGTTTCTAACATGAATGTTCTTCAGCATCATGAATGAATGAATGAAGAATAAACACCAACCTCTTTGTTCTTCAGGATCTTCAGTGTGTTTCATTCTACAGGGTTCTGGATCACTCATGTTCTCACTGTCCTCTTTAATAAACTCAGTCTTTGCAGATTTCAGCTCTTCCTGATGCTCTGATGCTCGTCTTCACTTGAAGCTGATGGGGATATACAGCATTTATTGGTGAATTGCAGTGGGATGAGCTTCAATGATGATGAATTACAGTCGGAGGAGCTTCACTGATGATGTGACTGCTGTGGGAGGAGCTTCACTGATGATTAATTACAGTGGGAGGAGCTTCAATGATGATGAATTACAGTGGGAGGAGCTTCACTGATGATGTGACTGATGTGGGAGGAGCTTCACTGATGATGATTTGTAGTGTGAATAGTTGATCTGCCAGTCAAAAATATATCAGTTACTGAGTTAAATAATGGTAAGATAAATAATGGTAAGAAAAACAGTTGAAAGCATAAACAGAAATAAACATAGGCTACTGTTAGATTTGTGCCAAGTAGACATGTGCCGGTAATGCGATAAACCGCGGTAATGAATATGCACGATTTTGTTATCGCGGGCACTTCCAAATTACGTGAAAAATAATAGATCAGAATTTAGATTTATAGAACGCGCATTAGCTTATTTTCCATCAACCGCTTAAAGGTGCCATGTGTAAAAATTGAGGTAAAAATATCCAAAAAATGAGCTACACGCATCAAAAGAATGAGAAGAAATAAGGGCGATGATGTCATTAAAAAAATGACAAGTTATAGTGCTGCAGAGATATCAACCTGAATCAACCGGCCCGACAGGTGTTGTAATACCAGTTTCGGCCATGGGAGGCGGTATGCGAGCAACATAACCACCACCAGCCCAACTGCAATAAGTGAAAGTGAAAGTGACACGTGACGGCCAAGTATGGTAACCCATACTTGGAATTTGACCTCTGCATTTAACCCATCCAAGTTAATGCACACACATTAGGAGCAGAGTAGTGAGTAGTTAACACACACACACTGCAAACGTGGATACACACCCAGAGCAGCGGGCAGCCTTTGTGTGGCGCCCGGGGAGCGATTAGGGGTTAGGTGCCTTGCTCAAAGGCACCTCAGTCATTTCCCACCGGTTCTGGAATCGAACCAGCAACCTTGGGTTACCAGTCCAACTCCCTAACCACTAGGCCAATACACGAATAACTCGCACGGCTTGTGGACGTACTTGAACCTGATGTCAATCGTGTGGAAAATACAGCCCACTACTACATTTCAGTTCAGGGAAGAGAGCGGAAGAATGGCTGAAGCCCTTGGCAAGAGACCCTTACCACCACCACACCCACCCGCTGCAGGGATAAAACGCGCTCGGAATCGCAAATAAAATCTGATAAAAAAAGGAACAGAACCAGAGTAAACATTGGCACTGCTTTCCATCGCTGGAGACAACTAATGGACATGAAAGAAATGAGGTTCGACTCCGAACTTGCAACATTTCTGTTTATTATAACAACCTAACGTATATTATGTTTATTAAATGGCTTTCCTGAGGTAAATCTGACATAATTGTTCTCCAGCTATGTTATTGACCCCTTCACGCTGATAAAAAACACTGATTGGTAGATATTATGTATGAGGAATACATTTCGGTAAGTTGTAGCCTACTGTATCTTTCAACAGTGTTCGTGTTTTTTACCATTAGCTAACGTTAGTAGAGATGATCGGTTCACGTGCGCTAGGGATCTGTCACGTAACATTTACAAGCGCCAAAACGGTATTTATTGTTTGAATTGCGTAATAAAATTGACAGAATCTGAGAGCTGAAATTTTTTTTATATCATAACTAACCTGCTCTGTCTAGTCTGTCGGTCTCCATGTCCTCTTTGCTTCGGGATTTTTCTGTGCGCGAGAAAATTGATGTGTGTCGTGAGAGCGTGTGAAAAGTGTCAATTGCGTGTGTCACGGTGAATGCGTGATAGTTGGCAGCTCTGGTTACGTTGGTCAACATCAGCGAATGCTGTCTGTCAAATTAATGTAATATGAACAAAACGAATATGAACATATTCACTGGTAAAGGTGAAGGGGAGTAGCTTGAAGATGTCATATTCATAGAGTAGACACACTTTCTGGAGGTATACTGCCCCCATCTGGTATGGAATGTGGAGTATGAATTGATTTTTTTTTACACATGGCACCTTTAAACGGTGCGAAACACGTGCGTACTCTGATGTAAACAATCCCCACATGTAGAACCACTGTGTGCATGCGGCGCAGTGCGCACTCTAGTCTAATGTAATGAATCCTCACATGGAGAAGCACGGCGGAAGGAGGAACACTGCCGTCGATTTATCCCCCTTCTAAAAGCAGGGTTGCCAACTCTACGCATTCAGCGCGAGACTCGCGCAATTTACACTTTTCACACGTTCTCACGCCACACATCCATTTTTTCACCCAGAGAAAAATCATGAAGCAAAGAGGACTGACACCGACAGACTAGACAGAGCAGGTTACTTATGGTTAGGGCTGTCAACGAATATTTTAAATTCTAATATATATTCAAAGAGTTTTAAAAAACAGAGAATGAATGTGAAAATTGAATTTAGAATGTGAAAATTAATATTCGAATGTGGAAAAATGCGCCTGTGGTAGCAGAGGCGCTGATGTCTGCTTGGCGAGTGGGCGCGCTGCCTGAGGGGTCAGGGACAGGTCCCAGGAAGAAACATTACTAAAGTGTAGGATACTGTACTGACTGAATAGATATTGAATGAATAAGGTAGGTTAGATACAGCAGTTTCATGCACTGCAGGCTTCCACTGGTTTGATTATATACCGTTTCATGTCAAGGAAAAGTTCCATGTTTACCATAGCACAGCTCGCTCGGAGCGTTCAATGTCGGATTCGCGTCTACCGTGTCTAATTGGACGCTTGAACATTTTGAATCCATTCGCGCGTCAAAAGCAAAATTTTGACGCAAAATTGACGCGCGGAGAGCGTGACGCCTCATTCGCGCCGCAAGACCTCCAGCGTCTTTGACTTACATTGACTTAACATTGAAATCATTCGCGCCAGACGCTCTATTCGCGTTTGGTGTGAACGCAGCGTGAGGGCGAGAGAGAGAAAGAGTGTCTGCGAGTGCGAGTGAGGTCTGCGGTCTTGGCCATTAGGTGATTTACTCGATTTTGTGTAGGTAATAGGCTACGTTGTCAAATATGTTTAAACTTAAATAAACTACCTATACAAGTAGTTATGTCTCTTTGTATTAATTTGTCCTGTTATTGACGTAATGTGCGTCATTGACAAAATGCGCAACCAGATGTTTGAATATATGCATTTTTTTAGAGGGAATATTCGAACGTCATTTTTGAGCAATTTTGACAGCCCTACCTTATGATGTGCAAAAAATTATCAGCTCTCAGGTTCTGTCCATTTTATTGCGAAATTCAGACAATAAATACCGTTTTGGCGCTTGTAAATGTGACATGACCGATCGCTGTAGCACCTTATTTCAAGTAAACTGATCATCAGTTACTTTTTATTTAAAGATACAGTACAACTTACCAAAAGGTATGCCTCATACATAATTGTTATTATGATGACAAACCACATTATATTTAATTTAATTTGTTATTTTTAACCTTTAATAATACCAGCTGATAGGGCTCTCTGTATGTAACAGTATGGTTGCGCCCAGGGACGTTAACGCTCTGGTTGTGCCATATTGTTGTCTTGTGTTGGATTCTTCAGTAACAGAAAATGAGTGCAGCAGCGAGCGAGGAAATTGTTAATAAAACAGGGAAAGTCAGCTCGCCAGTATGGCAGTTTTGGGGATTTTATAAGTCTGACCATAATCAGACCAATGTCATCTGCAAATTATGCAAGACCATCGTTGGTTTCTCTATGTTTATATTTAACACTTTGCACTATTTTATTACACTTTAGCATTTCTTACGTATTCTTTAATTTTGCACCTTAATGTTAAGAGAAAATTAAGTGTTCATTGTGATTTTTGACTTATGTTTACATTTTAATTAATTTACATAATTCATGGTTGTGTTGACATTTCTGCCTTTATAACTGAGGGGATTATAATCAGAGGAAGGTTAAGTTTAAAATAAAAATGTTAAATGTAATATATTTTTCTCCTGGTCCCTATTTTAGGTAATAAAAATATCAATAATTATCGATATCGACCGATATGAAACGCTTATATCGTGATACAGTTTTCAGCCATATCACCCAGCCCTAGGTACGAGTTCAGTACAATGGAGGAAAAAGCAAAACAAAAATGTAGAAGGCAATGTCTCATGTCTCAGGCTGGACCACCAAAGGAAAATAAATGTCTTAAGCCTTGAAATTTTTAAATAAGTTTTATTAATAAAGTAAAGGCATAGGACCAGTTTATTTGTAGTGCATTGATAATAGTTTTATATAATTAGTTAATTAATTGAATTAATAAAAAGACAAAGAGATATGTGTAATGATTCCTGTCTTGTGTTCACCCTTGTCTTGTCACCCTTGTGTGGACTTTTGTTATTTCCTGTCCTGTGCCATGTTTTGTAGTCCTTTGTAGTTTTTCTTGTTTATTAGTCTCCCCAGGTGTTTCTGATTAACCACACCCCCTTGTTATCTTGTTTAGCTTGTTTGCCTGTGTATATAAACCTCTGTGCTTCAGTTGTTGTTTGTCGGTCATTGTAGCCGTTTCCTGTCCTGAGTTCCGTGTTATGTTTGTTCTATTAAAGTATGCTTGCATATGGATTCTCCCTCCGCTTCATTCCTGCGTCATCGTAACAGAACGACCGACCAAAAAGAATGACTCCAGCAGCATTAAATGGGAATCTCCAGCCAAGTAGGCGGCCACGCCTGATTCTGCTTCCCAGGATGTCCGTCGCCATGTCGCCTGAGTGTCTCCAGCCAAGAAGGCGGCAACGCTTGATTCTGGTTCCCAGGATTGCCGCCGCCATGCCGCCTAAGAGATCATCTATGGCAGAGATGTCCGCCTTCACGCTTCCTGAGCTTCTTTCTATTCCTGATACACAGCAAAATCCCCGGAGTTAAATTAACTCTGCTCAGAGAACATTTGGTCCCTCTCTACAGAGAGTTAAAATAACTCTGAAACAGAGTTAAAGTTAATGAGATACTTAAGTGATTAATTAAGTGATGAATGGGCATTAATGATGAACACCTGCTGTCAACAAGCAGAATCACTGAAGGAAAGAGAAACAAGAACAGAAAAAAGGAGAAACACAAGAACTACAACTGACTTCCAGCCACAGATGAAATCAACTGAAGACAAAATAAGACATTAAATCTCTCAAGATCTCAGCAGAGGAGGATTAAACAACTCCACAAACAGCATTACCAGCTTCACTTATCACTGACCAGATTGACTTTATTTCTGTCATACGTTTACAGAAGTTCGTATTGAGAATTAACAGAGGTTTAGATGTTGACGATTTATTGAAAATGTTTGGTCACCATAATGGTGATGAGTGTTTCCTTTAGTTGGGCAGTTTGACTCTTAGCTTATTTTTTCGTGAGTTTGTGTTTTTTGTAACAGTTTTTACCAAAACATGTAATTTGTTGCAAAGAATGCCAGATGCAAAGATGTTCAGGTGATCTAGTTTTTAACAACAAAAAGTAGTATGATGCACTTATATCATCACTGGCCAAAAGTGGTCATTTGATGTTAATAGATTATATTCACTAACAATACTCTCTTGCCACAGATTGGATATTTTGAATTTTTTAAATACATAATAGGGGAAAATATTTTTTTCTAAGACACAGACATCAAGAATCAGCATATGAATCTCAACAATGGTGACATGTTTCATGCCGCAATGCATCCTGGGAGCCATGAGTTTTATACTATTGTGGCTCCCAGCATGCATTGCAGCATGAAACATGTCACCATTGTTGAGATTAATATGCTGATTCTTGATGTCTTTGTCAAAAAAAAAAAAAAAAAAAATCCCTACAATGTATTTTAAAAATCTAAATTCAGAATGTCCGATCTGTGGCTAGAGAGTATTGTTAGTGAATATAATCTATTAACATCAAATAATCACTTTTAGACGGTCATGAGATAAGTGAATGTTTCTACTATATGTTGTTAAAAACTATTTCACCTGATCATCTTTTTTTTGGTTTTCTTTGTAACAAATTACGTGTTTTGGTAAAAACTGTTTCAAAACCCACAAACTTGCAAAAAGAGTCAAACTGCCCAACTAAAGGAAACACTCATCACCATAATGGTGATCATACATTTTCAATAAATCGTCAACATCTAAACCTCTGTTAATTCTCAATAAGACCTTCTGTAGACGTCTGACAGAAATACAGTCAGTCTGGTTAGTAATAAGTGAAGCTGGTAATGCTGTTTATGGAGTTGTTTAATCCTCCTCTGCTGAGAACTTGTTGACAGCAGGTGTTCATCATTAATGCCCAATCATCACTTAATTAATCACTTAAGTATCTCATTAAATTTAACTCTGATTCAGAGTTATTTTAACTCTTTAGAGAGGGACCAAATGTTCTCTGAACAGAGTTAATTTAACTCTGGGGATTTTGCTGTGTACCGCGTCTGTTCCTGAGTTTGAGCCTGTTCCTGAACCTGAGCTTCACGTCACGTCTGCCGATCCAGAGACTGTTCACGTCACTTCTGCCGATCCAGAGACTGTTCACGTCACGTCTGCCGATCCAGAGACTGTTCACGTCACGTCTGCCGATCCAGAGACCGTTCAAGTCACGTCTGTCGATCCAGAGACTGTTCACGTCGCTTCTGCCGATCCAGAGACCATTCACGTCACGCCCGCTGAGCCAGTGTCTCTGGACAAGATGGCCGCCGCCGCCGAGCCAGAGTCTGTGATGGTCCTGCCCAGCTCAAAGCCCTCTTTGCCGCTGGTCCTGCCCAGCTCAAAGACCTCTTTGCCGCTGGTCCTGTCCAGCTCAAAGCCCTCTTCACCGCTCGTCATGTCCAGCCCAGAGCCGCCTTCGCCGCTGGTTCTGTCCAGCCCAGAGCTTCCTTCGCCGCTGGTTCCGTCCAGCCCAGAGCTTCCGTCGCCGCTGGTCCCGTCCAGCACAGAGACTTTTCCGCCGCTGGTTCTACCCAGTCCTGAGCCTGTCTCCATCCCAGAACCTCAGCCCTCACCAGAAATGGCCGCCGGCATGCCAGAACCTCAGCCCTCACCAGAGATGGCCGCAGACGAGCTTGTTCTTGAGCCAGTGTCTGGTCCTGAGCCGGTACCTGCTCCAGCCTATGACTCCGTAGCTGTCCCCAATAAAAAAATTGGGGGGGGGGCAGTAGGTCCCGCAATTGGACCATGGAGGCCGCGCCGCCATGGTTGCCTCTTCAGCCAGCTCCGCCATGGCCACCCGAAGGGTCGTCTCCGCCATGGCCACCCGAAGGGTCGTCTCCGCCATGGCCGCCTGAAGGGTCGTCTCCGCCTGGGGGTCTTCTCCGCCCTGGCCGCCAGAAGGGTCTTCTCCGCCCTGGCCGCCTGAAGGGTCGTCTCCGCCCTGGGGGTCGTCTCCACCCTGGCCGCCTGAAGGGTCGTCTCCGCCTGAAGGGTGGTCTCCGCCTGCACTGCCTGCTCCGCCCTGGTCGCCTGCACTGCCTGCTCCGCCCTGGCCCTTCCGTACTACTACAGACTCTAGTCCCTCTTCTGCTCCACGGGCCTGTTCCTCCATCCTGCCCCCAGATCTGCCTCCGCTTCACCACCCTCCTGGACTATTGTTTCCTGAGAGGAGTGTCTGGAATCCGCTCCTTAAGTGGGGGGCTATGTAATGATTCCTGTCTTGTGTTCACCCTTGTCTTGTGTGGACTTTTGTTATTTCCTGTCCTGTGCCATGTTTTGTAGTCCTTTGTAGTTTTTCTTGTTTATTAGTCTCCCCAGGTGTTTGATTAACCACACCCCCTTGTTATCTTGTTTAGCTTGTTTGCCTGTGTATATAAACCTCTGTGCTTCAGTTGTTGTTTGTCGGTCGTTGTAGCTGTTTCCTGTCCTGAGTTCTGTGTTATGTTTGTTCTATTAAAGTATGCTTGCATATGGATTCTCCCTCCGCTTCATTCCTGCGTCATCGTAACAATATGTTTGGTAATTGTACCTGAATGAATAAATTAGTTTACTATATTTCAGATCCATATATTTGTTTTCCTTCAAATTTTAATTAACACTAACTTTATTCTCATCTGAATTATAAATAATAATTGATTTCTGTATAAAATAATACTACCATTAAAAATATTGATTTCTACATTGATTTTTAATCAATGTAGAATGTGTCATTTAAAAATAAACAGATTAGTCCTCTGTTTGAGGACAAGAAATGAAAACCAATGCAATATGATATACAGTGAGGAAAATAAGTATTTGAACACCCTGCTATTTTGCAAGTTCTCCCACTTGGAAATCATGGAGGGGTCTGAAATTGTCATCGTAGGTGCATGTCCACTGTGAGAGACATAATCTATAAAAAAAAAAAAAATCCAGAAATCACAATATATGATTTTTTAACTATTTATTTGTATGATACAGCTGCAAATAAGTATTTGAACACCTGTCTATCAGCTAGAATTCTGACCCTCAAAGACCTGTTAGTCTGCCTTTAAAATGTCCACCTCCACTCCATTTATTATCCTAAATTAGATGCACCTGTTTGAGGTCGTTAGCTGCTTAAAGACACCTGTCCACCCCATACAATCAGTAAGAATCCAACTACTAACATGGCCAAGACCAAATAGCTGTCCAAAGACACTAGAGACAAAATTGTACACCTCCACAAGGCTGGAAAGGGCTACGGGGAAATTGCCAAGCAGCTTGGTGAAAAAAGGTCCACTGTTGGAGCAATCATTAGAAAATGGAAGAAGCTAAACATGACTGTCAATCTCCCTCGGACTGGGGCTCCATGCAAGATCTCACCTCGTGGGGTCTCAATGATCCTAAGAAAGGTGAGAAATCAGCCCAGAACTACACAGGAGGAGCTGGTCAATGACCTGAAAAGAGCTGGGACCACCGTTTCCAAGGTTACTGTTGGTAATACACTAAGACGTCATGGTTTGAAATCATGCATGGCACGGAAGGTTCCCCTGCTTAAAGCAGTACATGTCAAGGCCCGTCTTAAATTTGCCAATGACCATTTGGATGATCCAGAGGAGTCATGGGAGAAAGTCATGTGGTCAGATGCAGGGCTCCAGACTGCGACCAAATGGTCGCATTTTGCGACCAAAATTTGAGAGTGTGCGACTAAATTTTACATCCAGTCGCACATGTGCGACCAGTAAATTTCATCTCGTTCATAGTGGGCGACAACCGACGTCGCGTCTGCGATGCTTTGTTTACGACATCACGACAAGAAGACTAGCATGTTTAATTTTTTAACGGTCCTCCATGAAGGGTTCAGAGTGAATGAGTGTGTGTGCGCGCGAGTGAATGAGTGTGTGTGTGTGTGCGCCCGCGCGCAAGTGAGTGAGTGAGCAAGCGAGCGAGAGAGAGTGAGAGAGTGTGTGCGCGAGTGAGTGAGTGAGTGTGTGCGTGCGTGCGTGCGTTAGTCTATGTGCCTGTATGTGAGTGAGTGCGTGTGTACATGTGCGAGTGAATATGTGTGTGAGACGGCTCGAGATGACTGGTCGTAAAGCAATGTGTAGTCTGACAATGTTTCTTGTCCAGGACATGACAAGATTTTTAGGAGTCGAAATCGTGTAATCTGATACATTGACTATAGTAACAGACAAAAAAATTGCGTATTCTGAACCAGGCATATCTATAACTATGGTATACTGTGGTTATGAAAGTAGCCTACACATCTTTTTACAGCACTTCAAAACTATATCCTATTAAAAAAATTTTTTTTTTTAATGTGTCGACCAAAACATTTTTGTTCATCCTTTAAAGATTGTCTCTATTTATAAAACTGAAAGTTTCAAGAAGTAGGAAACCTCACACTTATTTTTTTTTTAAAGAAGACTAAATTACCATTGTAAACAGCTGCTGAGGGTGCTTATTGGCTATTTTCACTCCCTAATATCTATTTTGTCACTCATTTTGCTTTTGAAATAATATTAAGACATTATGAAGGATAATAATAAAATTTAACTTTATCTATACACCTCAAATTTATCTCAGTGCTTTGTCATCCCACAGTGCTACCAAATACTTTCTGTAGAACTTAGAGCCGCGGCCCTCAGATGTTAGTCTGGAGCCCTGTGATCTTAAAATAAAACTGCACCATAATTTCTGTACGCTTAATCTATTTATTATCAAAGCATTTGTCTGTAATAGTTATTTAGGGGGAAAATGTGAAGGTGTGCCCCTAAATTTTCTGCTTGCGCTCCTAAAATTTTAAGTCAGGGGCTACAGCGCTCCTAATAAAAAAAGTTAGTCTGGAGCCCTGAGATGAGACCAAAATAGAACTTTTTGGTCATAATTCCACTAAACGTGTTTGGAGGAAGAAGAATGATGAGTACCATCCCAAGAACACCATCCCTACTGTGAAGCATCGGGGTGGTAGCATCATGCTTTGGGGGTGTTTTTCTGCACATGGGACAGGGCGACTGCACTGTATTAAGGAGAGGATGACCGGGGCCATGTATTGCGAGATTTTGGGAAACAACCTCCTTCCCTCAGTTAGAGCATTGAAGATGGGTGGAGGCTGGGTCTTCCAACATGACAATGACCCAGCACACAGCCAGGATAACCAAGGAGTGGCTCTGTAAGAAGCATATCAAGGTTCTGGCGTGGCCTAGCCAGTCTCCAGACCTAAACCCAATAGAGAATCTTTGGAGGGAGCTCAAACTCCGTGTTTCTCAGCGACAGCCCAGAAACCTGACTGATCTAGAGAAGATCTGTGTGGAGGAGTGGGCCAAAATCCCTCCTGCAGTGTGTGCAAACCTGGTGAAAAACTACAGGAAACGTTTGACCTCTGTAATTGCAAACAAAGGCTACTGTACCAAATATTAACATTGATTTTCTCAGGTGTTCAAATACTTATTTGCAGCTGTATCATACAAATAAATAGTTAAAAAATCATACATTGTGATTTCTGGATTTTTATTTTTTTTTAGATTATGTCTCTCACAGTGGACATGCACCTACGATGACAATTTCAGACCCCTCCATGATTTCTAAGTGGGAGAACTTGCAAAATAGCAGGGTGTTCAAATACTTATTTACGTATGTCCAAAAGATGGACTGACAGACTGTTTTTAAATGGGGTTAGATAAATATTTTTTGCTTTTAATCCGTGTCTGTGTGTGTGATTTTGGTTGGGTGACAGTTGTAGCTTAGTTTGAAAAGAGTTTACAGTTTGTCAAAAGCACAATGTTGTGTTTTATTGCGAGTGTACACAAATATAAGTAAACACTTTGCCGTTTGAATGATATCCTGTATGAACAAAATTACGGAGTATGTTTTTATGTTTCCACTGTTCGATCGTGGCCGCGCTTCTCTCACAGACACACACAGATACACCCAGACACACACACGCACACACAACATATTCCAGCATTTCAATAAAAAAACTGCAATTGACATTGCAGCCTGTTCATTATAGCCACGGAGCTTCAGAGCTAAGGCGGAGCTACAGATTAGGTGTCCCTAAAGAACCAGCGTATCTAACAGTAGTTCTGCATTACATTCATTAATTTGCACGCGAGTTTTATTTATTTTTATACTGTGTATTCTCCGTGTATATTCATGCACCGAACCGTGACACCCGTACCGTTTCGGTTTAATACGGATACATGTACCGTTCCACCCCTAATAAAAAGTAATAATAATACTAAAAACAATATTAAATAAAAATTTTAGTCTTCACTGATGTCGGCTGGGAGAGAATTCCAAAGCTTAGGAGCATAGACAGAAAAGGCTTGATCACCCCTAGAATGAACCCGTGTCTTGGGAACAACCAAGAGACCACTCTGAGAGGAATGCAGATTATGACGAGGTGTGTAAGGCATTAATAAATCAGTCAAGTACTGAGGAGCCAGATTGTGCATAGACTTATATGCCAACATCAGGATATTAAAATCAATACGGTACATGACAGGTACAGGGCTGCCAACTTTTGAGTTTAGCTTGGAGTGATATTTTTACATCCCCCCCCCCCCAATCTCCAAAGGGGGGTATGTCAAAACAAATATTGCATCACAATAAGTGTAATTGTGATTGTCAAAACATTTGGTAACTAAATAGAATTTTATGAAGTTTAGTGACAACATGTTACAATGTTTACATTGTACAATGACTGGTATAGGATACAGTTTTTATTATTGCTTGACAAAAATTTCAAGATTTCAATTCCATTCTTGATTCCGATTTTGATTCAATATTGACTATTTTGGATACATGTTTATTTTAAATTTTATTTAAAAAAATAATCTCACCTAATGCTGTAAACATAGAGGGCCCAATCTGCTGGTATTATTAAAGGTTAACAATAATATTAAATTAAATATAATGCAGTTTTTGTTATAATAACAATTATTTAATGACATAAGTAAAAATATAATAAATATGTAAAGTGTTCAGCAAAATCTCCTCTCTAGCTATTTTTTCTATTTAATTAACATGCTATGGTCGTTAAATGGCTTTCCTGAGGTAAATGTAACGTTATGTGACATAATTGTGCTCCTGCTGTTATATTGACCTCTTTCCGTGGTTGAGAAACAATAATTGGTCGATATTATGTATACTTTCGGTAAGTTGTACTGCATCTTTAAATAAAAAAGTAACAGGTGATCGGTTCACGTGCACTTGAACTGAGGCGCTCAGCGATCTGTCACGTCACATTTACAAGCGCCAAAGGTATTATTGTCTGAATTTCGTAATAAAATTGACGGAATCTAAGAGCTGAGAATTAGTTTAATATTAAAAGTACCTCTTTGCTCCACAATTTTTCTGTGCGTGAGAAAATGGATGTGTGGCGTGAGAGCGTGTGAAAAGTGTCAATTGCGTGAGTCTCACGCTCAATGCGTGAGAGTTGGCAGCCCTGCAGGTAGCCAGTGCAGAGACTCCAAGATAGGGGTGATATGATCCCTAGCCCTGACCCCAGACAATACTCAAGCAGCCAAATTTTGTAGATATTGCAGTTTGTCAATTGATGATTTAGATACCACAGCTAGAAGACCATTACAGTAGTCAATACATGAAAAGACAACCCCTCAGCAACTGAGAAGGACAACATAGGATGTAAACATGCTATATTTCTGAGGTGATAAAAGGATGTCTTAACCGTATTCTGCACAAAAGGCTCAAATGACAGAGTGGCATCAAATATGACACCAAGATGTTTTAATTTGCTCTGAAACTCCAAGGCAACACCATCAACAGATAGAGTAGGAGACCCAACCTTTTGCAGTTCATATTAGGTATTTAGGTATTTTAATAAGAACTAACGCGATCATTATAAAGGTGTTTGAACAACAAAACACATCCACTTGCACATATTTGACAATAGGAATATCATATAATTCCTGCTATAGCTAACAAATTTGTGAAATTTTGAATAAAAAAGGAAATTGTCAGAAATAAAGTATTCCAACATGAAGTGCCTTTTTGTCTCTGTCCTTTTATTGGGCGTAATGAATGAATAAAACAAAAGAAAAGAAAGAAAGAAAGACCAGCGCCGGGAAGCCAGGAAAATAGCTCAGCTCCCCAATATTCTTGGATACAGAATATATAGTTAAACTAGGCTATACATGGGAGTATCTCGATCTCATCCAATAAGAACATAAATGACATCATAAGTATCATACTGTTGTATAAGATATCTATAAATGGTCAATATCCGGTGAGTTCCCCTTCTGAGCCTTGCGGTCCAAAAGGCTTTTCACAATGTTATACCATGCAATACATAGGAAGAACAGGACCCTCTTTCCCTTCCTACATTGTGGTCCTTCTTAATATGAAACAGATGTTCATTACATACTTACAAAGGAATGTGCAAGCAATGCTATCTGCTCTGGAAAGGCTGAAGAAAACTATATTTCTAACAGAAATAAAAGCAGATCATCAGTCATTCAGCGCTATTATGGCTGCGGTGTGACAAGCCAACATGACATCATGACTTTGTAAACATACACGCCACTTTCAAGTCTAGTGGCGTGTTATCTATACGCATTTTGAGCTATCCGTGTCTATGTCCACGCCGTCATCTTCCATATGTATGTCTACGCCGTTAAATGTCAGAGTGATTCCGCGTGTATGTCTACACCATTAAATGTCCGAGCGAAACGAAGCAAAATGTATATCTACATCTGAGGAGCAATATTTTTTTTACTAGGATGGTAGGGGAAGACTCATAAATGGTATTAACCCCAGTGACGGGTAGGTTTAGGGACGGGGTTGGGGTAGGTCATATATATTTATATAGAGAGTAATGTAACGTTAAGTCAACGGCGTTGATAAACACGCTGAAAAGCGATTATGCGTGTTGATAGCACGCCAAAAATGGAAATACGAATTGGCGTGTCATACATACGCCATTTCATGAGATCAGTCTGGACAAGCAATGAATGACGCGTCACCATGGGAACCATAAAGTGATACTACGATCTAAATAACGGTTGCCTTGAAAAATGTATAAACTTAAGTGTGAAAAAGTTAAAGGATAACTAAACCCTAAACCAACTTTTTTTAGTTAATGATCTGTAAGAATGGGGCTTTATTAGTGCTGTTCATTGATTCGAGTAACTTTTTTGACATTTGGGTATAAAGTGTTTTAATTTTACAATTTATGGTGTAAAAACGTCTGAGTGCTGCCCTCTTCAGGTTGAACGGTGGCTACTGCAGTTGAATTTTCCTATTGGATGTTGCGGTGGCAAGTGACGTAAGCGGTGGCAGGTGACGTAAGCAGGTTCCAGCTCACCACGCCCCTGGTACGAGCTCACCATGCCCTTGGTACAAGCTAGTGTAGATTTATCTGTATTTAGTACAGTGGGCAGGAGGGTACTTAGGTGTAGTGTTGCTGGTTGCAACAGCACTGCTGGACTACATAGCTTTCCAGCAGACTTGGAAATTAGGCGCCAGTGTTTGCATGCACTTGGCCTGGAAGACTGTGAGTGTGAAACCTGCATTTTACGCGGGATTGCTTCTCCAACACAATAGAGGTGGAAATGGGCTTCTCCACACAGCCCGTGCTGAAAAGCTCCTGCATGGACTCCACCACCGCAGCGGCATCTTGATGTGAGTGATCATATATATTTTAATCACAATTTATGGTTAGGCTAAAGTTAATCCTCTGGGGTCGACAAACGCGTCGGCACATTTTTCTGGATTTTTTCACATAGCGGCAAAATATGAAAATGCCTATAGAGAGCGCGCGCTATTGACATCAACTCGATAACACTCATCAGATGCATGTACTTTACATCGTCTTGCGTCCCTGTGAGCAAACTCTCCATTTTAGAGAGTCTGACAGCAGGTCTCAGGTGCACGCCCCCCCGCTCACGGTTCGTCCCCTCTATCTCCGCTGGGGTCTGCCCACTTTTCTAGCATTTTTCAAATATTGCCAGTGGGTGGAGTCAGGCTCTGACCAGGGGTTTAGTTACCCTTTAAGTAAGACTAACATTTAAATGTGTCTTTGTTTTGTTTTGAGTGTATGGTCAATAAATAAAAGGAATTAATAGAGATGTCGTGCCCCACTTGTCATGTATTCCCCACCAGTGGGCCGCACCCCACACTTTGAGAAACGCTGCACTACAGTAATTAATAACAGACTAGGCCTATAGTAAACACATTTCCTAAATAGGCCTGTGACTGTATCTTACATTTTATGAAATAGTACCATTAGTTAAAAATAAAGTTTAAAATGCATTTTTTTGAGATTTTAATATGCAAATGACACATTTCTGAGCGCTTTATTAAACAGAAATTTGCTGTTGGTGTATTAGCCTAAAACAGTGGTTCCCAAACCTGTCCTGGAGTACCCCCAACACTGCACGTTTTCTTTTTCCCCCTAATCAAACACACCTGATTCAACTCATCAGCTCATTAACCCATGTGATAATGAGCTGATGAGTTGAATCAGGTGTGTTTGATTAGGGAGAAAAAGAAAACGTGCAGTGTTGGGGGTACTCCAGGACAGGTTTGGGAACCACTGGCCTAAAACAACACGCTCGCCAGATTCAGATTGTTGATCTAAATAGCCCTATGTTGTTAGAAATTACTGTTTACAAAGGTATGCGGCACATCCCATGCAACAAGAGATTAACACGGTTGCCAAATTGCTTTATGTTACACTTACTCTCGCATCAGCTGTTGTGTAAACAGTAGGGGTGTAACGGTTCACAAAATTCACGGTTCGGTTCGATATGATACACTTGTGTCACGGTTAGTTTCGGTACGTTGCGGTACGTTTTTGATACAGCAAAAAGAAAGAAATGCTAGAGAAATTTCCTTGATTTAATTTTTTTTATTCTTTTTTTTTTTTATTAAAAGTAACATCATAAAGTTTTTTTGTTTTTTTTTTACTTTGAGCAATTCTAGAGCTATAATTGACTCTTCTTAGGAGCATATAAAACCAACAGCTCCTTGGAAAAAATAAATGTAATATTGTAGTAGTTATAAACAAAGGTTTATTTTAGTTCAGATTAACATTTGAGGGCAGCAATTGTATTCATAATGTCAAAATAAAACCAACGTAATGTTACTTGAAGGCATTATAGCCTACTATTCCTGCCAAACTTCCACGGTTGCAGTTAGTGTTACTACAGTAAATCCATGGTGAATGTTGCTGATCTGTGGACACTGGATAGTTCATTCATGGCACAATGTTTCTTCCTGGTTTCCACATCAGCGCTGTTTGATCCGTTAATAACAGAGAAATGTCAATGTTTCTCACTAGATCTCGCAGCAATGTTATTACTTCTGTGGCGTATTCAAATGCTTTCTTTACTGGATCTCTTATTAGCGCTGTGTAGTAACAGTGTCGCATGATCACGATCGGCTCGCGCTGCTTTGGTCCAAACTGATAAATGGTCCTTCAACCTCACAATAACGAGCAGTTTCGTTCCGCTTGCATTACATTTGCCATATGATGTTGGGCTATGTTGTGGTCGCGCCGGCGTCTCTTACATTATGAGTGCGCTTACCACGTGCAACGCGCCTACATTTGAAATAACAAAATTTTGGTCGGCAGGAAAAATGGCTTATGGGCAGCGCGCGCCTCCGCATTTGCACATGTGCAAGTGTGCGCTACGAGCACAGTAGCCTATAGCCTAACAGCTGACGGGAAAGGAACGTCTGTTTTACCGGAAAGGTGAAAGACTTCTTATTTCAGCGTACACTTGCGTCACTGCCTGGTGGTTCCAATTGTGCTGGGTTTCTGAAGTAGTCGTGATTCGCCTCTCATAACATAACATGCTCTAAACACACGCACACATAGTGGATTTTATTTTGTAATTGCGTCTTTGAACGATTACGTAATCGTGGCATCCATAATCGTAATCGCGATTAGAAATTTGATTAATTGTGCAGCCCTACTCATTAATTGAATCAGGTGTGCCATTTCAGGGTTAAAACAGAAACATGGCCTATCAGGGGGTCCCTGCAGGAGAGGTTGAGAACCACTGTGTTAAAAGATAGCGGAGTGCATTCGTGATTATTAGGCTACCGGTATAATAATCCTGCAGGAGAGGTTGAGAACCACTGTGTTAACACATCTCCGGCGAACGGCTTCTTCGCGGCTTCTTCACGCAAAAGAAAAACGCTTTCAGCGACCTATGTGGGCGTTTCCTGATGGATAGAAGTTGTTTGTTAACTTAATTTTATAGGTGTAATTCACAAGAGCTCTAAGCGCATGCGAGGCTGCTGCGAGTAGTCAAACTCGTTTTCATTCACTCCTTGCAGGGAATAGGCCTAACTTAGTGAATGAGGGTTTAGGGGGCGATTTCGGATTCAACCCACGTTCTCGAGCAGTGAAAAATTGAGGACACTGACAACACGCTGACAGACAGGACAGAGTAGGTAATATTTAATATGAAACGAACT
This sequence comes from Rutilus rutilus, assembly GCF_951802725.1. Taxonomy (NCBI): domain Eukaryota; kingdom Metazoa; phylum Chordata; class Actinopteri; order Cypriniformes; family Leuciscidae; genus Rutilus; species Rutilus rutilus. Next base: position 19,082,175 of record NC_140209.1, on the reverse strand, counting down.
CTCAACTTTCAAATTTGGTCAGTCAAAGAAAACTAAACAATAAATAGGCCTACCGTTTTGTGGCTCTTTAATGTGTTCTGACAGAATGCCTCAGTTAAAGCCAGGTTCAAATCCACCGACGTTAATCTACTAACTCTCCTGACTGCTTTGTCGGAACAAAAATGGTGGATTTTGATTGGTCAGACTCAGATCACATGCCAATGCATTCCCCCATCCGAACATAGAGGTCCACATAATGAAGAACAGATGTTGCCAGTACCTTCTTACAGAACTCTGTTATGCTTATGCTGAGACTACCATACTAGAACTTCTTACAGCTACATATAGTAAGCAACAAATACCCACCAATGAAATAAGTTAAGTGTAAAATTTACAGGAGATCTGAAGACATCAACATTAAAATGAGGTGAAAACAGGAACTATTGTCATGTGTTTTCAGCAGATCTGTTAATATTGATGAGCCTCAGACTATCAACACTCATTCAACAAGCCATTCAGGATCATCAGCAGATCATCTCACTTTATTCTGAGTGTTTGCTGTTAGAAACACATTATTTGAGTCAGGATAGATTATAAAAACCTGTAAAACAGCTCTATTGAAAGACAATACTATTATTTCTCACAATATAACATGGATAAATCATCAATAATAAAACAAAAAAATTGACACTTATATCTTTATCAACCTCAATCTAAAACTTTAACTTATATAGCCTATACACTCTAGGGACATCAGAGACTTATTTCACATATTGTAAAGGGGCATAATGGGTGTCCTTTTAAACCTATTTTTATGAACCTCAACAGACAAATAGCTACAACAACATAATAGGCTATTTGAATCTAAATATAGTTTGACTTTATAATAAAGTTATGATAAAGTAATTCCATCATTAACATGTTACAGATTTGTGTACAGAAACTGACAATGATCATAAAACTCTTAAAGAAAATGTAACGCTTCCTGTGTCAAACTATTTTATTTATTCCCATGTATAGATTTTAAATTCCCCACATTCATTACCCTTACAGGGCTATTATAAAGTGTTAAACTATAAGAATATACATCAATTTTAATAAGTAAATGTAATCTACCAAAGTCAAAGAAATAAAGGTAGGCAAAACATGAAAATGGCAACAACAACACTTGGGATCGATTCCCCTCACAGATCTCAAACTTTGACTTGACTTGCAGTAACAGTTCTCACTCCAAACATCGAGACAATCACACAAACGAACACAAAATCGCTCAGGTCTGAATGAACTCAACATATTCTCCTCATGCTCGCTGCTGCTGCACTAAATGTTTATTTCAGTAGGAAGACGCCAGAAAGACGCACAAGTATCGCTGTGATCGATGAAAACAATACAGAAATGAGCCTGTCGCTTAATCAAACTGTATAAAGTGTGTGTGGTGGTCGTGTAAATATGAGAAATACCGTTAAATGCTCTCCTCGCCTCAGAAGACTCGATGCTGAAACTGAATGAGGGAAAAGACGGCGCAAGCGAGCGGTGAGTGACGCCTTCGGTCTCCAACGCACGCGCATACGGGACACCCCGCAGCCAAACAGGGCCACGCAAATTAATCTATTTACTAGACCTTTCTCATGCTGCCTTCACGTGCTATGGAAAAGATGATATTTTCCACTTGTGAACTGGTATTTACCAGTGTGTTGTGTTCAAGTGCTTTTGTTGTCGTAATGTAGTCCTACCCGCAAGGTCTGTGTCAGTAGAGTATCTTTTTTATCTTTACAAAAAAAAAAAAAAAACGTAAATGTGGTGCTTTCTGATGATTAAACCATAATTAATAATTAAAAAAAAATAAAACATGACATAAAATGATTAAATATGAACCAAGGAAATTGCGGCGAAGTTGAAAATTGAGTGTTAACGCATTATATTACAATCGTTAATGACACAACATTGTATAGGCTACAAAAACTATCCGCTAACAGTATTCACGACACTTGCGTTGCTCTCCGCCATTTTGAAAAGGTCAAAGGTTATCTCATCTCGGCAACTCGTGCATCAAAATATTCTACGAGTTGCCCAGTGGAAAATACCACATGAGGGGGTGTTCATGTGCATTTTCCATGTCGGCTTTTGGTATTTACCATAATTACCATAGCACGTGAAGGCACCATTTCTCACAACTTCCGTATTTGTGACCGGAAATACGCAATCGTCGTGGCAATCTTCTTCCGCAGCGGGCAAAACAAATGGCGCAAGCAACGAGCAAGAGTTATTGTATCGTACCGGGCTGTTTTTGTTATTCCCAAAAGCAGCCACATCTATCTAGTGATGGCCAGTTCGAGGCCTCGTGAAGCAATTGAAACAGTTGAACCAAATGTGCCATATTGTTTCGAGGCTTCGAATCAATCCGACACCCGTCTCAACGGTGACACCTAGTGGTCACTTGCAGGTGTTGATCTGAAACAACCTTGACGAGCCATTAAAAAAATGTGTTGTTTTTTTATTATTATAATTTTCTAATATGTGAAGATTGTAACCTATAGGCTCCTCACTGTGCATAATGTTATTTTGGTCTTGCAAAATGAATATTAATAAAAGAAATCAAGCCACAATGTCTCACTTTTTTAGAGATTTTTATTCAAAAATATTAATTTCTCTGCTGTGGAAGGACTTAGACTACTTCTTTTTTTTCAGATAATTTCTCCAGCCTTTGAAAAAATCCTCTCACAAGGGACACTTGTTACTGGCATGCAAAGATATATATATATATATATATATATATATATATATATATATATATATATATATATATATACATATATATTGTTTTGGTGATTTTCCTTTTATTGTGACAGGACAGTAGAGAGATGACAAAAAAACGAGGCGGGAAAGGTCCACGAGCCGAGACTCGAACTCGGGACGCCCGAGTGCAAAGGCGATACATGTCGGCGCATTGACCACGAGGCCATTGACGCCGACGGCGGAGATATTTTTTTTAGCTAGCACATACAAATTAGGAAAGATTACTGCTATCTCTTTCCAGTTTCATGTAAATTCATGTTTGTTACGGCTCAGTTTTGTTTTGGGTTTGTTCTGTTGCTTTCCTCTTTTTCTTTTAATAGGTTGCCAGATAAGGATCCACACCTGTGTTGAATTTGGAAAGCAGTATTTAAGATGGCTGTCCTTTGTGGGAGGGAGTTCTGATCCCTATCCTGCAGTTGCGCTTAGGAGCTGGACCTTCATATTGTTTTCTCCTTTATTGTTTACTTATTTTTTGTTGGACATCTATTTTCTTTATTATGTAACCCCTAGACGTAAATAAATATTTTGTCTAATTCATTTTTGGATTCTGATCCCTTTATTTTGTTACTTCATTGAGCCGGAATGTAACAATTGGGGGCTCGTCCTCAAATGTTTGATAGAATTTGGAAGGTCCAGCTTCTATTGAAAATAAAAAGAAAAAACGTATTAGGCTACTTGTAGCATTTTCGCTAGCGCCTGTGTGTATGTAGGCGGAGCGTATTTGACGGGTATTTGATTCACCTGCATGTTGCTTGGCGTGCTAGCGCTAACAAACAGTGGGTGTTTTGTTTGTTACTGGGAAATGTGCGCGAGAGTTTTCGGTGTCTTTAAAACGTTGGATTTTCTTCATTGTTGTTCTCAACTGGAGAGAAAATAATTGGTAACCGAAATAGACCGTATGGTAAGTGTATTGATTTCTCTTAAGAGTTCCCTTTGTAAAAACGTTTTTTTCTCTCTCTCTAGGCTATACAGTGTAATGTTAACGTTAGCTTTGGCAGGATTTTGTTGTGTATGTGTAGGCTACTCTACTCGGTAAGCTAATATTGCTGAAAGGTAATTTGTCAGCGAACTCTGTATTTTCTTACACTTACGGTGATGTTCCCCGTTAGGTTTAGCAACGCACTGCGTTGATCTTTTTTTATTTTAGTTTGTTGTTTTTGTGCTGACGCTGAGTTGAGAGCGCTGCCGCTTTTGTATGTCTCACTGGTTTGTCCGTGAGTTTATACATCTGACGGTATTTGAGTGCTTAAAAATACTCGACTCTTGGTGGAGGCATGAAGACTAGGGTTGAGTTATTTTAGGGGGGAGGAGAGAGAGTAGGGGGAATAATCACTTGTTGGTGCTTGTAAATTAAAGCAATCGATTATGAGTTCTGCTGAATAGAAAATAGATAATGGCTACTGTTTTAGATGTATTTTTTGAGTCTCCTTGTGAGGGATTGTTTGATCAATTAACGAAAGAGCAGTTGTTGGAGGTGGCCGCTAGGTATGAGATCTGTTTAACCACCAAAGAAAAAAAGTTAAAAGAGTCTGTGGCACTAATTGTTAAAGCCGCTCTAGTTAAGTTAGAGGTCTTTGATCCTGATAAGTCTGTTGGTTTTGATGATGATGATAGCGCTGCACAATCTTCAGTTATTGCTTCCACATTCTCTTTTGAGCAACGAAAAGAACTAATGCTTTTAGAGATAGAAAAGGCGAAATTGAATCGTGAAATTGAAATTCGCAAATTGGAGGTTGAGGCTTTGCGGTTTCAGTTAATTGGTGAGGGTAAAATGGGGGACAGTGCAAGTGGTCTAACCAGTTCTGTCAGAAAAGGGTTGGATGTAGCCAATAATATTAAGCTGATACCCAAATTTAGTGAAACTGATGTAGACACATTCTTCAGTTTGTTTGAGCGTTTGGCAGATGTTATGAAATGGCCAGATACTGAACAGACTTTGATGTTGCAGTGTGTACTAACTGGTAAGGCACAAAAAGCTTATTTTTCTTTAAGTGCTCGTGATAGTCAAAATTATCATAGGGTTAAAGAGGCTGTACTGAAAACTTATGAGCTGGTACCAGAGGCCTATCGGCAGAAATTTAGAAACATGCGAAAACCTGCAGAACAGACGTATTGTGAATTTGTGAGAGACTTAAAAATCCAGTTAGATCGCTGGTGTGCTGCTTCAGGTGTATCTAGTCGTGAAGATCTTCATGAGTTGTTCCTGTTAGAACAGTTTAAAAGCACTTTGTCTGAGCATGTTTCCATCTTTTTGACTGATCGAAATGTTACATCTACGGAAGAGGCTGCCATTCTTACTGATGAGTATGTACTCACTCATAAATGTGAAGTCAAGAGAAGAAGGTTCAGGTTCAGTGATAGTCCAACAGAGAGTGTAACTGCCCGTCATGCTTTGTCTGATAAGAGTGAAAGGAATTTTAAAAGTTACGCTGATAAAAGTGACCGGTGTGCTTATTGTCATTTAAAGGGACACTGGAAAAAGGATTGTTTAGCACTTAAAGGAAAGCTGATGCGTGTTAAACCTGAACCTAAGCCTACTCTTGCTATTTCATCTGTTCAGACAGATAATAATTCTGACTGTTTTGATATTTTACAGAATCTGGAGAAACCAGTGGTACCTTTCAGTGTTGGAGATGTTGGATATGCTCCCTTCATTACAGAAGGCTATGTGTCATTGCTTGGAAGTACTGAGAAGGTTCCTATTAAGATTCTCAGAGACACGGGGGCATCGGAATCATTCATTTTGCAAACTGTCCTTCCTTTTACTCAGGAGTCCAATACAGGAAACAGTGTGCTGATTCGCGGCATTGGCTTGCAAACATTGTCTGTACCCCTACATAACATGTTTCTCCAATCTGATTTAGTAAATGGAGCAGTGGTGATGGGAGTCCGTCCTTCATTACCAATGGAAGGAGTTTCAGTGATTTTGGGGAATAATCTGGCGGGTGACCGTGTCTGGCGTGATGTTCCACCTCCACCTGTGGTTGCTACTTGTCCTGCTCCATTGGGAGACACTGATATCTCCCAGCAGTATCCAGAGGTATTTGTGTCTTGTGCACTTACGCGTGCAATGCGTAAACAATCAGCCGATGCAAAACTAAGTGATGTGAAGGATTTGTTTACCTCTAAGAGGGTAGTGCCTGGTCTCCTTGCTTTGCCTTCTATACCCCATCAGGTCTGGGTGTCTGCTCAGAAAGAGGATTCATCTCTGAACTCGCTGTTTGATGCTGCTTTATCTCCTGATGTAGCAGAGAGTTCCGCTAATGGGTACTTCATTGAAAATGGGGTACTATTGCGGAAGTGGACTTCTAACACAGAGGGAGGTTTGACTGAACCAATTAAACTGGTGGTTGTGCCTGTTTCTTTGCGACATGCTGTGTTGGATTCTGCTCATGGTGGGGTGTCTGGTCATTTGGGCATAAATAAGACCTACCAACATTTGCTGCAGTATTTTTACTGGCCTCGTATTAAGAGTGATGTAAGGCAGTATATGTGACCCGATCTGGCGAAATGAGTCGGAAGTCGCAACGTTCCAATTTAAGATATGGGCCGTTTATGTGAAAAAACAATGAAATAATATTTTTTATTTTTTTTATTTTTTTGTGCTAAATTTCAAAGAACAGACATTCAAAAATAATCTCCTAAAGTTTCGTAGTCCAAATAATTGAGTAAAGGTATTTAAATGACTATTAAAGTTTACAAAGTTTTACTAAATTCGCTGGAAATGAATATTGCTTTTCTCAACTCCTCTCGTCACCTCTGAGCATTTCCCGGGTATCCCCTGAAACGTCTCTGCTCTCCAAATATGGTGTTACACGTTGTATAGAACCAATCAAAAAGCTTAGAAATGTACACAAACGCTGATCATTTGTCAATGGGAAGCCCCATTTCGACTGACCGGCACGCGATTGGTCCAGCCATCCTCCTGTCAGACTCGCGGCGCTCTGTGTAAACAAGCTAGCAGATCTCCTCAGAAAGATTAAATATTATTAATTTGAGAAATGTCGCTGTCAAAAGAGAGCAAAGTCGCCAAAAAGTCGCCAAAAGCGTTGAACTCACTGGAGGCTTCTAACCTAAGCTCTGCTGCTGGTCATCAAGAGTGGCTAAGGCTAGTCAGTGATTGTTTTGGATCTGGAGACGTGTCATCCTCTGATGATTTATCGTGTATGGATGTGAGTGAGTGCAATTATTCTGTGAGTGTATTTATCTGCAAGGAGAATCCATTACAATGTGTTTGATTTATTTTAACCCAATATTTTACTGTTGGTATATCCGTTATGAATATGTTACACTGTTATTGTCAACTAGCCTACACAAAGATATGATTGCATAGGCTAACATTATTTGTTCTCGGTTTCCTTGTCTCTCTGCCTCTCTCACTTTCTCTCTCTCTTTCACACACACACACACACACACACACACACACACACACACACACACACACACACACACACACACACACCCTCTCTCAAGCAAAACTGTAGCACCTCTGTTCAATCTTTCTGATTTTAGTTAAATGTTTGTAAAAGTGCCTTTTAAATTATTTATTCAAATAAAAACTTTAAAATAATTTGAGCTTCAGCCTGGCATAATAGCATATATTAATGTCTTTGGTCAAATTAAGCTGTACAATAAATAGTTCATCCCTTTAAATGCAATGGATTTTGAAAGATATCAACAAAAAACGGGCAAAAAACTTTAAAAGCGATTTTCTCAGGTTTTCAATTGGAAAAAGAGGGCAGACGACCATAATTCAAATGTGTATATATTTACAACCATTCAAGGTATGACTTTGACTAGGATATCATTTGAAAGCGTATGGTCTCCTCTTTCCAGTAATACCAAAATATCAGTTTTGAAATTTGGGTCACTGTGACTCATTTTGCTGGATCAGGTCACATATTAAGACTTGTTCGATCTGTCAGTTGACTGGAAAACCAAACCAGACCATAAAACCTGTGCCTTTGTATCCCATACCTGTTATGGAACAGCCTTTTCAGCATCTTCTGGTGGATTGTGTCGGGCCTTTACCACCTTCAAAGTCTGGTAGCGTTTACTTATTGACAGTGATGTGTCAGAGCACTCGATATCCTGCTGCATTTCCTTTGCGTTCAATCACCACACGATCAGTAGTAAAAGCCTTGTCCCAGTTCATTTCTATTTTTGGAATTCCAAAAGTTCTTCAGAGTGATCAGGGGACAAACTTTACCTCTAACATGTTTCAAGAGGTTCTGCGGCAGCTAGGCATTAGACACAACAAATCCAGTGCCTACCATGCAGAGAGTCAGGGTGCCCTAGAACGTTTTCACCAGACGTTAAAATCTTTGTTGAGGGCATATTGCACTGAGTTAAAAGGTGATTGGGAGGAAGGTCTACCTTGGTTGTTGTTGGCCACACGTGAGGTTATTCAGGAGAGTTTGGGATTTAGTCCCAATCAGTTAGTCTTTGGACATTGTGTACGGGGACCCTTGGCGGTACTGAGTAATGCTGCTTTACCAGAGGAGCCACCACAGAGGTCTGATTCAGTATATACAGGGTTTTCGTCGACGTTTAGTTTTGGCTGGGGAATTGGCAAAAGAAAAGTTGGAAAAAACTCAGGAAAAGATGAAAGGCTGGTTTGATCGCAAGTCTGAGATTCGCATGTTTAGTCCAGGAGATCAGGTGTTAGCCTTATTTCCGTTACCAGGTTCTCCTTTTGCTGCGAAGTTTTTAGGACCTTACACTGTGCTTCGAAAAGTGTCTGATCAAAATTATATTATTTCTACCCCTGAGCGCAGGAAACATACCCAGTTGTGCCATGTGAATTTGTTAAAACCTTTTTATTCTCGTAATGCTGCTCCTGAAGTCATTCCTTCCCCAGTTGCCCTAGCTAGTTTGAGTCAAGTAGGTGACGTGCAACAGGATGTGAAACCACCTGATGATGTCGTTTTACAACCTCGCCTAAAAAACTCTGAGACCTTGGCTAATTTAGAAGGATGGGTAAAACATTTGACTTGCAAACAACGCTTTGAGTTAAATTCTATGCTGACTGAATTTTCTGTTCTCTTTTCAGATACTCCTTCTCGTACACACTTGATTGAACACGATATTGATGTAGGCGATGTTAAACCTGTCCGACAAATGAAACCGTGTATCATTTGACAAACGTCAGAAATTGGAGGCTGAAGTCAATTACATGCTTGAAAACAACATAGCAAAGCCTTCCTTTTCAGATTGGGCTTCGCCTTGTTTGTTAGTGGGAAAATCAGATGGCACTCAGCGTTTTTGCACAGATTATAGACGAGTAAATATCCTGACTAAACCTGACTCATATCCATTGCCTAGGATGGAAGACTGCGTTGACCAAGTTGGATCAGCTAACTATGTCAGTAAATTTGATTTGCTCAAAGGGTACTGGCAAGTGCCTTTGACCGCCCGAGCACAGGAAATTTCCTCTTTTATTAAACCATTTGGATTATATTCTTACACCGTAATGAGCTTTGGTCTCAGAAATGCCCCAGCTACATTTCAGCGTTTAATGAACAGAGTGACAGCTGGTTTAGAGGGTTGTGCCGTATACCTGGATGACATTGTTGTCTATAGTGACACATGGGATCAACACCTTATCCGAATCCGTGCACTGTTTGAGCGTTTGTCTGATGCCAAACTCACAGTCAACCTGGCAAAGTGTGAGTTTGCTAGGGCGACTGTGACTTATCTGGGCAAGGTTGTCGGAATGGGTAAAGTGCGGCCTGTACGTGCTAAAGTCATAGCGATTGACAAATTTCCTACCCCTCAGACTAAACGTGAATTGATGAGATTTTTAGGAATGGCTGGGTATTACAGAAGTTTTTGTCCAAACTTTTCTTCTGTTGTTGCCCCGCTTACAGATTTGTTGCAAGCAAAGGCTAAATTTGTGTGGACTCCAAAATGTGAAAGCGCCTTTGAGAATGTTAAACGATTGCTCACATCGTCCCCTGTTCTGACGGCTCCTCGACTTGATAAACCATTCAAACTCCAGGTGGATGCTAGTCAGGTTGGAGCGGGAGCTGTTCTGCTGCAGGCTGATGAGAGTGGTATAAATCGCCCTGTCAGCTATTTCTCAAAAAAATTCAATTCGTATCAGACCAATTATTCTACCATTGAGAAGGAGGCGTTAGCGTTGATTTGGTCCCTGCAGCATTTTGAGGTGTATTTGTCTTGTGGGACTATGCCAACTGTGGTGTACACAGACCATAACCCCCTTACGTTTCTTCACTCTCTGCAGAATCCGAATCAGCGTCTTATTAGGTGGTCTCTTTTCTTACAGCCTTATGCTTTGGAGATTCGTCATGTGAAAGGCGTAGATAATATTTTAGCTGACGCCTTGTCCCGTGCCCCATGTGGTGGAGAATAAAGTTTCTTGACTATTAATACTCCTCTTCTCTTCCCTTTTATTGGTCTTCAACTCCTTAATTTTGCTTTTTCCAGGCGCCGGGAGATTGCTGGTTTTGAAACTAAGAGATGGTTAGAGTTTGGGGAAGTTGTAATGGTTAATGATCGATATTAACGTCACCCTAACTCCGGTAAGGTTGTTCTTTTTGTATGTATGTTTTGGGGTTGGAACTTGTATAAGGTAGAGTTTCTAATGAGAATCTCTCCCTTTTTAAGGGGGGAGGTGTTACGGCTCAGTTTTGTTTTGGGTTTGTTCTGTTGCTTTCCTCTTTTTCTTTTAATAGGTTGCCAGATAAGGATCCACACCTGTGTTGAATTTGGAAAGCAGTATTTAAGATGGCTGTCCTTTGTGGGAGGGAGTTCTGATCCCTATCCTGCAGTTGCGCTTAGGAGCTGGACCTTCATATTGTTTTCCCCTTTATTGTTTACTTATTTTTTGTTGGACATCTATTTTCTTTATTATGTAACCCCTAGACGTAAATAAATATTTTGTCTAATTCATTTTTGGATTCTGATCCCTTTATTTTGTTACTTCATTGAGCCGGAATGTAACATGTTAAATTTAAATGCAAGCCTAAATAGCCTATAACTAATCAAATCGCACTATATCACCAAAAATCCGCTATCTCAAAATCAAACTCCTCTCACAAAAACCCACGAGGTCAAGATGCGTTGATTTCACTTTTATAGGCTACAGATGTGCGACTGTGTGGTCTGTTCCCGACCGTGTCAATCAAACGCTGATTCGGCGGACCACACCTGATGAAACACTTAGTGAAACACTTCGAGGCTTCGTTTGGCCATAGTCACGTGACATAGGTGTTTTGAATCATGCTTCGGATCAGTGTTTCGAAACACCTGCGCTTCGGGATCTCGCAAAGCTTCGGAACGACTGTTTCGCGTCAGCCATCCTTACATCTATCTTTTTCATTCCTTCCCTCAGCTCCCTGTTGATGATGAAGTTCGACGGAAATGGATTCAGGCTATCCGGCGGGATGTTATTGATCCTGTGACGATCTTTTCTCCTTCTCATGTCACCATTCACTAATGCGCCATTTTGTGTGTGTGTGTGTGTGTGACGCTCCAAATGTTAATTATATTTTCTTTTCTTTTTGCCTTTGATTTATTTATGTATTATGAAGTAGCTCCCCCTCTTTGTTGTTGTTGTTGTTTTCTTCTTGGTTAATACTTTTTTGTATATTGACAACATTTGTATACGTCAAGTCAAGTGTATTTATATAGCGCTTTTCACAATACAGATTGCATCAAAGCAGCTTCACAGCATTAAACCAAAATAACACAACAAGGTTGTTTCTAGTGTAAATTTATTGATTGATAAAATTAAATTAATATCCCCAAAATATCCCCAACTATACGCATTTTATTTCCCTTGTGGGCAATTTGTATGCAGCGTAGTAGAAATATAACATAGACAACAATATAAAACAGAATAAATAAGAACACACAAGTAAGTTAGGCTACACATTATTCATTTAAAATAATAATATTTAACATTCTGAGTATTTAACAATCTGATTGCACCAGGGACAAATTAATATTTGTATCAATTGCGTTTCATCTTTTGTAGTCTAGCGAGAGCAGAATAGAGAACTCTTGAGTGCAAAAAACGTCACTAACTTACCTAAGAGCATGATTAAAGATAACGGTTGAATTAAACTGACAGACTTCTCTTTGGTATTCACACCAAAACGCAGTTTATTGTCAATAATAGTCCTAAATATTTATAACTTTCCACACACTCCACCTTCACACCTTTAATGAACGTATACTGAATGAGCTTCAGTTCTGAAATCAATAGTCATATATCTTTGGTCGATACATTCAGCTGCAGACAATTAAGCATCACCACGCCATTTTACAAAGTCATCAACAACTGGACCATGACAAGTTAATTTTTTTTCGAAGTTGTAAAGACTAGAGTTCTCAACGGGTCGGGTCGGCCCGACAAACCCGACGGGAGCCGCGGGTTCGGGTCGAAAATATAATCAAATGACTCGGGTCGGGTCGGACCTCGGGCTTAATCTTTTCCGCTCAGTGAAAAAAAAAAAAAACATTTATTAATCATCGCTGCTGTTCACCGTAAAGAAAGTCTGGCTGCTGCGTGCAACGTGCATTATGGAGAGGGGCGGGGGCAGACCTGACGCCGCTGCATGCACGCCTTTAGCCTGGAGAGAAGAAGATGGAGTTGGTGAAAAGTAAACTTGCCGCAGGTGAATTCACCGTCGCTACTAGCCTATTTAGATATTTTAAAGTTTATTGTTTCAGTTGTTTGTATTGTTTGTATTATTAAAAGGCGTGAACATTAAAGGTTGGTTTGAATTCCCGTCTGCTGGTCATGATAATACGTATGAGAAAGAAAAAAAATCCGACGCGCGTCGGGCCGAGGGCCGGGTTCGGGCAGATTTATGTTGATGTGTCGGGTTAGATCGGGTCCAGGCTTTAAAAGCCACGGGCCGGGTCAGGTCGGGTTGTAATTTTCAGGCCCGTTGAGAACTCTAAAGACTCTCTGATCCATTTTCTCTTGCCTGGGTATGTTTTTCTGATATGTTGACGCTTGACAGGAACTCCGCTTCCACAACGATTACGTATTTCCGGTTATTGTGAAAAAGGTCTCTTAGCCTTCGATTATTATTATTTTAGAACTGAAGTGACTCCAGTCCATTTACTAAATGTGAAAGGAACTTTTTCAAGTGAAGCACAAAATCGGCAGAATAAGCAGAGGAAGATCACCTTCATCCACTCTGAAAAGTGTTTTCACCTGTAAAGTCTGGTATGGTAATGGTAATGCCATGTTGGTAGATATGCACCTGTAGAATTTTATTTTGTTGAAACTCCAGATAAAAGTAAAAAGCTATTATTATGTTTAGGTCCATGTCTGAGGCAGTTCAACTACAACATTTCTTTACAACAACAACAAAAAAACTTCTACGGAAGACTGTATTCTCGTAATTTTGACTTTATTCTACTAAAAGCTTCTAATTACATCTTCAACAGTGTAATAAAATTACTGTACTAATTTTTAAAGAGTAATTCCTTATGTTACTTTTTGAATAAAAAGTAATTAAATTACAGTAATTAATTAGTAAGTATTGCAAATACTTTTTTACAGTGGGAGGAGTTTCACTGATTATAGGCTTGTTCAACAGTGTAATTAGATTACTGTACTAATTTTTAAGAGTGATTCCTTTTTTAACTTTTTGAAATGTAGGGCCCTAACATAAACTCTAGCCCAGGGGCCCCAGACCCCTCAGTCCTGCCCTGATTGTATTTATTTGTGCTATTGTTTGTAATTTGTTATTTTGTTCTTTTTTTATTTGCACCGTTTACTTGTCTTTATATTTAATAAAATACTTATAATTATTTGTAGTGAGTCCAGTGAAAATGTTTGCAGGGCAAGTAAAAAGCTGAACCAGAATGAACCTGCAGAAAAGCTCATTTGTCTTGAGCCCTACAAATATCATGACCTGCCTCTTTTGTTATAAAATAAAGTTTTGAAAGAATAAATAATATTAAAACTAGGAATTGTACTTGGTCCACCCTACATCTCAAAGCTGGAGCCGGAGCTGGTGTTGTTTAAAGGAGTCATAATGTAGAAATTTCACTTTTCCACGAGAATCAATGTATGTTATGATTGCATAATGATTATACACTGGCCGGGAAGCCGATATTTAAAAGTGAAGCGTTTGTTTACCTCGGGGTTTGTAAAATAGGCCACGTGCACGCGCACGAAAAAACGAGATTTTGATTTCTTCCCCTTCTTGACGTCAAGACGGGGGAGGATATACCAAATATGGACACCGCAAACCTATGCCGCGGGAAGCCCGCCCCTCTCCCCCTCAGATTCAGTTTAGTTGACTCGAGAAAGATGGAGAAATCGAGTGCACACCTGAGATGCTCTGTGGGTGACTGCCACAAACAACATGCAAATGTGTTTTATCTACCAAAAACGGACGAAACTATCAGGGAACAGTGGATGAAATTCATTTTTAATGACGCTGTCCCAACAACTCTTTCAAGTGGCGTATCGTTAGGTGTGTGTGCTAAACATTTTACACCGGAATCTTTTACAAATTTGGGGCAGTATCAGGCGAACTTGGCCTCGAAGCTCCGTTTGGGAAAAGGTGCCATCCCAACCATCAGGGACTTGCCAGAAATTGAAAAGGTAAGACTGTGTTTTTATTGCTCTACTGTGGTTAACAAATAGCAGCTAACAGCTAATGCGGCTATTGTATGTAACGTTACCTTCGAGGTAAACACGGGGAATGGACTCTACGAATGCTAGCCACATCTTTCCACTTTGTTTTACACTAGCAGCTACAGTAGTGACGGTACAGGAGTCCATGCTCAGTGGCTAAAACTGTTTAAATGCAAGTATGAAAACAATATACCCCTAAACATTATTAGCCAAACTCATGCAAAACATGCAGTTTGAAAATAGCTTTCAGTTAGTGGGGCTTCTGTAAGAATGTATATGGCAATGGTGTATTTTTTCTTTTTTCTTTGGTTGTGATTACAATTTCACTAACAATAAGTACCGTCACATTTATTGAGCTATTGCAGTATTTTGTCTATGTTTTTGTACCGCTTGGAAGTAGTAAAATACATTCCTGCAACCAATCAACGCGCCCCTCATTTGCATTATTATAATGACCGTCCACGACAGCCAAAACATCGCATCAGATCTCGCGAGACAATAATGCCTTTAGAAATAAGGGTCTGAGGGGCTCTGTGTTGATTTTTTTTCCACTTTTCTTTTTTAGAAGTGCCTAAAATACTATAATAGAGCATTTGGGTATCCAAGGTAACACAACATTATGACTCCTTTAAAGTCCATAGTAATTGTTCTGACTTCATGAAGCCTCATGGTGTGAATGAAACATTAAACTGACTAGAACAAACTCTTTGAAATGTATACTGGATATCAAGGGTGAAACTGTTAAAGGGGTCATATAATGTCATTTTTGTACAAGCTAATATGATTCTTTAGGGTCTAAATTAAAAGTTTGTAATATACTTTAATTAAAAATTCTCCTTAGTATTGTAAGAAAACACTCATTTTACCTGGTCAAAAACAGCTCTGTTTTCAGCACGCAGTTTCAGTGCATGTGTCTTTAAATGATAATGAGCTTTGCTCACCCCGCCCCTCTGTTCTGTGCATACACTGTTTGTTATAATAACACAATAACCATAACGCGTTGTTCATTATAAACGTGGGATTATGAATTATATTGATAACGTCGTACATAGAAAACATGCCCTAATGTACCTGAGTGTAAAAATAGCTGCATTCATCGTGAAGCTGCTAGCTATTTGCAAAGATTAATATAAAGATTAATATAAAGGTCAATAAAATGTTACACTCACTTGTTCTTCTGTAGGTTCAGCAGGAACACGAATAGTTGGTACCGATCCTTTTTTCAGGAGCAGCTTCTTAGCAAATCCAGCTTTATACTGACCCCCCAGTTAACACAGAACGTTCCCTTAATGTTATTTTTTGGTTATTTTTTTGGGAACCAAATACTTACGTTAGGGGAATGTTCTTTTTTGGTTTTATTTTTATGTAACAATAAAATAACGTTCCCAGAACGTTGCTGGGTGGTTACCATAAAAAATAACGTTCTGGGAACCATAAACTAACATTCTGAGAATGTTCTGGGTACCAAAAACTAACGTTATGGGAACCAAAAATTGTTAGCTAGCTGGGCCTCGTTTGTAAAGCAGTCTGGTGAAATGATTCGCGCAAACATGACAGCATTGACGTTGATCGTGGGGAATATTCCCTTCGAAAACAAACTCAGCCACTGCGTCTTCAGCTGTACGGATTTAGAAACATCATCAATATGACTGCTGTGTTCGTTATTACACCCAAGAACAGAACACCACAATCTCAGACGCCATTCTACTCAGCACTCCAGCTATCAACAATGAACGCGCCGGTCGGCGCATGCTATGATTGACAGCTCGCTCACGAGGGCGCGTCACAATATCTAACAGCTTGATTCAGGAGAGGGGGAAACATATAAGAAGATTAAAAAAAAAAACACTGGATGGATTTTTATCATTTTATGATGGTTGTGTACAGGCACTGCCAACACACATTTCAGTACAATCAACTTGTAAAAGTGCATGTACCATTATATGACCCCTTTAATAACGTAGACAGACAGCAATCTCATTCATAATTTATACATGTGCAAAAGGCCACTTATGATAATGTCAGAGCACTATTGCGCTACTCTAGTGAGACTCTTATTATGAAAGTCTGTGGCGCGAGCAACCGGAAGAGACACTGTTCATTCAGTACGGCGCGAACAGCAGATTACCTCAGCAGCTGTCCGAAATCAGTTTGCCGCATTCAGGAACGGCTGAAGACGTGCGTCGCTCTGATTAGATGTTTCTTGTGTTTGTGTGCGTCCTATAACGAGTGAGTACTTTACTCCTTCAATGTTGATTGATGCTCGTTATCTGTAATGAGGCAGTGATCGGCTGTATAATGTTACATGGCAATGTTAACTAATCCGTGCCAGCTATTATAACTTAAGTGTGGATCTTCAAAGTTCAGAATTATAATGTTAATAATGTTTTAGTAAATAATGTAGATAAATAGTGAAAGTAAATGTGATGGAAATGTTATATCAGGTGTTTATGGATCATTGTCATTGTCTGAAGGGAGCAGCCTATAGTCAGTATGTGAATGATGATTATTTGTACTGATGTTGCTGTTATTTGAGTATTGCTCTTTGTGTGTTGCAGAGAAACCACACACTCATAATACTGTACATCTACATCTCAACTACGAGCATGCCAAACACGTCTACGTCTGTTAATGAGTATTCAGCCCGCTTATGAGCCAGTTCTACGTCAATTAAAGCAGGACTCACTGACTGTGCACCTACTAAATCTAAGTCTCCACTAAATGTGCTCAACCTGCTCATGCATTGGGTCATTGTCCCTTTCAATCCTTACATGTTATCGGCCATCATCTTCAGGGTCAAGCAAAGCTAGGATCCATTCTCTCTGCAGGCCGTCAAGGAAGCCCTCCATAGTCCACTGCACTGTTTAGCTCAAACTCCTTCTTGTTAATGCTCATGTAAAGGCTGACTCCCTCTCCTGTTAATATTTCATACCAGTGAAAATAAAATCAGTTCAAAGTGATGCTTCTCTCTGAGGTGTTCTGATCGACACACCTAGTTCACTGCTAAACACACCTGAAACCAGCCCTTATCATCTATAAGAGTAGCCTTCGCTACAATACAGCCATTCAAAAGCTCAGTTGAGACAATTAAAACATGGGAAGCTCAAAAAGCAATCATATCAGGATACTTCATGACTTTCAGAACTAAAATTATTCCTGATTCAAGCAGAATCAGCAGAAAATAAGAAAGTGGACAATAACAATGAGATGTTGGGAAAATGAGTCAATAGTTTAATCAATAATTATATGAAGCAAATACAAAGATTAATTAAAAGTGAAATGGAATGAGACAGATCTCTCTCTTTACTGACTCATAAGAGACTCATGAGAAGAGAAGAAAAGTGTCCAGTTTCAAAGATACATGAAAGTATATCTTGTGTTTGTATGGAAGAGTAGAAGTGGAAGAGAAACTAGATGTTCCGATGAAAAACATTGAAAACAAGTTAAAAATGAATATCAGATTCATGTCTCTCTTAAAGGTTTCATGGCCTTCTTCTCCAGTGTGAATTTTCTGGTAGTCTTTCAGTTCATCTTCTGTAGTAAAGGACTTCAGCACTGAAACACACACCGCTGTGTCTTTTCTGCTGTAATATTACAAATGAATCTTCTCATTTGAGTGAATCTTCAGGTGTTTCTTCAGGACTGAAGCTCAATGAAACTGTTTACCGCACTGATCAGTTAAATGGTCTTTCTTCAGAATGAGAAGCTGATGTGATTTCAGAGTGAAAGCCTGAGACGCTTCTTCCCAGTGTGAACTCTCATGTGCGAATCTTCAGACTTGATTTACATGTGAAGCGTTTTTTACATTGAGGGCAGGAGACAGATTTTGTGGCTTCTGTTTTTCCTTTCTTGTTGTGCTGAGAGTTCAGGGCAGAGAACGGTTTGTAATTGTGCCGTACCGTACCAGGCCCAAGTGGAAACACAACTGGAACCTTTTCTGAAGGTGGAAAGCAGCTTTTGTTTCTCAGCACATAAAGATGAACTACTTACTGTGATCTCAGACTGTGTTGATGTGGTTTCTCCACCGCATGGATCTTCATGTGTCGCTTCAGGTGACAATTAAAAGAGAAACTCTTCCCACAATGATCACACGTGTGCGGCTTCTCTCCAGTGTGGATCATCTCATGTGTTTTCAGATTTGCTGACTGACTGAATATCTTGTCACAGTGTGAACACTTGTAAGGTTTTTCTCCAGTGTGAATTCTCTGATGTCGGTTTAAATTTATCCCTGTAGCAAAAGTCTTCTCACACTCAAAGCACATGTACTCTCTCACACCAGTATGAATTTTCTGATGTGCATGTAAAGTTTGCAGTTGTGAAAAACTCTTTCCACACACAGAACATGAATGTGGCTTCTCCTTCATATGAACTCTCAGGTGTGTCTTCAGGTGTGATGCCCTAAGAAATGATTTGCTGCACTGATCACATGTGAACGGCTTCTCTCCAGTGTGAACTCTCATGTGAACATTAAGGGATGATGATTGACTGAAACTATTCCCACATTGATTGCATGTGAACGGCTTCTCTCCGGTGTGGATCCTCATGTGAACAATAAGGTGTGCTAATTGACTGAAACTATTCCCACATTGATTGCATGTAAACGGTTTCTCTCCTGTATGAACTCTCATGTGAATCTTCAGAGATTTTTTGTCTGCAAATCTCTTTTCACATTGATCACATGTGAACGGCTTCTCTCCGGTGTGAACTCTCATGTGAACATTAAGGTATGATGATTGACTGAAACTCTTCCCACATTGATCACATGAGAACGGCTTCTCTCCAGTGTGAACTCTCATGTGACGCTCAAGACTTTGTTTGGTTGTGAAACTCTTTCCACACTGAGTGCAGGTGAAAGATTTCTTGTATTTTCTTTTCTTTAAAAATGTATTTTTAGTCTTTGAGCGACTCAAAGGTTTTTCTCCAGGTTTGACATGATGTTTCTCCTCCACTTCACTCAGTTCTTCACTCTCCTCCACTTCACTCAGTTCTTCACTCTCCTCCTTCACTTGTCTCAGTTCTTCACTCTCCTCCTTCACTTCCATCGAGTCTGAAAAAAAAAATTCATTTTCAAATTTTCTAAATAATCAAAATAATTCAAAGAGAGAAATATGGAGTGAATGGAGAAAAAAATTATCCCAGATGTAACAGACAACTGCTATATTTTATAAATTGATTAAACATCCCTGAAACTTTCCATGAATGAGGTACACTTATCTTCCAGTTATTATTTTTTAAACATTATAGGCACAAATCCCATGTTTTCACGCATGTGAAAGTGGGACACAAGAAACACAAGATCAAGTAAAATTCACTGCGAGAAAGAACACAAATGTTTGCAGTAAAGCGGAGTAGATTGTAATTTTTTACATTTTGGAATGATTATTTTTTGTACGTTTGTAAAAAATATGCACAAAATTCAGGTCAAAATTCTGGTAACACTGTTACAAATGATAAACCATATATAAAATAAATGTAAAATAAAGAAGAAGTGCTTGAATGAATGGAAAATAAACACCAACCTCTTTGTTCTTCGGGATCTTCAGTGTGTTTCATTCTGCAGGGTTCTGGATCACTCATGTTCTCACTGTCCTCTTTAATAAACTCAGTCTTTGCAGATTTCAGCTCTTCCTGATGCATTGCTGCTCGTCTTCACTTGTAGCTGATGAGAATATTCCAGCATTTATTGGAGAATTACAGCGGGAGGAGCTTCAATGATGATGAATTGCTGTGGGAGGAGCTTCACTGATGATGATTTGTAGTGTGAGGAGTTGATCTGCCAAAATCAAAAATATATCTTTACTGAGTTTGTTTTTATGCTCATGGACAACAGAATATAATAATGTAAATTCCTCCAAATATAAATAATGATAAGAAAAACAGTTGAAAGCATAAACAGAAATAAACATAGGCTACATAGTAACAAACAAATACCCTCAGTCTGCTGACACCAATGAAATGAGCTTTAAGTGTCAATTTACAGGAGATCTGAAGACATCAGCATAATAAATGAGGTGAAAACAGGAACTATTGTCATGAAATAAAGAGTGTTGTCAGCAGATCTGTTAATGTTGATGAGCCTCAGACTATCAACATTCAACAAGCCATTCAGGATCATCAGCAGATCATCTCACTTTATTCTGAGTGTTTGCTGTTAGAAACACATTATCTGAGTCAGGATAGATAATAAAAGCCTGTAAAACAGCTCTATTGAAAGAATTAACATGCTTTCTCATAATATAACATGGATAAATCATCAATAATATAACAAATAATTAAATAAATAACCTATCTTTACGAACCTCTACAGGCAAATAACCATAAAATGTTCATCTAAATATAGGTCGACTTTATAATAACTATTAATTCCAATAAAGTTATTCAACATGTTACAGATTTGTATGTACAAAAACTGACAATGATCATAAAACTCTTTAAAAATAAAGAAAATGTTACACTTCCTGTGTCAAACTTCATTAATTTATCTATATTCCCATGCATATAGATTTGAAATTTCCCACGTACATTAATCATACAGGGGCAATAAAGTTCCTTTTTAGTTCCTTGTGATGAAAATGGCAACAGCAGCAACACTTGGGATCGATTCCCATCAATTCCCCTCACAGATCTAAAACTTTGACTTGACATTCAATAACAGTTCGCGCTCCAAACATCGAAACAATCACACAAACGAACACAAAATCGCTCAGGTCTGAATGAACTCAACAGCTGTGTCCCAATGTGAAGGCTGCATCCTTCGAAGGACAGACCATGTAGCCTTCATAGGATTTACTAATTGCACAACCAGGTGTTCCCGATCACCGCTCCTGGAGCCAAGCAACAGTGCGAGAGTATGCTACCATCCTGATAATTCATTTGATATAATTGAGTAAACAGCTATGGAGCCAGAATTGGCTATTGTCATTTTTATGTTTTACATTTTACTGGAGGACATGGTGAGGATGTTTCAGCCCCAGCGCTGTCGGGTCATGTGTTTTCGGCTTAGCCATTACAGATAAATTAAGCTGGTTTGCTGCGTCCCAATTCAGAGGCTGCGTCCTGAATTGGCGGATTACATCTTTTTTTTTTTCAAAGGTTCAAATGTTCACTTATATCTTACCGTGATGCAATTTTGTAGGCTAGTGTATTCTTTTTATTACATACACAAATGGACCATGGTGAACATACATGTTTTCAACCCTCTTTGAATATAAAACCCAGGTGAATATAAAAAAGTCTAGTGCAAACGTTACTCCCGCTTGTCATCGGCAACTTTCAGTTGCTAGGCGACAAGAACAATCCTCAGTAGGCTAGACCGGTCCGAGCACAGTTTGGCTCCCCAGTAGGCCGCGGCCAGTCACTTTCGTCTGTCAGATGTCCAGCACCACCAGACCAGCCGGATCAGTTCAATTCAATTCAATTAAAATTTATTTGTATAGCGCTTTTCACAATACATATTGTTTCAAAGCAGCTTTACAGAAAGTGCATTTCAGAAATGTACATAGAAAAATACAGTTAGTTAATCATGTATTAATTTAGGGCATAAACATATCGCCAGCGTCGAGTCGTCTCTTAACAGGCTTCGAGTCGTCTCTGCACGGGTGTTGGGACATCTGTAGTTTCCATGGGAGGCTGGATACAAACTGGAGCTGACAATCTGTATTTGCGTCCCGAGATAACAACAGAAAAGCAGATGGGAAAGAATTAGCGTAGCTGCTGTTCATAACAATAATGCATTCAATCTGATTCAACTGTAGTATAAAAGGTAAGTATTATGTGAATGCTTGGCTAAAGAGATGCGTCTTTAATCTAGTTTTAAACTGGGACAGCGAGTCTGAGCCTTGAACAATATCAGGAAGGCCATTCCACAGTTTAGGAGCTAAATGTGAAAACGCCCTCCCTCCTTTAGTGGACTTAGATATCCTAGGAATGATATCTAAAGGTTAAAATTTTTACCCTATTCACGTAAGAAAAAGAATGAATAGGCGTATGAATAGACTATATTTGGGTCTTTTTTTAAACTTTCCCCTAATTGGATTCTTCTGGACTTTTTTTCCCTTACTCAGGACATATTGAGGATACAAAATCAGTTGAGTTTGCTTCTGTTGCAATTTGT